>NC_056727.1:142989242-143116742 GCF_019279795.1 Protopterus annectens | reverse complement strand
TTGCACTCTCTGGTCAGTCCAGAGGTGTACACTGATCCCCTTCATGCGAGACATGTGGATCAAGCCTGACTGTGTGGATAACAGCCATGTACATGGGTATATCACGTAAATACTGGACTACATATGCCCAGACAGTTTATGCATTCACACACACCTGTCTGTCCTGACACATAATAACTGGTGGTGCAGAGGTCACATGGCCACATGCTACCCAGTAGTTAGTGACATACATCTGTACAGAATCACTGCTTTGTCAGAAATACACAACAGTTATGATGGCCTGGCAGCAGTACGTCTTGCAAATATCTGGACATAAGATCACACTGGATAATTGCACTAAGCTGCTAGGCATGTAACAAAGCACTGTGCAAACTACAGGCAGACTGCCACAACACTGGACTACATTTTGTGAGGGGCAATAAACATGTACCTGCAAATATAACAGGCTCTACAGGCATGTCACAGCACAGTGTAACAGACACCTGTGAGAAAGGGCATACCCACAACCAATGTGAACACAGCCACAGCCACATATGGTACGTCAGCTTAATATGACACTATATGGACTGTCTGATACACACCATCCCCATATGTGCCACTCACACACTAACCCTACATAAACTGGGTCATGACACATTGTGGTCCAATGCCTGCCTGTGGTATGGGATGCATGTGTGTTTGGCCCTACAAACATGTGAGCTGATAGGGTACCATACACTGGAGCAGCATGTAACATCAGATGGAACAGGACCAAGAACAATGGCATCTACCACAGTCTGTACACAAGCCCAGGTACGTATTCACAATACACATACTGTCGACAATCACCATAAGTACACAGACTTCACTATTGTATACACAACCACAGAATGCCTAGGTTAAGTCCTTAGACATAACCCCTACTATACATAACATGTCTTGTAGTCTATCTGACTGGCTTGTCATCAGGTATGATGTCAATACATAATGGTGTACAGAACATATGCACCTCTTACTGCATGACATATGTACAAAGGTTGACAGAACTGTGGTTGGAGTCAACAACATTGGGCCAATAGTGGCATGTTGCTGTGATACCCTCATTACATTTACTGTTGTAGCAGGGTTTGTTGTGACATATGTCCTATGAAGGATATGAAGTCAGTAACTCTCATGGCTGTCACCATGTACTGACTGCAATCCTCAGACTATGCTTTTGCAGTTCTAAGATAGGTGATCTGTGAGTAATACAAGAAACATAAGACTCCAAACACTGCCAAGTCTGCAGATAACCCTACAGGTTGTGGTTTCCTCAACAACATAACAGTCATGACAGGTATTAAATCATGTAGACCAACCGTATCCACACACACCCTGTTTAACCAACATTACTGCAACTGCAGAAGAGCAACACTTACCTTCTTTAGTCATGTCTGGCACATCCCCCTCCTGTTTGTTGGCCTGTCTCCACAGTGTATATTGTTAGAGGTAAATCCCAATACCATCGTAGATGCTGTTTGCCAAACATCGACATGAGTTCCTGCTCACAGTGAATGAACAGGACCAACACCCACATGATGTTCCTAGATATAAGGGTGTGTTTCCATGCAATTGGCTATGGGGATGTTACCACAGCTGTTCCACATGCAATCAGCTAGTGGGGGATTGCAATTCATGCAGAGGCCATCAGTTGATCATGAGCATCACTTGCAAAACACAAGCTACTGCCTAAGCAAAGCAGGTGTACTTCTCCACATCCACCAGAGAGGACAGTGAGACAGACAGACAGAGACAAAGTAAGACAGGTTGGGGGTTGGAGAGTAAGATTTAAGCATGTTTGTGTCACACACTTAGCAATACAGGGTTTCAAACCCCTGCCTGACTATGTAGTGCTATCACATGTTTATGCAGTTATTGCATGCGCCACAGAGCATAGATGTGGGGTAGTTGCCCAAATGTATATCTGATGGTGTGTGACATCTGCAAAAGTGATATAGGAGGATACAGTAGTTGTAGTACATGTGCCTGTCCACATGAACAGGTGTCAACATCGACATAGCCACACTCTCTCAGGGACTCACACACATTAACACAGATGGCAGGGTCAGGATTAGACTTCCTAACTAGCTAGTTCATCACAATACAGTAATACACAGGTATCACATGCACCACAGAGGTTATCAGGATGATATATGGGCAAAGGATATGTGAAGGTGTCTTCTCCACACACACAGACACAGGTTGCCAGTACTGACATGCATGGGTGCATTGCCTCCAGGTGTGTAGTTGTTGACTGTGCCAGAAGGCTGTACAAGCCTAGGTAAAGGGTATACCTTGGCATCAGGTCACATGACAATGATCTGCAGTGTGGTTCAGGGTGTAGTGTCTGGATTGGCCCATACAGGTGGGTAATGTATTCACCATCCAGTCATCTGGGTTACTATTGTCGGTGGCTACTGCTGTGCAATGCTTGCCATGTGTATGTTCTATAGTCCATGACATGGCCAGTGTCTGGGATGTACACACATCCCACATTCATGTTCAGTGAGATGTGGAACTGTACCTGGGGTGTCTGGCCCATGCTGTCTACACAGATTATTATCATCAGATGTGCCAGTCCTGGCCTCATGTGGCGTGAACTGGTAATGGAAACCAGGTTGACCCTGCACCTACATTGATAGCATGATACAGGTATTCCCTGGTGTCGGTGGCATCTGTCCATACAGGGCATTTGTATAAGGCATGGTATCCCTTTGTGGGTCACATTTGATGGCACCACAGTTATTGCAGGCGTCCAGTGGGGAACATAGAGAGGCGTCCAGTGGGGAACATAGAGAAGGTTCACCGTCTGAAATTATGTGCCTATTGTAGTGATGGGACAGGGTGCCATGGCCTCTGTAGTCCACTGCAATCACACCATGGTTTCTATCTGTGGGCAATATGCAGGGTACTACCAACAAAGCGGTTGTTGCCTAGGCAAGTATGTTTGTGTATGAGACATGGGTTGAGAGTGATCTCTGGGTAATACAAGTGTTGCTTACTTTGTTTGCCAGGCCTTGATGTCACATGTAGGGGTATGTATTGGCACCCCAGCCTCTTGGCTATTTGACATCTGTTATACTTGTAAGGTGGACATTGTGACATATAATGGGCCTACCATATAAGAAATTTGCAAACCTGCTCCACGAGTCCAGTTGTTGCACACTCACAGCTACCTCCACACAGGATATGAATGACAAGCACAGACACACACACACACACACACACACACACACACACACACACACACACACACACACACACACACACACAGTTGCCATGTCTGGGATTATCACACTACATCATTGCGCAGTTATAGGATGTGCCATGGAGATTACTGGACTACTCCTTCCCCAAAAGTGTATTTCTCTGGGAATGACATCAGCAGTCTTGCCAAAGAAGGTCAATGGAGGTTGTAGTGACTGTGAATGGCCTCAAAAGCATTGCTTCCTACACAGACAAACACACACACACATTCACACTTACCATGTCTGGGAATGTAACCCTACCGAACTACTATATCACACTACAGCATTACACTGTTATAGGATGCACCATGGAGATTACTGGGCTACTTTTTCCCCAGAGGTGTATTTCACTGGGAATGACATCAGCAAGTTTGCCAAAGAAGGGCAATGGAGGTTGTAGTGACTGTGAATGGCTTCAAAAGCATTGCTCCCTACACAGACAAGTGAACACACACACATATCCACACCTGCCATGCCTGAGAATAGAACCCTTACCAAACTACTATATCACACTGCAGCATTACACTGTTATAGGATGCACCATGGAGATTATTGGACTACTCCTTTTCCAAAGGTGTATTTCACTGGAAATGACATCAGCAGGCTTGCCAAAGAAGGGCGATGAAGGTTGTAGTGACTGTGAATGGCCTCAAAAGCATTGCTCCCTACACACACACACACACACACACACACACACACACACACACATTTGCCATGTCTGGGAATAGAACCCCTACCGAACTACTATATTACACTACAGCATTATGCTGTTATAGGATGCACCACAGAGATTACTGGACTACATCTTCCCCAAAGGTGTATTTCACTGGGAATGACATCAGCAGGCTTGCCAAAGAAGGCCAATGGAGGTTGTATTGACCTCAAAATCATTGCTCCCTACACAGACAAACAAACACACAAACATCCACATTTGCCATGTCTGGGAATAGAACTCCTACCTAGCTAGTTTATCACACTAGAACATTACACAGTTATAGGATGCACCACAGAGATTACTGGGCTACTCCTTCCCCAAAGGTGTATTTCAAAGTGAATGACATCAGCGGGATTGCCAAAGTAGGGCATTTGAATTGTTGTGAGTGTGACTAGCATAAAATACATTTTTCTCTACACAGACAGACACACACACACACACATAGTTGCCATGGCTGGGGTTATAACTCCTACCTAACTAATTTATCTCACTACAGCATTATGCAGTTATAGGACATGCCACAGAGATTACTGGGCTACTCTTTCCCCAAAGGTGTATTTCAAAGTGAATGACATCAGCAGGCTTGCCAAAGTAGGGCATTTGAATTGCAGTGAGTGTGACTAGACTAAAAAGCATTGCTCCCTATACAGACAGACACACACAAACACACACACACACACACACACACACACACACACACACACACACACACACACACACATACACACACACACACGCACACAGTTGCCATGTCTGGAATTAGAACTCCTTCCTAACTTGTTTATCATACTACAGCATTGCACAGTTTTAGGACGCACCACAGAGATTACTGAGCTACTTCTTCCCCAAAGGTGTATTTCAAAGTGAATGACATCAGCAGGCTTGCCAAAGTAGGGCATTTGAATTATAATGGGTATGACTAGCCTAAAAAGGCATTGCTCCTACACAGAAAGATACGCACTTACACACTTGCCATGCCTGGGATTAGATCTCCTACCTCACTAGTTTATCACACTACAGCATTACAGTTATAAGATGCGCCCCAGAGATTATGGGGCTACTTTCCCCAAAGGTGTATTTCAAAGTGAATGACATCAACAGGCTTGCCAGTAGGGCAAAAGCATTGATCCCTACAGACAAACTCCCACACACAGTGCCATGTCTGGGTACAACTCCTACCTAACTAGTTTATCACTACAGCATTACACAGTTATTATAGGACCTGTCACAAAGATTACTGAGCTACTCTTTCCCCAAAGATGTATTTTAAGTGAATGACACTAAGTAGGGCATTTGAATTGTAATGAGTGTGACTAGTCTAAAAAGCATTACACAGACACACACACACACACACACACACACACACACACACACACACACAATTGCCACATTTGGGATTAGAATTGCTTCCTAACTAGTATATCACACTACAAATTACGTGGTTATAGGACATGCCAAATTACTGGGCTGTGTGTTCCCCAAAGGTGTGTTTCACAGTGATTGACATCGGCAGGCTTGCCATAGTAGGGCTATGGGGAGGGCAGTGTGTGTGCATGGGCCATAACCCATTCATATAGAGGTAGACACACCACACACAGGCACACACTGTTTTATATTCGCATAGTGCGTGTATACAGCTGCTAGATGACAACTGCCTTGTACAGTCATGTTGCAGTTAGCACTAGCACTACAGAGTCTATAATGCTTGGGATACCAGTAGCTAATCTCTATGGTGAGTGACATTTACACATCATGTGGTTGCAGCCATTTGGCTGTGTGCTGGAGTGGGACAGGCCTTATGATGGAAGGCTCTTTGTCACTGTCACTCTCTTCCACACGTCTATGTATGTGTACTTTTGGCATATTATTGTGTGTTGTCCTTGGATATATGTGTGTATTCCTATCCAATGTGTGTGCAAAGCATGACTGGTGCATACTGAGGAGTGTATGCACTAACATCTGCAACGTCAGGTATGTATGGTCCACTGTTATTGCCAGACATGGGCTTCATTTCTTTAAGTGTGTGAGCATGCCAGACATGGGCTTCATTTGTTTGTGTGTGAGCATGCCCAGTATGACCTTTGAGTATGTTGTTGTCTGCCATTGCCTTCATTTCTCTAAATGTGGGATCATGCCCAGTATGCCCTTCTGTATTGAATGTGTGGATCCATTCCAGGTGGATTGTAATCCAGTGCAGACTTTTGTGTTCTATGCCTGCAGCCAGAAAACTGTTTCTGCAGGATATCTGTAGATCAGTTGGCAATATGGGGTCAAACTGGGCAAGGATAGTGAGTACTGTAGGTAATTGTGTCTGTGCTGCTTCTGCTATATGATCCTGGAGTTATCAGAGATAGTCAGACATGTGTAGTGTTAAACACTGTGATGTTTTATGTCCTCAAGTACTGTCAGGTAGTCATTTTTTGCTCTTAGTGATGTCTTGGGGAACACAGGGGGAATGTGCTGTGTCCAGTATTGTGGTCAAACGCCTACATATTCCTGCAAACTAATGCCATTCTGGAGGGGGAGCTGCAGACACTTGCTGCTGGGTCTGTGTAACTGGTTCAGCACCTTGGTATAGTGATGGCAGAGGATCTCATACTTGTATATCCATCGATGTGACATGATGGCCTTATCTTGCTGTGGTAATACCTCACAGGTGTACAGATTCACACAGGTTACCCAGAGGCAGGGGGTCATAAGTCAGGACAATGCCCTATTGTGGTGTAGCCACCCATTTTTGTGTTTGCAGCCAGAGATAGTATATGCACATGGCTGTGTTTTGGACTCGCACATTCCATGCTGCCCATGCTCCACCCCTTTTATTATTCTATCCTCTTCTATACATTATGCAAACATTCTCTGATACTTCGCTATAGTTATCACCTCATCACAGCAGTGTATTGGTGTTGATCCACAGTTCATGAAGTGGGACATGGTGGACGTGTTAATGTGATTTGTCCACATGGCCTTGCATATGGGTTCTGTGGACTGTGTTATGTTGTTATTTGGGGTACATGACATAACATACATTGGCAGTCTGGTGAGATGCAGGCCTTTGGAAGAGGACTGTAGGTCATTTGGTAGTGATGCAGGCTAGCTGCAGCAGGCCATTGCATTCTGTCAGTCCTACTGTACCAGACTGCCATACAGTATATTCCCCTGGGTTGACAGGGTGAGGTGTGCTAGGTGCTCATGCCAATACATTCTGTCAGTATTGATCAGGTGGTTTGGCTGCTGGCAGGTGCTGCTTACAGCTAGGGTCACACCTGCATGGGACACCTGCACTGCATGCTGCATTCTTCGTTATTGCCATTTACAGGTGAGAGTCATATTGTACCCATTCCCAACAGCAGGGATAAGACCGGAAAGATACCTGTGGGTGGTGGTTGGTGATCTGGGTGCATGTGTGCTATGGACACTACTTGCATCTGACTCACAGATATGCATGGAGCATTCCACTTATGTTGGCTTGCGGGGACATCAGCTGTTTCCAGTGGCTGGTGACTTCAAATTAAGGAGGGCTGCAAGAGACAGCTGAATGGGTGGGGCCAATGGGAGGGTGACCAACAAGAAAGGCGTGGAGCTATGCTCAAAACCACAACAACTGGAATTTTAAATTAAAAACGCTGCCCTGGGTGCAAAACTGTCGTTACGAGAGTCCAATCAAGACAAAATGAAGTGTAGAAGAAAAAAATATTTCAATGCATTGGCTACATGACAACTTACTTAATATCTAGATGGAAATACAAAGGTTGTGAGGCATGAAAAAATGAATTGCTTTTTAAATACATTACTGGAATGCCAGTCAAAATCAAGTATAAAAAAAACAAGCAGCACTCAGCTCAAACCACGTCACCTTGTACTGCAGTTCTAATTATAATGTATATTCAGCTTTATAAAATTACCAAGTAACATGCTGAAAGTAGCAATCTCTGTGATACTCCCACTTGTAAAAATGTTTCTTATCCAAAAAAGACCTGCTGCCTGACAACTGTCTCCTTGTTTCATGGAGAACACATGATCAAAGTAAAAAATGAACAGCAAACAAGAAACAAGCTCAAGATAAATTGCTTAAAGGATTACTGCACAAGTTATGGACCACACATGATAGGTTGGCATTATGTTTAGTTTACGGTAAAGCCTGCAAAGATAACTGCAAGTCTCCAACAAATGTAATGAGCTTCTGAAAACACTGTAATCCTGTCCTTAATTACAAATACTGTCATATGTATTTCAATACCTAAAACTTATTCATTATCTAGTTATGTAAATATTCTCTGCATGGCAACAATGAAAAGGCTTTCAGTGTTGGAAATTCTTTAATAGTATGCTTATTAAAGCACTTGCATCTTACAATCTCGACAAGCTTACCTGATGGACATTAAAGCATTGCTACTTTAATATAGAGCAACAGGGTACTGCAACAGCTTGCATTTTCTGAATATTAAGAAGCATAAATCAACAGTATAAGAATATGACGAAAACCAGAACATTCTGCAAAAATCAAGGACAGATGAAAAGCCACAGTCATACTTGTAGTCTGCCTTGGATGGAGGAATACTCTGCACACTTATACTGCATAGCTGCTCCTTGCCTTGCTTGGACATCCAGAGCCACTACAATGGGGAGTGGAGTGCAACAAGTAGGTCACAGTTTGAAATGTCTCTGGCTGATGGTGATGGCTCTGACACTCATACCTCTCAACCTCAGAGCAAGAAATCTGGACAAAGCCATACATAGAAGTGGGACACAGGCCCAAAAATAAAGACAATTTTTAAATATTGCTCTTATAAACTTAGAAAGATAATAGAATAGTAGTAGGTCTTGCATTAATATGATTTTTAAGGGTATGAAATCTGAAACTCAAATGTCTGCCATTATTTTCTAACTTCAATCTTTAATGATTTGCTACTAATTTGCCAGAAAACCAGAATTTTATGAAAAACAGACCAAATATGTTATGCAAAATATAAAATTGCCACACAGTACAGCTGGGAACCTGTCAAAGAAGGGACACATTTTTTAAAATTAAAACTGTTAACTTGAGCAGCTGACAAAATAAGCATCTAAATGCATTTCTGAAATAATAGTAATCTATAACTCTGATCATTACAGTTATTTATAATTATAAACTGTCCACGTTTTCTTCCAAAATTGCCATTTTCAGAGGGATTATTAAGGGAGAGCAACATTTTGAGCCAAAGGTGGAGACAGTTGAGAGGTCTGGATATTCCTAATTCTATAAAGCAATTTATTTGCCGTACCTCTCAACCTCTTAATGCAGGAAATCTGGATATGGCCAAATACATTGGGAACATACAAACAGTACTAAGACAGTTGATAGAACAGGTCTTGCTTTAGCATGCATTTTTCTGAAGGTTATGATGTCTGAAACTCAATGTCTGTCATTATTTAGTGACTTCATTCCTAAATGATTTGGCGAAAACCACACATTTTAGGAGGAACAAACCAAAAATAGAAGCAAAAATCTATTAATTCTGCAAAAGTCTGGACAGTTGAGAGGTATAGTTCAGGTTTGCTGCCCTTCCCCTCACACAAAATCATGGTGAGATGGAGCATCCCCTGCAGCCATTCAATGTCCCATTCCTTGGTTATTTTGCCCCATTTGCCATAAACACTGTAATGTGTATACTGCTTTACTTCTGCGATGATATGGTTTCATTTGAAAGTTTTATTTTATATTTTACAGCATAAACCCTAATAGATATCTGCTAAACAAAGCAATGCAGTCTCCCAATGAAAAAAGACTTAGCATTAAAACTTCTCTGCCCTTGAAACTCACATTCATTGAGCAGCATTGAAACCCACATTCAAAGAAAATACATTTTGCCAGTGGCAGATAAAAAGAAGGAGAATTAATTTTGGGCTGTTTTCAAATCATAGGCTTCTTGAACATGAAACATACACTTGCTCTTTGATACACCTTCCTGACTGTATTAAATTATATTCCTTGTACAATACAGTACAGTTAGACTGCTTGCCAATTCAGAACATTTCCATCATAAAAGTCTACTCAAACTTCAACAGTCCGCCAGTATCAGTAAATATGCATGATCTCTGAAGAGTAAAAGCCATCTAAATAATTTCACATTAAAGAAATATGTTAACCAATGAAGAGGTTACTGCTAGCAAACAACTTTATATGTCATTGTATGCAATAGGAATGGATGGCAAACTGATAACAGGTTCATAGTTACTAAGTATATTCACCAAAGAGGACTACGCAGCATCCATCCCCTTTTAAAACAGAGTACAGTATCAGCAATGGATCGATGACCTACTGTGGAAGTAGAACCCACAGCCTTCTGCATCAAAAGCAAGTACTACCTGTTTGTGCTATTGTTACAATGTAAGCAAACTCAGCATAAGCAGCATTAAACTTTTGTTCCCTACCAGCTCTCAGCTCCTTATACAAATCTACTCGACCTCCAGCTGTATTTCTGAACTTTTGCTTTGCACAAGAAATCCGAGACAAGCCGTAAAATTTATTTGGGGAGGGATAAAAGCCCAAAAACCAGGGACTGCATTTTAAACATTGCCTGTATAATGTTGGAAAGCTGCTAGAATAAAATGCTTTGTATTACCACCATATATTTCACTGCCAGAGTATTTCGGAAAGCCCAGCCATAGCTGCTAAATGTATCCAAAATTTCTCACAGGTATATTCTGATTTTCTAGAATAACATAAACTGGAAACAGTCTTTATTGGACCCTATCTTCTGTTACTTTCGTACTTGAAGTGTCTATGTATTTAACTTCCTTTCCACAGGAAAATACTGGACTATTTAGCAATCTTTTCTGTATGTCAGGCCAAACTAACTGACCTCTACTAATTGTATCCTGCTGTATATATTTTGATAATACGAAAAACCCGTAATGCTACATGCACTTCTTTATCCTTGGAAGTTACCTTGGTTTTCCAGAAAAGCCTGGCCTTACATAACACTCTTTACCTAGCATTCCATTATTATGTACATCTTTTCCTTTGAAAGGGAACCTTCTGTAGCCAACTTGAGATTCTATCTTTCCTTGAGGAAAAGGAATAACATGTACCCTTCTGTATCTTTCCTTTCTAATAAACTGTCTTTCCTCTTAAACTGATATGCGCCACACATCTACAGCTCTATATTTTCAGGCCTTATTCTACCTTAATGTACTATAGTAGATTCATTAAAGAATACCCTAACTCCTAACAATACTGAAATAGTGTCAAAGATACAGGGCTGATCTATAACATGTGTTAAAGGTAACTTCACTCCTGGAATCTTGCTAGTTTGAGTCAAAATATGGTCCTACCAGTAGGGGAGACTGTTAAGCCAGATGATAGTAATTATTGGTTCTCTCCATCTTTGCAGTGCATGGACATATATACAGACACACTAAAGGGTTCCCTACTGTCTATCAAGGCTCAGCTTCTAGTTCGTGCTCTTTTAACTTTGTTTGACCAACCCGATACACTTAAATAGTTACAAAGCAAAAACTATTTTCTAATGTGTATATTTCTTTTCTCTTTGAACTTTATATCATCCTAGCAACTCTTCCTCTCCTTTTTATTACATTCAATTTAATCTCATTTACCAACGACCTTGCCAGTTCCTTCTGCTACACTGTTCTCCGTTTACCCTGTGTTCTGCCATATTCTTTAAGACCTCCTTTACCCACTTGTTCTTTTACAGTGGTCTATATGGAATACCACATTAGCTGACCGTGACATTTTTCTGTCTTTGTTCTTGGTTCATTACAACCATTGTCTATTACACTAATATATATACTCCAGCATCCCCTCCTTCTTACTCTCACGCTTGCATTTACCTAGTATGACACTAGTTTTACTGCCCATAATATTGAGTGTGAACATTAAAACCATAGAATACTTCCTCAAAGGGCCTTCTATTGTTTTAACTGGCTGAATAATTATTAAAATTCACTGGAAGTATTAAAAGTAGTATTGCATATACTTGAAAGCTGCTCTTTCAGATTGCGCACATGTCATTACACCAAAAGACCAGCCACTAAGTCTGATAGTGTTAGCCACATTTTTCTGTAAGCATCACGGGTATTTAGCACCACTCTGCCCATATCAAGTCACCATAACTTGGTTCCATTCTAACAAAAAGGAAAGAAAAACGTTTACTCACTAAATATGTGTTAAAACACATGCATGCATAAGCAACCAGATTTTTGCTAAAACAGACCACATTTGAGGTGAAGGAGTTGGGTTTAAAAAAATACAAAAGTAAAAAAATAAAACAAAACATAGATTACAACAAGGAAACAACTGAAAACAGCATTATCAGCCGATCAACTAAACTAGAAGTTACGGAATAATATTAGTTATTAGCCACATAATCAATGAGAAACCTAAAAGATCTTAACTTAAGCCTCTCCTATACTATTGCAGTAACACCATAAGTAATGAAAACAATATCAGAACTTCATTCAGAGATACTTACACGAAGACAATCATTCATAAAAATATACATAATTTGCATAAGGATGCTTGGTTATTTTGGACTTCCGGTTGTGATGACAGTGCTAGCAAGTATAGCTACTCTAGGGAGATCTGTGCTGAAGAGCACTTTAAATTCATTAAAAAGCAGTAGTGTGGTAAAGAAATTCCATACAAAATGACAATGGAAAGACATATGATATGACCTTTAGAAAATCTACTGACATGATTTATTAAAAATATAAGCAACACACAGGTTTTAGTATTTTTGATCTCTAATACAAAATGGGACTTTTGGCTCAGGAACACAGGAACCGATTGTAGAAAATATTCAATTGTTTTAAATAACCCCTGCATATCATCACCATAATTAAATCAACCAATCCTTGTTAGTTACAAAAATACCAATAAATTAGTAACAATGAGCTATACGTGAATTAAATGCGAACCTTTTGTTAATTCCACTAGGAAGTAAACCTACTATTACTACATAAACCCTTATCTCCAGTTAGAAATATAATATACTTGACACATCTATTAAATTAAAGTTACTCTAAATAGATTTCATATGTGCATTCTTAAAACTGTTTGTTAAAGAGTATTAATATAACATAAAAATGCCATCTGATATAGTACCTAATAAGCATTATGCCCTGAATGCTTTGAGATTTATAAAAAGTGTTACTTACTTACCACCAAGAAGAAAACTCTTTGTACTGTACTCTACTCTGTTCTTCTATCTTCTTCTTCTAACATAACTATTATTCTACTTCTTTCTTCACACACACTTTCTTCCACTTTTCTTCTTTTCTTCAACACAGCTGCCAAAATTAACCTATAGATGGCCGCCCAAAAATATATATAATACTATGTATGTAAAATAGGTAAAATCCTTAGAGTTTGACCGTATGACCCGATCATGAATCGATTCAGTCACATGGCAACTGAAACTGTTTGAATTGATTCATCGCTCTCTTTTTCCCAACACATAAAGCCCAGGAAGAAGCGACAACCAATCAGCATTGCATTTAGCCCGTAAGCACATCGCGCACGTGCCTGCGAACATGCCGCGTCCGAACACTTCAAATTCTATGCGGTTTGGAACTGCGCCAGACTGCTGGGCGCATCCACTGATGCGATACTAAATGGAAGAAAATCACCAGGCTACCAGCAACAAAAAACAAAAAAAAGTCTTTGTTAAAACCGTAGCCTTCAAGGGTGGTTAAAGTCGCGCCACTGTCGTTGTACTTGCCGAGGCAGGAAGGAACTTGCCGAGGTTGCGGACTCAAGAGACAAAGTAAACAAAAAGAATACTATCCTACACACCTGCAAAAGAGTACTTTTCTTTTTTTTTTTTTTGCTGAGGGGCTGCAATCCGACGTCCGATAACCACGAGCCACCCCCTGGCTTTGTTTCTCAATACATCATTCCTATGACCTTTTGTGAGTCTCTGCAGGTGTTTGGCCAGGTGACATCCAGGGTGGCCTTCCCTACTACAAGCCCAGATAAAATGATGCAAAACTATGTACAATGGTTGAAGGGGTAGTGCCCATTTCGTATTCGTTTGCATTGCTACATTGACTCTGTCTGGGGTACTTTCCCTATTGCTACTGTGCCCCTTTATACAACTGGCCCAATGATCATTACCATAATCCCATACTCCAGATGGTGACCGCACTATTACCTCCCACATACATTTACAATGAAAGCTTACTGCACTAGAATGTGTTAGACTGGATATAGCATTGTGTTTGGCACTGTAGTTCTGAGGATTTGGCCCTGTCATATTGACAGTATTGGGCAGTAACGCAGGTTAAACCTCACCATGTGCATACATACTGACCACTATCACACGTGCCTGCATATTATACCGTGCAACAATCTATCCTGCTACCTTGGCCACCTCAGGTCATCATGCTCCACTGGTAGCCCATACCTACACATACATGTTACACATTTCTGCCGGAATGGGTGAGGCACACCCTGACTGTTACTACATTTCTACATAAGTTGGGGGGGTGAGCCACAGCTGTTGCAACATGTCTGCGCGCCAGTTACAGGGGCACACCTGACTGTTACCATTTCTACATAGGGTTGGGGCACACCTGGCTGTTACTACATTTCTGTAGGATTGGGGGCACACCCTGAGCTGCTTCTATATTTCTACCACATAGGATTGGGGGGCACCTGACTGTTCCTACATTTCTACATAAGTTGGGGGCAAGCGTGACTGTTTCATTTCACATAGATTGGGGGCACATCGGCTGATACACAATGTGTCTACATCGGATTGGGGGCACCCAGACTCTTGCTACATTTCTACATAAGTTGGGAGGCACACCTGACTGTTGTTACTACATTTCTACATAGGATTGGGTGGGCACACCACAGCATACACATTTGTTATGACTGTACTGGTATGTGAGGTACTCCATCAATTATATATCCATTAAATCCCTAGGACATAAGAATTTTTTTCCAAAGTCTAAAATCAAAGTGGAATACACTTCTTTTGAAATACTTAGGTGCATTCCTTTGGACATACACAATCTGATAAGATAAATAACATCTATAAAACTTGGTCTAATATAGTTTGGTAATATTAACATATGGGAAAAACTTAAACTTTCTACCCTATCAAAAAAGATTCAATCATCAAATGAACATATTCTAAAATTTTATATCAACTGAATGCCACATTCACTAAAATTCCAATAACTTTTTTCAATAAGTTAAAAGTGATTAGTAAAATTCATTTGGTATCCAAAAGCACCAGAATGAGATACTACAAATGAATGCGTCCCAAAGAAAAGGTTGACTAGGCCTCCCAACTTCCAATTGTACCATGAAATCATTAGTGCCAGTCACATTATTCAGACAGCAAACTATGACCCACTGGGGAAAGACTGAAATCCACTATGGATTAAATTATTTAACCAAAATATAATATCAACTAAAATTAATCCTAGAGCTATTCCCTTCTTAAACCAAGAAACTCTCAAGATTTTAAAAATGCACCCAATCTTAATAAATAAAAGTGAAATTTGATCCCAGATGTTTAAGCAGCAAAGAAGAAATACAACTGATTGTCAGACATCTATAAGAACAAACCTGTCACTCTAGCAACTCCCCATAATGATATGAGAGTAATAAGCCAAGTATGTCCCATTTCCACCCCCATGTTGTCAAGCTGTGACCAAAGTGTGTGCAATAACAGAGTGAGACGTATGTGCATAATACTAATGTGGAATCTGGTAATTTGTGTGGCAACACTCATATAGTGCTAACAGACATTGCCCTCACAGGTCTGCCAGATACGAAAACTGTACCTAGAAATAAAATATTGATATCCTGTATTGGTACTGTTGAGTCTGGTATTGTATGGCATTATTAGTGTTGCAGTTTCTCTGAATAATAAGGTATTACTCATCACTGTCTCCCACACTGTGCTACATAATAAAACTGTCTAGGAAATTCTATATAAGAGTGTTGTAATTACAAGGTCAGATTGTAAAACCACAGGAGAATTATAGACATAAATCAGACAAGAGATACACAGCAATATCTATATAGCACACTATATATTGTAATGTTGATATACTGTAATGCTGCACCCACCCTGTAGCAATGCCAAAGCTGTGGCTACTGATATCACATCTCTCACACACTTATGTAGGTCCCTCTGGTATACCACCAAGGCAGCAGCCTGTAGCTGTTGAGTATGGTTTATGTTCATACTTGCCAATACACCAGTCATGCAATGGCTGTGGTATATTCCATGCACACATCTAACACACCTACCCATAATGCTGTACATGTTGTACATGTTCAAGTATTGTTGCTGTTAACTGCACTGAATCACAGTGTTGACCATGATAGTGCATCTGAAGGGTACGTCAGACACCTGCAATATAACTAACATCCTGTCATTGTGAAATGTGTCCACAGGGATGAACATAATGATGAGACACATGACCTACAGTAGGGACATGTGTGAAACATCACACCATACAGTGGTACAACAGTGTACATACCAGTATTACAATGGCAACTGTTACAGATCTACACTATGGCATATCATAATACTGTGGTCCACAACCCTTAAACCTGCAATGTGGCCCCAAAATAAGCAATGAGTGTGTAATATGGAATTGTAGGTTAGGGCAGCAAATATGGGAATACACACCATCACAAACAATGGAAGCATATGTGTGCACACACTCCAGATATAATATGGTGGAAGCAGCTGTTGAGGTACTAACTGCATGCATTTGTCATGGAAATGCACCTTTCAGCAGGTACATGTCCCCAATGTCACACCACATCATGGTCTGCTGTCCAAGACGTTTGGCCATCAAATGTACACTTACCTGCAACAGAGGCAGGCGTGGCTTGCACACATCTTACATGGCATGGCATGGGCCCTATACCCAACAGGTAGCACCCATGAGCTGGACATGTAGCCATACCTCACCATTGCATATGCCATGGCAAACAGTGCAGACATTTATGTGGCAAGGATGTATGGGATAGGAATAATGTAGGAAATAAACAGATGGCCATCTAAGACAAATGATGTCACACGTAGCAAACTGGTCATGCGGGCTGCCCAGTAACATGCTACAACACCGTGGGAGTTGCAGGAATGTCCAGCAAGTACTGCCTGTGCAGTACCCATGTCAGCAATTGCATGGACTCTGAAAGCATGTAGCCTATGGGTTAGGGTAATCAGATTTGACAGTTGTACCACAGGAAACATCAGCCAGGCCTCTCTACAGGTAGTGTATGCATAACAGAAGAGGTTCCCAACAGTCATGCATTGCAATGTGTACTGGTGGACCGTGACCATGTTGGAAACCTACAGACAGTATCATATAAGATGCATGTGCTGCACAACCAATGCCTCACCCAACCTCAGGCCCACCATCCCCATCTGGACTATGCCGGTGCCAGTGTACATCTGTATGTTTGCCATTCATTAGCTGGGACTAGGGTGTTACATGTGGTGTTCAGTGTTTGGGACACTGCAAACTGACACACATTTGTAGACCATAGTTGTCAAACATCTGCAAAAAGGCTGAAGGTGGGGAGGGGGTGCCATCATGACACACCAGTGCACTGCAGCAGGGATACTATGAATGCTATGAATGGCTGTATCTGCACACAGTCAGGTTCAGGAACTGTGGCAGATGTAACCCTGATGCCACAGCAATAGTGATGGCAGTGTGTGAACTCCAAGGGATGTGCACATAAGTTGACATTACAATCATGCAGAGTTGGAGGATATGTGTAGAGCAGACTGACCATACACTGGCAAATGCAGATGGCCCATGCTAGTATACCCCTGCCAGGAATAGTGACTGCTGTAGTACACATAACAATAGGTGCAACAAACCGTCATGATAAGGGTGAGCACACATATGCACCCACAAAGTATATGCATTGCGGGCAGCATCTGCACACCTAACACATTTGTTAGACACTGCATGTGAATGTACAGGACATATGTCACATTGGCGCATGTAATGTTAACATGCGGTGATGTGGTCCCATGGCATATCAAGGAAGAGTACTTCATATCAATAAAGGTGTGTACACTCCCCATAACCATGGTAAGGTATGACTGTTGTCAGTGTAATAGTATCATACTGGTCATACATGCACCGCTGATGTTGAGATCTGTAAATCAGACATCAGGCATTCACAAATTACATCTGTCCATGTATCCTCCCAGGTATATGTCGGACAAAACAGATAGGGATTATGAGCATTAGAACAGACATAACTTGACACAGTAATACACATTCAGCAATGGTGTGTACACTTGTGAGGTATGGTGCACAGTACATGGCAGGGTGCAGAACAGGTGCACAGCAATACTGTGTACATGGGTGCAGTGTTTTCCAGGGGAAGTGGCATCACCTACTAACACAGCCCATGCAACACAAACATGTATACTGTTGCTAGCATGGATTGACTATAGCTGCACTGCATGCTGTTGAGTACCATATGTTATGCATTTTGACAGATGGGTAATGGGAGGTCTGTGTGTACTATCTTTGTGCAACCTCACCCATAGGTGTGTGTGTGTGGGGGGGGTGACGTATTTTATCTGTAAGTGCAATCTGGTGGAGTGGAGGGGGATTGATGCATGTAGGATGTGTGGGTGCATGTGTGTGTGTTTGTGTTGGTGTCCATGTATGCACGTGTGATTGTGGGGTTGTTCATATGTCAGTACTTCCCTTTGGAATCATGCAGTACACAGACATGGACTGACACATGAGACACCAGGAATACTTGTCTGATATGTAATAACAGGACAGCTGATGGCATAATAAGGTCTGTAGCATGGAACATGCATTGGGAGAGAAACTAGACACCAGGTATACCCTTAAAATTGTAATCAGTAGAAAGGTGAATGACTACCCACATATGCAGCACAACAGATGCATTGGGGAATCACTAGATAACACCAGGGAGTGTTTCCATAAATTACTGTTGTCCACATGATAAATTGATTGAGCAGCAGATCTGGAATGTACTGAGCAATAGTTACGTATGACACTCCAGTGCATGACATTATGGAGTGGAAGTAGTAGCCAGTACAACAATTAGCAATTTACCTTTGCTTGGGAAAGCAATATCAACAGTAGTAACGGCATGATACACTGCATGCTAGAGTGTGACAGCACATAACCTGGGTTACTAACATTGTATGTAACACATTCACATGGATAAGAGTTATGTACAGGTCTTATATTCTCGCCTGTCCCAGACATGAGACTCACACCCCTTGCTACTGTAATGATGGCACATAGACGCATGTTTTGTACATGGCATTACATGCACTTATTACAGATGTCATTACCTTGCTATGGTATCAGACTAGGATGTGTGCACTGGTTACAAGGGCTGAGCCATGCTTAGCAGGTGTCAGCATTGCTGCAATATAACAGCTAAGCGGATTTGCGCACTGGTAAGCGAAGCCTACATGGTGTAAGCACCCCTATGTTTAACAGTAGCTTAGCACTGCTTAGCTTCACGCAAACTCACACAAATGAGTTTAAAGCTGCTCAAACATGCTTTAACCACTCTGTATCCAGCAGCCCTTGTTCTGCCCAGCAACAGAATAAACATCCCTTGAACCCAGGACCCTGTACACTATAGTCACAACAGGTAACCACTACACCATGACAGCTATGAAGAGAGTTGTTGTTTTCCAATATATCTGTCAGTACACATATTGAATAGTATTGAACAATTGCTGTGATGTCTACAATTGTGTAGTACTTGTTAGTGATATTACTGTTGCATCATATATGTTGTTATATCTAAGTATAATCATATAAGATACATACAGCGTGATACATTTCGGAAGGTATACACAACAGTAATGTTTACACATGACAAGGATATATACATATGTAGATAAATGTCTACATGTACATACACATATATATTCATATATATGTATTTATACACATCTATATAATGCATCATATATATATGGGCATTTATAGATCTGTGTGTGTGTGTGTGTGTGTGTGTGTGTGTGTGTGTGTGTGTGTGTGTATATATATGTACATCATATATGTACAGATATACCTATGTATGTTGATATATATGTAGATATCTATAACTATATTTGCATATATATCTACATATCTGTATATGTGTAGACATATATAGCTATGTATATATATATATATATATATATATATATATATATATATATATATATATATATATATAGTGTGTGTGTGTGTGTTTGTTTATATATATATATATATATATATATATATATATATATATATATCTACATATATATATGTATATATATATATATATATATATATATATATATATATATTTATATATATATGTATCCATATATGTATGTCAATATGTATATGTCTATATATCTACATAGATATACAGACATATACATATGTCTATATGTATATAGATATATACATATAGACATATGTATATGTCTATCTATATAGATATATAGACATATATATATGTCTATATGTATATGTCTATATATCTATAAACACATATGTCTATATAGATATGTAGACATATGTATATGTCTATATATCTATATAGATATATGGATATATATATATATATATATATATATATATATATATATATATATATATATATATATATATATATATGGTTCTAGGTTATAACACCGACAGCACACAACATCGACAACGACATCACCGACACCACATCATCGACAGCTCACAAACACGACACCACACACACTCAACACATCATCACAACAACCAATAAACAAAACAAATTCCCTGACCAAAAACCACACACACAACACAAGCACACCTAAATCCTAACAAACACTAAACCTTACATACACAACTATCCACTACCCTAACCGAAACCCTAACCCTAAGGTCCGTCACTATCGCACACTAACCTAACCCACTCCCTGACCCTAACTCACTTAACCTGCCCCTAACCCAAACAAATTCACTACTGCACCCTTACCTAACCCGGCCTAACCCTAACTCACTTAACCCGCTAACCCAAAACATTCACTACTGCACTTACCTAACTTCGCTAACCTAACTCACTTAACCCCCTAACCCAAAACATTCACTACTGCACCCTTACCTAACTCGCCTAACCCTAACTCACTTAACCCACCCCTACCCTACAGACCGCCAACATCGCACACTTACCTTACTCGCACCCTAACGTCCGTCACTACCGCATACTTACACATCCTTTCCCCATCTCAGTGTTCTCCGCGTCGGTGTTTTCATCTGTCGATCTTCTCGCGTCGGTGATTTCACTGTCGGTCTTCTCATCTGTCGACGTTGTAACCTAGACCCATATATATATATATATATATATATATATATATATATAAGCACCAATAGTCTCAACCTCTTAGTGCAAGGGGGTGTCACGTATGTATTGCAGGTATATATGTAGACTGTTGCTACTGTAACAGGGGTTGTCTTAACAGACATGTTGTGTGTGGGAGGTCACATCTGCTTTTGAGACGTATGCCATCGGTTACTGACAGACATCCTAAGGACATCATAGTACAGTACCACTGATAGCACTGTAATGATCCTGTGAACTACAGAAGAGAGGTGAGCAATATATGTGGACAGTCTTGCACTCTCTGGTCAGTCCAGAGGTGTACACTGATCCCCTTCATGCGAGACATGTGGATCAAGCCTGACTGTGTGGATAACAGCCATGTACATGGGTATATCACGTAAATACTGGACTACATATGCCCAGACAGTTTATGCATTCACACACACCTGTCTGTCCTGACACATAATAACTGGTGGTGCAGAGGTCACATGGCCACATGCTACCCAGTAGTTAGTGACATACATCTGTACAGAATCCCACTGCTTTGTCAGAAATACACAACAGTTATGATGGCCTGGCAGCAGTACGTCTTGCAAATATCTGGACATAAGATCACACTGGATAATTGCACTAAGCTGCTAGGCATGTAACAAAGCACTGTGCAAACTACAGGCAGACTGCCACAACACTGGACTACATTTTGTGTGGGGGAATAAACATGTACCTGCAAATATAACAGGCTCTACAGGCATGTCACAGCACAGTGTAACAGACACCTGTGAGAAAGGGCATACCCACAACCAATGTGAACACAGCCACAGCCACATATGGTATGTCAGCTTAATATGACACTATATGGACTGTCTGATACACACCATCCCCATATGTGCCACTCACACACTAACCCTACATAAACTGGGTCATGACACATTGTGGTCCAATGCCTGCCTGTGGTATGGGATGCATGTGTGTTTGGCCCTACAAACATGTGAGCTGATAGGGTACCATACACTGGAGCAGCATGTAACATCAGATGGAACAGGACCAAGAACAATGGCATCTACCACAGTCTGTACACAAGCCCAGGTACGTATTCACAATACACATACTGTCGACAATCACCATAAGTACACAGACTTCACTATTGTATACACAACCACAGAATGCCTAGGTTAAGTCCTTAGACATAACCCCTACTATACATAACATGTCTTGTAGTCTATCTGACTGGCTTGTCATCAGGTATGATGTCAATACATAATGGTGTACAGAACATATGCACCTCTTACTGCATGACATATGTACAAAGGTTGACAGAACTGTGGTTGGAGTCAACAACATTGGGCCAATAGTGGCATGTTGCTGTGATACCCTCGTACATTTACTGTTGTAGCAGGGTTTGTTGTGACATATGTCCTATGAAGGATATGAAGTCAGTAACTCTCATGGCTGTCACCATGTACTGACTGCAATCCTCAGACTATGCTTTTGCAGTTCTAAGATAGGTGATCTGTGAGTAATACAAGAAACATAAGACTCCAAACACTGCCAAGTCTGCAGATAACCCTACAGGTTGTGGTTTCCTCAACAACATAACAGTCATGACAGGTATTAAATCATGTAGACCAACCGTATCCACACACACCCTGTTTAACCAACATTACTGCAACTGCAGAAGAGCAACACTTACCTTCTTTAGTCATGTCTGGCACATCCCCTCCTGTTTGTTGGCCTGTCTCCACAGTGTATATTGTTAGAGGTAAATCCCAATACCATCGTAGATGCTGTTTGCCAAACATCGACATGAGTTCCTGCTCACAGTGAATGAACAGGACCAACACCCACATGATGTTCCTAGATATAAGGGTGTGTTTCCATGCAATTGGCTATGGGGATGTTACCACAGCTGTTCCACATGCAATCAGCTAGTGGGGGATTGCAATTCATGCAGAGGCCATCAGTTGATCATGAGCATCACTTGCAAAACACAAGCTACTGCCTAAGCAAAGCAGGTGTACTTCTCCACATCCACCAGAGAGGACAGTGAGACAGACAGACAGAGACAAAGTAAGACAGGTTGGGGGTTGGAGAGTAAGATTTAAGCATGTTTGTGTCACACACTTAGCAATACAGGGTTTCAAACCCCTGCCTGACTATGTAGTGCTATCACATGTTTATGCAGTTATTGCATGCGCCACAGAGCATAGATGTGGGGTAGTTGCCCAAATGTATATCTGATGGTGTGTGACATCTGCAAAAGTGATATAGGAGGGATACAGTAGTTGTAGTACTTGTGCCTGTCCACATGAACAGGTGTCAACATCGACATAGCCACACTCTCTCAGGGACTCACACACATTAACACAGATGGCAGGGTCAGGATTAGACTTCCTAACTAGCTAGTTCATCACAATACAGTAATACACAGGTATCACATGCACCACAGAGGTTATCAGGATGATATATGGGCAAAGGATATGTGAAGGTGTCTTCTCCACACACACAGACACAGGTTGCCAGTACTGACATGCATGGGTGCATTGCCTCCAGGTGTGTAGTTGTTGACTGTGCCAGAAGGCTGTACAAGCCTAGGTAAAGGGTATACCTTGGCATCAGGTCACATGACAATGATCTGCAGTGTGGTTCAGGGGTGTAGTGTCTGGATTGGCCCATACAGGTGGGTAATGTATTCACCATCCAGTCATCTGGGTTACTATTGTCGGTGGCTACTGCTGTGCAATGCTTGCCATGTGTATGTTCTATAGTCCATGACATGGCCAGTGTCTGGGATGTACACACATCCCACATTCATGTTCAGTGAGATGTGGAACTGTACCTGGGGTGTCTGGCCCATGCTGTCTACACAGATTATTATCATCAGATGTGCCAGTCCTGGCCTCATGTGGCGTGAACTGGTAATGGAAACCAGGTTGACCCTGCACCTACATTGATAGCATGATACAGGTATTCCCTGGTGTCGGTGGCATCTGTCCATACAGGGCATTTGTATAAGGCATGGTATCCCTTTGTGGGTCACATTTGATGGCACCACAGTTATTGCAGGCGTCCAGTGGGGAACATAGAGAGGCGTCCAGTGGGGAACATAGAGAAGGTTCACTGTCTGCAATTATGTGCCTATTGTAGTGATGGGACAGGGTGCCATGGCCTCTGTAGTCCACTGCAATCACACCATGGTTTCTATCTGTGGGCAATATGCAGGGTACTACCAACAAAGCGGTTGTTGCCTAGGCAAGTATGTTTGTGTATGAGACATGGGTTGAGAGTGATCTCTGGGTAATACAAGTGTTGATTACTTTGTTTGCCAGGCCTTGATGTCACATGTAGGGGTATGTATTGGCACCCCAGCCTCTTGGCTATTTGACATCTGTTATACTTGTAAGGTGGACATTGTGACATATAATGGGCCTACCATATAAGAAATTTGCAAAACCTGCTCCACGAGTCCAGTTGTTGCACACTCACAGCTACCTCCACACAGGATATGAATGACAAGCACAGACACACACACACACACACACACACACACACACACACACACACACACACACACACACACAGTTGCCATGTCTGGGATTATCACACTACATCATTGCGCAGTTATAGGATGTGCCATGGAGATTACTGGACTACTCCTTCCCCAAATGTGTATTTCTCTGGGAATGACATCAGCAGGCTTGCCAAAGAAGGGCAATGGAGGTTGTAGTGACTGTGAATGGCCTCAAAAGCATTGCTTCCTACACAGACAAACACACACACACATTCACACTTACCATGTCTGGGAATGTAACCCCTACCGAACTACTATATCACACTACAGCATTACACTGTTATAGGATGCACCATGGAGATTACTGGGCTACTTTTTCCCCAGAGGTGTATTTCACTGGGAATGACATCAGCAAGTTTGCCAAAGAAGGGCAATGGAGGTTGTAGTGACTGTGAATGGCTTCAAAAGCATTGCTCCCTACACAGACAAGTGAACACACACACAAATATCCACACCTGCCATGCCTGAGAATAGAACCCTTACCAAACTACTATATCACACTGCAGCATTACACTGTTATAGGATGCACCATGGAGATTATTGGACTACTCCTTTTCCAAAGGTGTATTTCACTGGAAATGACATCAGCAGGCTTGCCAAAGAAGGGCGATGAAGGTTGTAGTGACTGTGAATGGCCTCAAAAGCATTGCTCCCTACACAGACACACACACACACACACACACACACACATTTGCCATGTCTGGGAATAGAACCCCTACCGAACTACTATATTACACTACAGCATTATGCTGTTATAGGATGCACCACAGAGATTACTGGACTACATCTTCCCCAAAGGTGTATTTCACTGGGAATGACATCAGCAGGCTTGCCAAAGAAGGCCAATGGAGGTTGTATTGACCTCAAAATCATTGCTCCCTACACAGACAAACAAACACACAAACATCCACATTTGCCATGTCTGGGAATAGAACTCCTACCTAGCTAGTTTATCACACTAGAACATTACACAGTTATAGGATGCACCACAGAGATTACTGGGCTACTCCTTCCCCAAAGGTGTATTTCAAAGTGAATGACATCAGCAGGATTGCCAAAGTAGGGCATTTGAATTGTTGTGAGTGTGACTAGCATAAAATACATTTTTCTCTACACAGACAGACACACACACACACACATAGTTGCCATGGCTGGGGTTATAACTCCTACCTAACTAATTTATCTCACTACAGCATTATGCAGTTATAGGACATGCCACAGAGATTACTGGGCTACTCTTTCCCCAAAGGTGTATTTCAAAGTGAATGACATCAGCAGGCTTGCCAAAGTAGGGCATTTGAATTGCAGTGAGTGTGACTAGACTAAAAAGTATTGCTCTCTACACAGACAGACACACACACACACACACACACACACACACACGCACACACACACACACACACACACACATACACACACACACACGCACACAGTTGCCATGTCTGGAATTAGAACTCCTTCCTAACTTGTTTATCATACTACAGCATTGCACAGTTTTAGGACGCACCACAGAGATTACTGAGCTACTTCTTCCCCAAAGGTGTATTTCAAAGTGAATGACATCAGCAGGCTTGCCAAAGTAGGGCATTTGAATTGTAATGGGTATGACTAGCCTAAAAAGGCATTGCTCCCTACACAGAAAGATACGCACTTACACACTTGCCATGCCTGGGATTAGATCTCCTACCTCACTAGTTTATCACACTACAGCATTACACAGTTATAAGATGCGCCCCAGAGATTATGGGGCTACTTTTTCCCCAAAGGTGTATTTCAAAGTGAATGACATCAACAGGCTTGCCAAAGTAGGGCAAAAAGCATTGATCCCTACACAGACAAACTCCCACACACACAGTTGCCATGTCTGGGAGTACAACTCCTACCTAACTAGTTTATCACACTACAGCATTACACAGTTATAGGACCTGTCACAAAGATTACTGAGCTACTCTTTCCCCAAAGATGTATTTTAAGTGAATGACACTAAGTAGGGCATTTGAATTGTAATGAGTGTGACTAGTCTAAAAAGCATTACACAGACACACACACACACACACACACACACACACACACACACACACACACACAATTGCCACATTTGGGATTAGAATTGCTTCCTAACTAGTATATCACACTACAGAATTACGTAGTTATAGGACATGCCACAGAAATTACTGGGCTGTGTGTTCCCCAAAGGTGTGTTTCACAGTGATTGACATCGGCAGGCTTGCCATAGTAGGGCTATGGGGAGGGCAGTGTGTGTGCATGGGCCATAACCCATTCATATAGAGGTAGACACACCACACACAGGCACACACTGTTTTATATTCCGCAGGTACGTGTATACAGCTGCTAGATGACAACTGCCTTGTACAGTCATGTTGCAGTTAGCACTAGCACTACAGAGTCTATAATGCTTAAGGATACCAGTAGCTAATCTCTATGGTGAGTGACATTTACACATCATGTGGTTGCAGCCATTTGGCTGTGTGCTGGGTGGGACAGGCCTTATGATGGAAGGCTCTTTGTCACTGTCACTCTCTTCCACACGTCTATGTATGTGTACTTTTGGCATATTATTGTGTGTTGTCCTTGGATATATGTGTGTATTCCTATCCAATGTGTGTGCAAAGCATGACTGGTGCATACTGAGGAGTGTATGCACTAACATCTGCAACGGTCAGGTATGTATGGTCCACTGTTATTGCCAGACATGGGCTTCATTTCTTTAAGTGTGTGAGCATGCCAGACATGGGCTTCATTTGTTTGTGTGTGAGCATGCCCAGTATGACCTTTGAGTATGTTGTTGTCTGCCATTGCCTTCATTTCTCTAAATGTGGGATCATGCCCAGTATGCCCTTCTGTATTGAATGTGTGGATCCATTCCAGGTGGATTGTAATCCAGTGCAGACTTTTGTGTTCTATGCCTGCAGCCAGAAAACTGTTTCTGCAGGATATCTGTAGATCAGTTGGCAATATGGGGTCAAACTGGGCAAGGGATAGTGAGTACTGTAGGTAATTGTGTCTGTGCTGCTTCTGCTATATGATCCTGGAGTTATCAGAGATAGTCAGACATGTGTAGTGTTAAACACTGTGATGTTTTATGTCCTCAAGTACTGTCAGGTAGTCATTTTTTGCTCTTAGTGATGTCTTGGGGAACACAGGGTGAATGTAGCTGTGTCCAGTATTGTGGTCAAACGCCTACATATTCCTGCAAACTAATGCCATTCTGGAGGGGGAGCTGCAGACACTTGCTGCTGGGTCTGTGTAACTGGTTCAGCACCTTGGTATAGTGATGGCAGAGGATCTCATACTTGTATATCCATCGATGTGACATGATGGCCTTATCTTGCTGTGGTAATACCTCACAGGTGTACAGATTCACACAGGTTACCCAGAGGCAGGGGTCATAAGTCAGGACAATGCCCCTATTGTGGTGTAGCCACCCATTTTTGTGTTTGCAGCCAGAGATAGTATATGCACATGGCTGTGTTTTGGACTTCGCACATTCCATGCTGCCCATGCTCCCACCCCCCTTTTATTATTCTATCCTCTTCTATACATTATGCAAACATTCTCTGATACTTTCGCTATAGTTATCACCTCATCACAGCAGTGTATTGGTGTTGATCCACAGTTCATGAAGTGGGACATGGTGGACGTGTTAATGTGATTTGTCCACATGGCCTTGCATATGGGTTCTGTGGACTGTGTTATGTTGTTATTTGGGAGTACATGACATAACATACATTGGCAGTACGGGTGAGATGCAGGCCTTTGGAAGAGGACTGTAGGTCATTTGGTAGTGATGCAGGCTAGCTGCAGCAGGCCATTGCATTCTGTCAGTCCTACTGTACCAGACTGCCATACAGTATATTCCCCTGGGTTGACAGGGTAGGTGTGCTAGGTGCTCATGCCAATACATTCTGTCAGTATTGATCAGGTGGTTTGGCTGCTGGCAGGGTGCTGCTTACAGCTAGGGTCACACCTGCATGGGACACCTGCACTGCATGCTGCATTCTTTCGTTATTGCCATACACAGGTGAGAGTCATATTGTACCCATTCCCAACAGCAGGGATAAGACCGGAAAGATACCTGTGGGTGGTGGTTGAGTGATCTGGGTGCATGTGTGCTATGGACACTACTTGCATCTGACTCACAGATATGCATGGAGCATTCCACTTATGTTGGCTTGTGCGGGGACATCAGCTGTTTCCAGTGGCGGCTGGTGACTTCAAATTAAAGGAGGGCTGCAAGAGACAGCTGAATGGGTGGGGCCAATGGGGAGGGGTGTGACCAACAAGAAAGGCGTGGAGCTATGCTCAAAACCACAACAACTGGAATTTTAAATTAAAAACGCTGCCCTGGGTGCAAAACTGTCGTTACGAGAGTCCAATCAAGACAAAATGAAGTGTAGAAGAAAAAAATATTTCAATGCATTGGCTACATGACAACTTACTTAATATCTAGATGGAAATACAAAGGTTGTGAGGCATGAAAAAATGAATTGCTTTTTAAATACATTACTGGAATGCCAGTCAAAATCAAGTATAAAAAAAACAAGCAGCACTCAGCTCAAACCACGTCACCTTGTACTGCAGTTCTAATTATAATGTATATTCAGCTTTATAAAATTACCAAGTAACATGCTGAAAGTAGCAATCTCTGTGATACTCCCACTTGTAAAAATGTTTCTTATCCAAAAAAGACCTGCTGCCTGACAACTGTCTCCTTGTTTCATGGAGAACACATGATCAAAGTAAAAAATGAACAGCAAACAAGAAACAAGCTCAAGATAAATTGCTTAAAGGATTACTGCACAAGTTATGGACCACACATGATAGGTTGGCATTCTGTTTAGTTTACGGGTAAAGCCTGCAAAGATAACTGCAAGTCTCCAACAAATGTAATGAGCTTCTGAAAATACTGTAATCCTGTCCTTTATTACAAATACTGTCATATGTATTTCAATACCTAAGGCTTATTCATTATCTAGTTATGTAAATATTCTCTGCATGGCAACAATGAAAAGGCTTTCAGTGTTGGAAATTCTTTAATAGTATGCTTATTAAAGCTTACTTGCATCTTACAATCTCTGACAAGCTTACCTGATGGACATTAAAGCATTGCTACTTTAATATAGAGCAACAGGGTACTGCAACAGCTTGCATTTTCTGAATATTAAGAAGCATAAATCAACAGTATAAGAATATGACAGAAAACCAGAACATTCTGCAAAAAAATCAAGGACAGATGAAAAGCCACAGTCATACTTGTAGTCTGCCTTGGATGGAGGAATACTCTGCACACTTATACTGCATAGCTGCTCCTTGCCTTGCTTGGACACATCCAGAGCCACTACAATGGGGAGTGGAGTGCAACAAGTAGGTCACAGTTTGAAATGTCTCTGGCTGATGGTGATGGCTCTGACACTCATACCTCTCAACCTCAGAGCAAGAAATCTGGACAAAGCCATACATAGAAGTGGGACACAGGCCCAAAAATAAAGACAATTTTTAAATATTGCTCTTATAAACTTAGAAAGATAATAGAATAGTAGTAGGTCTTGCATTAGTATGAATTTTTGAAGGGTATGAAATCTAAAACTCAAATGTCTGCCATTATTTTCTAACTTCATTCTTTAATGATTTGCTACTAATTTGCCAGAAAACCACAATTTTATGAAAAACAGACCAAATATGTTATGCAAAAATATAAAATTGCCACACAATACAGCTGGGAACCTGTCAAAGAAGGGACACATTTTTTTAAAATTAGTACTGTTAACTTGAGCAGCTGACAAAATAAGCATCTAAATGCATTTCTGAAATAATAGTAATCTATAACTCTGATCATTACAGTTATTTATAATTGTAAACTGTCCACGTTTTCTTCCAAAATTGCCATTTTTCAGAGGGATTATTAAGGGGAGAGCAACATTTTGAGCCAAAATTGGAGACAGTTGAGAGGTCTGGATATTCCTAATTCTATAAAGCAATTTATTTGCACGTACCTCTCAACCTCTTAATGCAGGAAATCTGGATATGGCCAAATACATTGGGGGAACATACAAACAGTACTAAAGACAGTTGATAGAACAGGTCTTGCTTTAGCATGCATTTTTCTGAAGGTTATGATGTCTGAAACTCAATGTCTGTCATTATTTAGTGACTTCATTCCTAAATGATTTGGCAGAAAACCACACATTTTAGGAGGAACAAACCAAAAATAAGAAGCAAAAATCTATTAATTCTGCAAAAGTCTGGACAGTTGAGAGGTATAGTTCAGAGTTTGCTGCCCTTCCCCCCTCACAAAATCATGGTCGAATGGAGCATCCCCCCTGCAGCCATTCCAATGTCCCATTCCTTGGTTATTTTGCCCCATTTGCCATAAACACTGTAATGTGTATACTGCTTTACTTCTGCGATGATATGGATTTCATTTGAAAGTTTTATTTTATATTTTACAGCATAAACCCTAATAGATATCTGCTAAACAAAGCAATGCAGTCTCCCAATGAAAAAAGACTTAGCATTAAAACTTCTCTGCCCTTGAAACTCACATTCATTGAAACAGCATTGAAACCCACATTCAAAGAAAATACATTTTGCCAGTGGCAGATAAAAATTAATTTTGGGCTGTTTTCAAATCATAGGCTTCTTGAACATGAAACATACACTTGCTCTTTGATACACCTTCCTGACTGTATTAAATTATATTCCTTGTACAATACAGTACAGTTGAACTGCCCAATTCAGAACATTTCCATCATAAAAGTCTACTCAAACTTCAACAGTCCACCAGTATCAGTAAATATGCATGATCTCTGAAGAAGTAAAAGCCATCTAAATAATTTCACATTAAAGAAATATGTTAACCAATGAAGAGGTTACTGCTAGCAAACAACTTTATATGTCATTGTATAGCAACAGGGAATGGATGGCAAACTGATAACAGGTTCATAGTTACTAAGTATATTCACCAAAGAGGACTGCAGCATCCATCCCCTTTAAAACAGAGTACAGTATCAGCAATGGATCGACCTACTGTGGAAGTAGAACCCACAGTCTTCTGCATCAAAAGCAAGTACACTACCTGTTGTGCTATTTACAATGTAAGCAAACTCAACATAAGCAGCATTAAACTTTTGTTCCCCTGCAGCTCTCAGCTCCTTGTAAAATCTACTCGACACTCAGCTGTATTTCTGAACTTTGCAGCACAAGAAATCCGGACAAAGCCAAAATTTATTTGGGGAGGGGACAAAAGCCCAAAAACCAGGGACACATTTTAAACATTGCCTGTATAATGTTGGAAAGCTGCTAGAATAAAATGCTGTATTACCACCATATATTTCACTGCCAGGTATTGAACCCAGCCAACGCTGCTAAATGTATCCAAAGTTTCTACAGGTATATTCTGATTTTCCTGAATAACATAAACTGAAACAGTCTTTATTGGACCTATCTTCTGTACTCGTACTTGAGTGTCTGTATTTAACTTCCTTTCTGAAATACTGGATATTTAATCTTTTCTGTATGTCAGGCCAAACTAACTGACCTCACTAATTGTATCTGCTGTATATTTTGATAATACCAAAACCCCGTAATGCTACATGCTTCTTTATCCTTGGTTACCTTGGTTTCCAAGCCTGGCCTTGCATGTGCCTCTTTACCTAGCATTCCATTGTTATGTACATCTTTCCTTTGAAAAGGGAACCTTCTGTAGCCAGCAAGATTCTATCTTTCCCTTGAGAAAGGAATATTGTATTTCTGTATCTTTCCTTTCTAATAAACTGTCTTTCTCTTAAACTGAATGCATACACATCTGACTCTATATTTTCAGGCCTTATTCTACCTTAATGTACTATAGTGAATTCATTAAGAATACCCTAACTCTAACAATACTGAAATAATTATCAAAGATACAGGGCTGATATAACATTTAAGGTAACTTCACTCCACTGGAATCTTGCTAGTTTGAGTCAAAATGGTCTACCAGTAGGGAGACTGTTAAGCCAGATGATAGAATTAACATTTCCTGGACATATACAGACATGCCTGCAAGGGTTCCTACTGTCTGTCAAGGCTCAGCTACCAATTTAAATGCTCTTTTAACTGTTTGGTAACTTGATACACTTAAATAGTTACAAGCTGCGCTTATTTTTCTAATGTGTATATTTCTTTTCTCTTTGAACTTTTACTCCACATCCTAGCAACTCTTCCCTCTCCTTTTTATTACATTCAGTTATTCATTTACTTGGCCTTATAGTTCTTCTGTACACTGTTCTCGTTTACCCCTTTATGTTCTGCCATACTTTAGACCTCCTTCTTGTTCTTTTACAGTGGTCTATGGAATACCACATCAGCTGACCGTGACATTTTTCTGTCTTGTTCTTGGTTCATTACAACCATTGTCTATTACACTAATATATATACTCAGCATCCCTCCCTGTTACTCTCACGCTTGCATTTACCTAGTATGACACCTAGTTTACTGCCCTTAATATTGGTGTGAACATTAAAAACTGAATACCCTCAAGGGCCTATATTGTTTTAACTGGCTGAATAATTATTAAAATTCACTGGAGTATTAAAAGTAGTATTGCATATACTTGAAAGCTGCTCTTTCAGATTGCCGCACATCATTACCAAAGACCATACTAAGTCTGATAGTGTATACATTTTCTGTAAGCATCACCGGGTATTTAGCACCACTCTGCCCATATCAAGTCACCATAACTTGGTTCCATTCTAACAAAAAGAAGAAAAACATTTACTCACTAGTATGTGTTAAAACACATGCATGCAAAGCAACCAGATTTTCATAAAACAGACCACATTTGAGGTGAAAGTTGGGTTTAAAAAAATACAAAAGTAAAAATAAAACAAAACATAGATTGCAACAAAACAACTGAAAAACAGCATTATCAGCAAATCAACCCCTAAACTAGAAGTCTACATGGAATAATATTAGATTAGCCACATAATCAAGCTAGAAACCTAAAAGATCTTAACTTAAACCTCCCTATACTATTGCAGTAACACCATAAGTAATAGAAAACAATATCAGAACTACATTAGAATGCCACGAGACAATCCATTCATAAAAATATACATAATTTGCATAAGGATGCGGTTATTTGGACTTCCGGTGTGATGACAGTGTAGCAATTAGCTACTCTGGGAGATCTGTGCTGAAAGAGCACTAAATTATAAAAGCCAGTGGCCAACAGTAAGAAATTCCATACAAAATGACAATGGAAAGACATATGATATGACCTTTAGAAAATCTACTGACATGATTTATTAAAAAATAACAACACACAGGTTTAGTATTTTTGTCTCTAATACAAAATGGGACTTTGTCAGAACACAGAACCATTGTAAATATTCAATTGTTTAAATAACCCCTGCATATCATCACATAATTAAATCAACCAATCACCCAGCCAGATTTAAAAATACCAATAAATTAGTAACAATGAGCTATCGTGAATAAATGCGAACACATTAATTCACTAGGAAGTAAACCTACTATTACTACATAAACCCTTATCTCAGTTAAGAAATATAATATATGACATCTATTAAATTAAAAGTTACTCTAAATAATTCATATGTGCATTCTTAAAAACTGTTGTTAAAGGTAATGTATAAAAAATGCCATCTGATATAGTACTAATGCATTATGCCCTGAATGCTGAGATTTATAAAAAGTGTTACTTACTTACCACCAAGAAGAAAACTCTTTGTACTGTACTCTACTCTGTTCTTCTATCTTCTTCTTCTAACATATTATTATTCTACTTCTTTCTTCACTTTTCTTCACTTTTCTTCTTCAGCACAGCTGCCAAAAAATTAATATAGATAGGCCGCCCAAAAAATATATATAATATATATAAAAATAGGTAAATCCTTAGAGTTTGACCGTATGACCGATCATGAATCATTCAGTCCACAACTGAAACTGTTTGAATTGATTCTCGCTCTTTTCCCAACACATAAAGCCCAGGAAGAGAGCGACAACCAATCAGCAGCATTTAGCCCAAGCACATCATGTACGTGCCTGCGAACATCGCAGTCCAAACCCCTTCCAATTCTATGCGGTTTGGAACTGCATAGACTGCTGGGCATCACACTGATGCCTAAATTAGATCACCGGGCTGCAACAAAAACAAAAAAAAAGTCTTTATTTAAAACCGCCGCAACCCGAGGTGGTTAAAGTGCGCATGCGTGTACTTGCCGAGGCAGGAAGGAACTTGCCGAGTTGCGGACTCAGAGACAAAGTAAACAAAAAAAAGAATACTGTCTACTACACACAAAAAAGGTACTTTTTCTTTTTTTTTGCTGAGGGGGCTGCAGTCCGGCAGTCCGATGCCACGAGCCACCCCTGGCTGTTTCTCAATACATCATTCCTATGACCTTTGTGATCTGCAAGTGTTTGGCCAGGTGACATCGGTATTCCCTACTACAAGCCCAGATAAAGTGATGCAAAACTGTATGTACAATTCCAAGGGTGTGCCCATTTCATCGTTGCACATTATACATTGTCTGTCTGGGGTACTTTCCCCTGTGTACTGCTTGTATATCTGGCCCAACAGTCATGCCATGTCCATCTTTCAGATGGTGACACATATTACCTCCATACATTTACAATGGCTTACTGCTAGAATGTGTTAGACTGGATAGCATTGTGTTTGGCACTGTAGTTCTGAGGATTTGGCCCTGTCATCGGCAGTATTGGGCAATGGCCATCAGGTTAAACCTCACCATGCATACATACTGACCACTATCACACACGTGCCTGCATATTATACAAATGCAACAATCTATCCTGCTACCTTGGCCACCTCAGGTCATCTGTGCTCCACTGGTATTATACCTACACATACATGTTACTACATTTCTACATCGGAATGGAGTGGGGGCACACCTGACTGTTACTACATTTCTACATAGGATTGGGGGGGCAGACCTGACTGTTACAACATGTCTACATCGGATTGGGGGGCACACCTGACTGTTACTACATTTCTACATAGGGTTGGGGGCACACCTGGCTGTTACTACATTTCTACATAGGATTGGGGGGGGGGCACACCTGACTGCTTCTATATTTCTACATAGGATTGGGGGGCACACCTGACTGTTCCTACATTTCTACATAGGATTGGGGGGGCAAACGTGACTGTTTCTACATTTCCACATAGGATTGGGGGAGCACATCTGACTGTTACACAATGTGTCTACATCGGATTGGGGGGCACACCAGACTCTTGCTACATTTCTACATAGGATTGGGGGGCACACCTGACTGTTACTACATTTCTACATAGGATTGGGTGGGCACACCTGACACTTGTACACATTTGTTATGACTGTACTGGTATGTCAGGTACTCCATTTCATTCTGTATTCTAACCTATCATGCTGACTAGAGACATATCAGTGTACTACAGGTCTTAGGTTTGATTGACCTGCATATCAGTTTCTGACTTCTTACCCTTCAGAACTAACATCCCACTGCCTGACCTGATGTAGTCTGTCTGTGTAGGCCTGGAGGGGAGGTTACTCATAGCCATCATTCAGAGGCCTTTACACAGACTTTGTGTTTGTCTACAACTGTCCTGCTGGCTGAGACTGTTGTTGGGTATGTGAACCTCCCTGATTGGCATCATATGGACACAAATGTGGCCCAGCACATTTCCTGCAGTAGGTTTTGTCACCATGTGTAGTACTGGCTACTATGGCGACACCAGTATTTGTTACAGATCTCATGCTGCCACTATAGGTGTTGACTATATGTTGGCATCCCATTCAGCCACCCGATTCCCTTGCATGCTCACATTCATACAACAGATACAAGTAACAACTCATACTACTCCATTCGGCAATTGGTAAGAAGAGTGACTTACCTTGTAGGTGTGCCAGTATTGAGGATGGTGCTGGAGGGCTGCGTATGTTGGATGCACATAGTACACTCCCTATACATGGTTGAGCACAGGTAGTGTCATGTTTGGCATCCCTTTTACTGTATGTGCGAGTCAGAGAGAGATGTCATTCCCTGGGTCCCTAATGTGTCAGTGTATGTGCTATGCTTTGCCTCTTTCCAAGGCCAGGGCATACTGGGCATGCCTTCTTCTGCCTATTGGGGCAGGCTCAGGTTGTTTCTCCTCCAAGTCACTCTGTGCCTGTGCAGGCCTTGGCAATGGTGGGGGGCTGTGTGGTTCCTGCTGCAGCTGCTTCCGCAAGATAATTTTGTGTAGCATGGTACATATGATGTCAATTTGAGTACATGTAGCTGGTGAGTACTGCAAAGCTCCACCGGATGTGTCCAGGCACCAGAACCATGACTTGAGCAGCCTAAACACATGCTCTATTATACTTCTGGTCTGGGTGTGTGCCTCATTATGGAGTTCTTGTTCAGGTGTGTGTGCATTTATGATGGGTGTCATCAGCAATGACTCCAGTGCGTAACCAGCATTCCCCACTAGGTGTCTGTAAGGGAAGTCCCCATTGGCAAATCTGTGGTACAGCTGTGTCAGATGCCAGATGTGGGAATTGTGATAGCTTCCAGGGCAGCCAGCACACACATTCATTATAATGCCCTGGGCATTGCACATGACCTGGCAGTTGATGGAGGGGAAGCCCTTGCAGTTGATGTAGACCCTACCCTGCTCATCGGGTGGTACTTTGATGTAGTCTATAGCACCCACTACCTCAGGGTATTCTGCTATTTGGTGGATGAGACGTATATAGCTGGCCAACACCTCACGGGTGTTGGGGAAATATACGTGCTCACTAGCATGTGCTGACATGGCATCCAGGAACAGGTGGAGTACTCTGGAAGCTAATGCCTGTAAGATCTCCATGATAACCCCAGTTGGCCTTTGGAAGGAACCTGTGGCTAGTATTCTTAGGCCTACACATACCTTGGTATCCACTGGGATGGGTTCCTCTCAGTTAGTTCTGTGTGTCAGGCATGGCCAGCACAGCTCAACAGTTTGCTGTAGGAGGTCCCTGTCCACCCTATAGTTCTCCATTATCTCCAGCTCATGTAGTCCCTGGTAGGTTACCCTGGGTCTGTACACTCTTCTCCGTCTCCTCACTGTGGGTTGGTCGAAAGCATTCTCATCCTCAACACCCTCAGCCTCTTCCACATGCTGATGTAGGATAGCTACTACAGCCCCTATCATTTTGTTGTTTTTGTTTGTTAAAGTTTCCCTGCTTGTATAGACCAGTGGTGTAGAGTATGTGGAAAAAAACAGAGGGAAAGGTGTTTGCATAGTTTATAGTAGTGTTCTGGGCTGGGCTGGTCTGCTGCCTGTGTAACTGGCTGATTCTGATACATTTCACCTGCCAGCTATCCTAGATCTCATTGATTACCTTCCTACTACTGTTTTCCCTTCCCATTTCCTTCCTGTTTAAGCCCAGGGGCGCGCCACGCAAACACAGTGCTCAAATGGGCACAGGGCTGCTATTTCCTGGTTTACCTTTTTTTTCCCTTTAAAACACGGTGCTCACACCCGCTTAGGCAATGTAAAGAGTGCTAGGCAGCCTCAGACACACCCCGTTGCTTAGCTCTGCTAAGCTAAGGGCAAACCTGAGCCACAGGGCTCCAGTCCACTTACATGACACCCCCCCCCCCATGATGTCAGCTAACTCCTAGGCTTGCACCAAGCTATTCCTGCACTTACACTGTTGGGTGCTGGCTAGCATTGAAGGGAAATCTGGGATTCAGAATCATTCTCCTCATTTGCATAGGACTGCATGCTGATGCATAGTCACAGGTCCCACTCTGAGCCTCCTCCCTTAGCAACCCCTATTCACTGGCCATGTTGTCTTCTGCTTGCTATTGTGTATAATGGCAAAATAGTGATTTTGGTTAGAATGCTTATTTCAGGTTATCTATTTATTTTTTTTTTATTTTTCTTCCAATCCCATTTGCACGCAGCAGCCCTACGCTTAAACAGCCGAAATCTGCTAAAAAAAATATTTTTTAACTGTTTTTTATACAATGGTCACATATTTGGCCATTGGCATGATTTACGTGTTATATACACCCTTTATTTGGAGCTGTCATGGCTCCGTTTTGTAGTTTGCAGAAATGTAGTCAGTTGCTAACCGAGTACATTTCTACAGATTACACTAGTCCTGCAAGGCTGGCTGCCAGCTTCCTGGATCGAAAATTCACCTCATTTGCATGTTTTTCACCTGCAAATGGGGTAATTTGCATACAGGAGCTGCGTCCATGCAGGAATAGTGCAGGAGTGCTTGTGCACATCCCTGCAGCTTATTCCTGGATCGCACAGCAGATATATTGCCTCTGGAGCTCCTGCACTGTTCCTGCACACCATGCAGGGCTTGCTGAATTCAGGGGTTAAACTAATGCAATTGATAAACAATGTATAAATGAGAGCTGTTATGTATGCAGATTATAACATGAGCTATGACTGAGTGATTCAGAAACATATATAAATAGTATAATAAGCTGTAGTTATTAACTGTTCTGAGCACCATGATTTCCTGATGAACGTGACTGCTTTTCATATTAAGATGCTAGGAGCACCATCTATACTTAGTAAGAAACATTTGTTAGTGGCATCTCTAATGGCCAGTAACCACAGCAATGTGCACTGATGCACATCATATTACAGATGGGTCTACCAGTTGCTGACATATCATGAAGCCCATGGCAGTGACATTATTGATCTCTAATGTGTAGACAAATATACCATATGTGAGCTTGAAAACTTGCCCTCTACATACACAGCATTACATGGAATGTGTGAAATGGATATTGCTGTGGACACTACAGGCTGTCTATCATTAACCAGGCCACAACTGCATTGTTCCTACTCCAATTCTTTAATGTGATGCTGCAGCATGTGGAGAAGCATACGTTGCTCTCCACTGACAGCAAAGGAGAGAAAGACCACAATATAGGTTCATAGGTTGGTACTGGGCTATCTGCCTGAAGGCATATATTAGCCCAGCCATGTTGTGCGGTATTCACCGCCCCTTTAGTAGTTCCCTAGACCCTTGTACTAGCAGCTAGTACCCTTGGCCTCTATCTAGTAGTTCTGTTGGTGTGATCCCCAGTGTGAACTTTCTGTTACCCATCCAATCATCAAGGTTCCTCTTGAAGAGTGATAGTGAGGGGCTCTGTCTTATGTAGATTGGGACCCTGTTCCATAGTAAGGGAAGTCTCTGAAGGGAATCTATCCATCCAGCATGTTCTATTCATTGTTGTGTTGAGGTTTATATCCCTAGAGCGTGTAGCTCGAGTAGATTTGGTTTTGCTAAGATGGATCATGTTCAACAATTCTGGGTTGGACATGGCTCTGTATGTTAGACAGAGATTGCCTCTGAGAATGCGGTATGCAACAGAGAACAGTCTTAGCTTTTTCAGTCATGCTGCATAGGGCAACTGTTTGAGGCCAGTAATCCTCTTGGTTAGGTACCTCTGTGATCTCTCCAGCTGCTGGAGATGTCTAGCCAGGTACATTCCAATTGGTGCATTGTACTCAATAATGGGACTGATGAGGGAAGAGTCGAGGGGCACCATTACATCCTTAGATCTTGATGCAAACCCTTTTGTGATCAGATGGGTCACATAGAAGGATTTTCTAACCACTTTGGCAACATGGTTATCAAAGGAAAGCTGACTATCTACTTGGGTCTCTAGATCCCTTATTTCTTCTTCAGATTTCAGGGGATTACCTCCTATGTTGTAGTCATACCTCTCAACCTCTTAAAGCAAAAAATCTGGACAAAGCCAAAAATGATGGGGGGACAAACAGGGACAGATTTTAGATATTGCTCTTATAAACTTACCAAGTCGATAGAATAATAGGTTTTGCATTAGCATGAATGTTCTGAAGGATGTGGAGTCTTAAACTCAAATGTTTGCCATTATTTAATGACTTCAATCCTCAGCTTTTTTGCCAGAAAAGTACAGATTTTAGGAGGAACACACCAAAAATATGAGGCAAAAATCTGGAAATTCTGCGAAAATCTGTACAGTTGAGAGGTATGGTTGTAGTTTGCGGGTACTCTGTTTTTTCCAAAGGGGAATACTACTCATTTTTTTGCATTTAGCTTGAGACTATGGCTTTGACACCATGCATCAGTCTCATTTAGGCCCTTCTGGAGGATCTCCATCTCGGCCGGAGACTCTATTATAGCACCCAGTTTGCAGTCATCTGCAAACTTAGTCAGCCACAGCCCTTCCGTGCTTGCCTGTACTTCTAAAAAGTATATGCCAAATAGGAGGGGCCCCAGGACAGAGCCCTGAGGCACACCACTCGTTACTGGTCTGGATTCAGACATAGATCCCGTTACTCTTACTTTATCGGATCTGTCTGAGAGCCAGTTTGTGATCCATCTTGTGACGTAAGGGTTTATGCCCAGGCTGGTGAGCTTATCAATAATACCTGAATGGGGAATGGTGTCAAATGCTTTAGCAACATCAAGGTAAGCCATGTGTACCTCCTTTCCCTTATCTATAGCCCGAGTAACTGTCTCAAAGAAATCCACCAGATTCAGGAGGCATGATCTGCCCTTGACGAAGCCGAACTGTGTGGGGTCCAGCGACTGGAGGTTCCCAATCTCTCCATTTATGAGTTCCATAATTTTTCGCTCCATAGCCTTACAGATCAGACTGGTCAGGCTTATTGGTCGGTAGTTCCCAGGGTCAGTTGTGTCTAACATATCTCCTTAAAGTTTGAGAGGCTTTTGACTGCACCTATCTTGCAATCAAAGCCCCAACTTTTCCACATAAAATCCAGTATATTAATCAGAGGAGCTTCCACTCTATCAACAGCCAGGTGGTGTGCAATGCATAAGGCATAAAGCATAATTTACCATGTGTCGATGCACCATCCAGGGAGTTCCCATGATTCACACCCTTAGGGATACGTAAGTTTTATACCATCAGTTTGTGCAGGGTGATTTTCCAGGGGCCATATAGTGAGTATATGCGCATATCCCCTTAACCACCACCTGTTTGAGTAAACTTCCCATATATGTAGGTTGGAGTCCACTCATAATGTTGCCTAATGTTGTGTGCTACAGATGATGCAGGATATGCATAGGGGCCATAGCTAATGACATCTATCTTTATCCCAAAGACCATGGCAGAGACTACTTGTAACACTGCATTGCTGAAGACTCATAGCAAGACTGAGTATGCACTCAAAGTGCTAAAGACCACCTTCAACTGCCTAGATACTTGTGGTGGTGTGGTGTAGTATGCTCTGGAGACATTTGTTAATTCATTTGTCATCTGTTCCATGCTGTGTAATAAGGTCTGTGTAAACAATTACACCATAGCTACACAATTGCAGGTCCTGACAGGCCAGACCTGCCATTGAAGATGTAGGTGGGTGAGGAATCATTGGAAGCACTGGCTGAACCAGAGGCATATGTGTAAGTGAAGCAAGTGAAATATGCAGGGGTACCAGCAATGCAGCATCTAGTCTATAAGTATAGGTCATGACAGACAACTCTGAGCGAGAGTGTTATGCTATGTGCATCATGTGCACTATACAGGCATTCACATGATTCTGCATGTCTGTGGAGCATATTTCATCAACCTGCAAAATATTATATCCAGCCTATGCAATACAGTGATTTGAATGGTCATGCTGTGCATCAACATTACCTAACACATGAATGTCTGAGGGTGGAAAGGGCACAGTCATCATCTTCTGCATAAATGAGTAAGGCACAATATCATTATATAGGAAAGTTAGGTGGAAGGGTGCATCCACTATGAGAGATGGATGTAGTTAGGCACATATCTAGGTTGTTGGAGGGATTCAGGCAGTATGCTGTCAAGAGATTCATTTCAGCTTCAAGAGGGGGTAATTAGTGTTGACAACATGATCTTGTTGGCCATTTAGTACTGGAACAGAAGGTCTCCTGTGCAGTATATGGCACAGTACTTCATAACCATATACGTGCTACTTGGAAAGTTCATGTAGATCTGTGATGGTACACTAGGTATGGTCACATCCATGATATTGGTCTAGTTAAGGAACTGCACATCATACACCACTAGACAGGACAGATGATGAGTAATTACATTAGTCTAACCTGTTTTCTATGCTGGGTATGCCCTCAGTAGAGCCAGAGGAGTGTCAGCCCATGACTATGGGATGCATGATGGCCTTGTCCTTGCACATGGCACCATCAAGGCACAACATGCTCAACAGCAACAAACCGAATGGATGATATGGAACTACATACTTCTGACTGCCTGGTTCTGTAGAGTTTACACACCGGGAGCAAGGGGAGTTTTAGTCATGTGAAGAGTGATGGGGAAATAGGGTCTGAAGTGATCTAGGACTGCTGTGGAGGCCTGCCTTGTGCACATTACAGCTGCCATATGGTGTGGTCAGAATAGGTAGTGGCCACATTCTTCCTGGTGGTCACAGTCAATATCAAATGGCCCTCAATTGTCCACAGCATGCATGTGTGCTTCCAGGCCCTATACTCCATGTCAGTGTGCTAGCATTGTGGGTCTTCAAGAGTATGTCTTCTAGCATGAAGTACATCCCACTAGTTATCTCTGACAGTGCATGAATGACATCTGTGCATGGAACCCTGACCTGCACATCAACTGATTGATGCCCATATGGCACCCATTTTAGGACTGAGTAGGGATGATTAGAACACCATTCACAAACATGTCTCTCTCATAAGCTATCAACATACATTGTGGTGACAGACCACCCATTTGTGACAAGTGTGTAGATAAGGACTGGGAACCCTGGCAGCATTCTATGGGCAAGCCAGGTGACACTAGATACAGGTGGTGCAGGGGAGAGCTAATGTCCTTCACACGCATATTTGCAGATTGGTGCAATAGTGGCTCATACTCTCTCAACATTGCTACCAGTGTCAATGTGCAATCTTACTGTGCTGTGGGCAGGTTACATTCATTATCATTCACTGCTGATGCATTGACATCAGACATGCCCCTTTCTGTTTCACCTGACTCACCACCAGCAACACCTGTAAAGACAGAGAGTGAAAATTGTGTGGCTATGGTGAAAAAAACAGTTGCATACCTCTACTCTGTGGCACACCCAAACTGCATGCCAAGAGTTCACAAAGTCAAATGTACCTTGTGGCACAGGTCAAGCTGTTGCACACCTATTTCACCTGGATGACGTATATGTATACATTTACCATTTGTACAGAGATGATGGTTGTGAGCCACTTTGTTATGGTATTGGTTCATGAGCATACCAACCTAGTGCATCAACAGCATATACACATTTTGTTGCCAGTGGTCTTGCACCTAGATCCAGGCTTCTAACTGGTATATGTGTGCAGTCACTGTCCATGGACAAGGATAAGAAAAACTCTTCCAATTCAGTGAGTGTGCAATATGCATTGATCACTCTATGTCAGATTTGCTATACTTTCCAGTTATGACCACCCTTGTCACTGACCTCCTGCAGCAAGCTGTGCCATACCTGATTCTTGAAGACAATGTAACCTTGTTGTTATCTAGCATCCACTTACTGGGGTGCATTATACCTGTAAGCCCATTTCTACCTTTGCTGGGATTCACTCTTCCAGCCTTTCATACTGCTTTGTCCCACATTGTTAGCTGTACTAGTACTCCCTTTGGTGCAACTATGATCAGTGCATACTTGCAGAAAGGACCCTGTCCCCAGTTAATGGCCACTGGATGTGTTGAAACTGTACAGCTGACATGTGACATGGCTGCAATACAGTGTCAGCACCAGCCAAGCCACACCAGTGTGCCAGACAGTGGTACCATGCATACAACACTGAAGGTAATACTCAGGCTATAGGCCACATAGGCTGAGAGACATATATTGTAGCTTGTGACTCACTGCACCCCACAACAGACCATTCAGTCCTGTGCACATCTGTGTTCTGACCCATTAACTTAGCCTGATCCTTTCCTCACCCTTACTATGCTGGTAGCCTGCCTTCTATAGCATAGTTTGTTTTCTTCCACCAATCTCATTCAATGGTGCTACCACCTACCATTGTCTACACATCAATCCCTAGTAATGTGGCTTCTGAGAGGTGGGCTGGAGACAGCCATGCCGTGTATACTGTACTATCATCTTCCCCAAAAAAACAGCACCTGAAAGTTCCCAAGTTTTCCCATTAATGCAGTCAACCCTCTCAATCAGTGCATGCCCCTTTTCTATGTGTAGATCATGCATGATTATTTCATGTCTATAATACTCTTCCACAACTACTGCCTGCAGCTAGTTTGGCCTATAGTGAAGTGTACAGAATTCTGTACATTAGAGTGATTCTGTGAATTTCAGTCATTGTCACAATGACAACTGTACCTTCTATTATAATAGCATGTGCATACAAAGGAGGTGATACAGTGAAAATGTTTCTGAGTTCTGAATTGTGCCTATGATGTGATGTGTTATCAGATCAACCCTGTTATCTGTTACACGCAAATCTTGTCCATGGAGGTATCAGCTGGACCATGCTACTGAGTAAATATCTTTTGGCATTGCTCTAAGCTGTAGGGAGACCTGGCTACAGGCATTTCATGGTGTGGTGCTAATTTCTTGGCCTGCACTGCTGCCATTGTACAGTGAACTGACACCCTGGGGGGACAAGGAATTATCCATTAGTTCTACCCTACCAAGTTTGGTGAATTACTGGAAATTGGGTATCATGCATCTGTCAATGTGTACTATGCTGCCATGTTGTCCACCAGTGTTCATAGGTTCATAGATTAGTACTAGGCTAACTGCCCTTGTGGGACATTTTAAGCCTAGCCAATTAATCCATGTGAGAATCAAACCCTGCACCTCGTATTTGTATGTTAAATACCTTAATCATTATGCCAACCTCCCACCAAAGATATTTTTTCAATCAATGAAGCTCTTAACCTTGTACCTTGTGCATGGGAGGAGAACACCTTCACCATTATGTCAGCTGGTCTTGGTCATGGTTTCATGGGTTCATTTGTTAGTGCTTATGGAAGAGCTCCAACATTATGCAAGTAGCAGTGAGGATTTTCCTGCACCTGCTGCATAGGAGCCACCAGGAGCATCTGCTGAACAGGTATGAGGGCTCAGTTTATAAAGTGAATACATGGCAAAAGCTTGCCATAGAGATGAATGGTGCCACTGGTATCCCTTGCTTTGATGAGTAGAGTTACCACTGTGTTCTGACTTAAGACTGCTCTCAAACAATCTGGAAATATAATTGGTGATAAGTATAATTCTTGGCACTTTAACTTTTCAGAGTTCTGCATTGTCTTAATTTTTGCCTGAATTATTTTATATATTTGCTGATTGAATTATTGTATATATTTGCTGGCATTTTTTTCTGTTCCTGATCTCTTCTGAAACTGTTTCACTCCCTATTTCTGTGGTGGTGTTAAAGTTTATAAAACTGGTCTAACAGCTTTTTGTTATCTGATTGCTTTAAGGCTTGCTGATTTAAAATAAACCTTGTTTGTAAATTATTGCATACACTGTAAGAAATTCCTTGTGTTCTGACTTAAGTGTGCTCTCAAACAATCTGGAAATATAATCGGTGATAAGTATAAATCTTGGCATTTTAACTTTTCAGAGTTCTGCATTGTCTTAATTTTTACCTGAATTATTTTATATATTTGCTGACAGAATTATTTTATATATTTGCTGGCATTGTTTTTTTGTTCCTGATCTCTTCTGAAACTGGTTTTCTCCCGTGGTGTTTGTTATAGTTGGTGGCTTTGCCATTGCCCACTAAAACTAATGTCTTTTAGCTTTTCCCGGTTAGGGGTCGCCACAACAGAACTCTGGTCTGCTAATGATTGGCAGTGGATTTTTTTCGGTGCTGAGGTGAGAGCCTGATGCCCAACCTTCAAAGAAGGCACCCCCATTCACGCATGTACCTACCTGCATGTCTTTAAATGTCACTTGACTGCGGGGAGGACATGCAGACTCCACAACGAAGGCGCTCCAGCAGAGAATCAAACCGAAGAGCCTCTTGTTGTGAGGTGACAAAGCTAACCACTGCACCACCGCAGCTTACCCCTCCTACTGTAAATTTGATCTGGGACACTCCTCCCAGTCTAGTGTACATTCTACCTATTACAGAGAGAACATTTGAGAAGGTCAACCCACTTAGGTTCTTAACCTTAAATTATCTTCTGCTCCTCCTTCCTCCCCTTGCACTTTATTAACAAAAAAAAGTCTCCTTGTGTTCTGACTGAGTGCTGAGTGTGCTTCTCAGATGATAAGTATATTTTCTGGCACTTCTTAACTGTTGAAAGTTGAATAAAGCAACAATTGAATTTAGTTCAGAATACATTTTGAATAAATTGCATTTATTTAAACTGTATTTGCTTTATTTTTAGTGTTGTTTTAGTTGCTTTCTGAAAAAAAATCTAAGCTTGTTTCCTGTCTTTCCTGTAACAAGTCTAGTCCAGATACAGATTTGCTGTATCCAGGACAGTTGGTAAGCTTCTGAGCCCCCCAAGCCTTTCTGTGTTGGAGGGAAGCCTTCTAGCTTATCAGTGAGAGTGGTAAGCACTAGGTTGCCTATCTACCACAAAAGGAGTAGTTTCTGGCCCAGAAATTGTAGTTATTGGCCGTTTGGGCAGTTTTTCCATCTCTTTCAACTATCTGGTTTAATAGCCCACATTTGCGCTTGTTCCCTGTTTTTCCTGTAACTAGTCTAGTCCAGGTACAGATTTTCTGCATCTATGACTGTTTGTAAGCTTCTGAGCTCCCCAAGCCTTTCTGTGTTGGAGGGAAGCCTTCTAGCTTATCAGTGGGAGTGGTAAGTACTAGGTAGCCTATGTACCACAAGCGGAGTGGTTTTTGGCTCATTTGGGCAGTTTTTCCATCTCTTTCGACTCAGCTTATTGACCATTTGGGCAGTTTTTCATCTCTTTCTACTCTCTGGTTTAAAAGCTCGCATTTGTGCTTATTTCCCACCTTTCCTGTAACTAGTCTAGTCCAGATAGAGATTTTCTGTATCCAGGGCTGTTGGTAAATTTCTGAGCCCCCTAAGCCATTCTGTGTTGGAGGAAAGTCTTCTAGCTTAGCAATGAGAGTTGTAAGAACTAGGTAGCCTATCTACCACAGGAGGAGTGGTTTCTGGCCCAGAAATAGTAACTTATTGGCCATTTGAGCATTTTTTTTTCCATCTTTTTCAACTTTCTGGATTAAAAGTCCACATCTGAGCTTGTTAGCCACTTTTCCTGTAACTAATCTAGTCCAGATATAGATTTGTTGTATCCAGGACTGTTTGTAAGCTTCTGAGCAGTGCCAAAGTCTGCTCTTCAATTTTTCCTTAGATCTGCTAGTTCTCTCCTCTCCTGCACTTTTGCTAGCTTATTAGTTTAGCACTTTACCAGACTTCTTGTAGCAATTATTGTAGCACACAAAAGTACTACCAGCACTAAACGTTCTACAAGGAACCAACTCTAGTATTTATTAATGACCAATCCTTCAGGCATGTCTAAAGGTCAGTCCCCTGTGCTTTCTCATATTAATCTGGTGAACTTGGGCATCCTTAGGCAATGTAGCAACTGCTTCATGTACACTGACAACCCTCTTCTCTTACCTCCCAACACTCAGACTTGTGAGAGATGCACTTATATATCCAAATTGAAAGACACGCACTCTCCAGCCAAAACCGGAATAGCTGGTCAAGAGGAGAAGGTCAACACTTGCACCACACCACATGGAACATATAGCATTCCAGAACACACACCAGCATTGCCTTCACATAAAAACACAAACCACACATCCACCTTTGTGGAGGCTCTCAATAAAATCTACACAAACAGCAGAGACCTCCAAGGCAGAAACTCAGTCGACCACCACAACACTAATGATGAGACACATAACTCTCCTAAATAGTGTGTCACTCAATCAAAGCCCCTAAGGCAAAACAGCACGCCCAACACACTAGTCATAGGTGACTCGATAGTGGGGCACACTGATGTTCCACTCACTAGGCTGAATAAGGAGAAAGTAACAGTCAGCTGCCTGTCAGGTGCCAGGATTTGCCACATAATGTATGCACTCAGGTCCCTCGACAACAGGTACAAATATGACTCTGTCATTGTACATGTGGGTGTGAATGACCTGAGACGTACATCCCTGGACTACATGAAAAGAGATATGGAGTAGCTCTTGGATTATGTAGCCCAGGTGGGTATGACCCTAGCCCTGAGCAGCATCCTACAATCACCCAGAATGATACGACAGTACAAGCAAAAAATGATTGATTTCAACAATTGGCTAAGTTTCTGGTGACATTCTAATGGGATCCAATATCTGTCTACCAGGGATGACATGATTGATGGACCTCGATGCTTTGCCAGAGATAGCCTGCATCTGTCACCCCTGGGCTTCTGGATACTGGCCAAGACTCTTGCCACCCCTATAGTGCCTTTTGTAGGCAGTGTTCCAAAGACCAATTTACCACCGTAACAGCTACAAACAAATGCAATCTGAGAGTCATGCTGCTCAACGCTAGAAGTGTAAATCTGAAAATACACTCACTCAAAGCACTCCTTAAAATGGAGAACATCGACATTTGTGCTGTAATGAAGACCTGGTTCGAGGCAGCAGAAAGCACCCCTGCACTACCAGGCTATAACTCAGTCCACACCTTTCTGCCCCAGAACTTGGACCGAAGCTCCAAAGGCAGTGGTGTTTCCATATTCATAAAGGATGCACACATCTCCAGCCCAACATAACGCATCTGAGATACTTCAGGTGCAGCTAACACTGAGTAAGACAGTGATTCAGGTCATAGCCTGCTATAGGTCCCCAACCATGTCACAAGACTCACACACCACGTTCCTAAGCAGCCTGGTGAATATTAGGGTCCAGCCTAACACTCTACTCTCATATTGAGCAACTTCAACTACCCCTCCATTAACTGGGAAAACTACTCATGTACCAATACATTTGCCTAGTGCTGTCTGGAATTCATTAACTTCAGTGCTCTGGACCAGCTCGCTCTTACCTCCACTAGCGGTAGCAACATCCTTGACCTAGTCATTACTAACAAGGGCAACTGTTGCTCTAAACCAATAGTCAACTCCTCCCTGGTCAAATCCGGCAACAAACTAATACCTTGGAAATCCACATCCCTCCCAAAAGCTAACTTGGGGTTCCTAAAAACAGAGTTGGCTAACTTCACGGCACCGATGCAAATGAAGAATAGTTGCATGACCGCCGAATCATACACCAATGCAGTGTACAAACACGTACACAACTGCATGGATCTCACCATACCAGATAGAACTAAGACGCTCTCCTCAAAAAAAAGGAAGCCAATCTGGTGGTCTCCTGCAAAAACAAACTCTACAACAGAAGGAGGAAACTGATGCAGAATAAGACAAAGTCCCAAGACTGGAAAAACTCCCTTATCAGCCTCAACAAAAGGTTGAGATCCCTCATCAAATCCTCTAAAGCTAGTTAACAGAATGTCAGCAGATACTAAAGACAACCACAAGGTCTTCTATAGCTATGTAAATAATCTCCATGGCAATACCCAGATTTGCTCTGAGCTACTGCACAATGGTACCTCCTATACTGAGCCAACAGATATTGCCAATATACTGGCCGACAGATTCAGTGCTAACTTTACCCCTCCCTCCCCCCAAAGGACCAATCACAATACCAGTAGATTGCCAGGCACCCAGTATTACTGCTGCCCAGGTTAAGACAGCACTGTCCAAGGCCAAGAATACAGCTTCTATGGGACTTGACAATATCCTTGGCTGTGTTATACATGAACTACAGAGTGAACTGGTACCTCACTTGTGTGCCCTGTTCAATCACAGCATCACCTCAGGCTTTGGCCCTACTGAATGGCACACTGCTACATTCATCCCTCTCCACAAAGGAGGAGCGACTACAGACCCTGAGAATTATCGCCCAAGTAGCCTGATGAGTCTGATATGCAAGGCTATGGAAGGCATCATTATGGACCTAATAAAAAGGATATAGGGAATCTCCAAACTCTGGATCCTACACAGTTTGGTTTTGTGAAGGGTAGATCATGTCTGCTCAACTTGGTCAACTTCTTTGAGTCAGTCACCAGAGCTGTGGATGAAGGCAAGGTGGCTCATACAGCCTACATTGATCTAGCCAAGGCCTTTGATACCATTCCCACAAAACTCACTAAGCTAGGCATCGACCCCTATATCACTAGGTGGGTTGCAAACTGGCTCACAGATAGAATTCACAGTGTGAAAGTAGCTGACTCCAAGTCAGACTACTGATTAGTCATGAGTGGAGTCCCACAGGGTTTGGTCCTGGGTCCTCTCCTGTTTGGTATCTACTTCTCTGAAGTCCAGGCCAACAGAAAGAGACTCTGGCTGACAAAGTTCACAGATGATTGCAAGTTGAGAGCTATTATTAACTCCCCAAGTGACGTTGACATCCTACAGAAATACCTTAATGACACCAACGACTGGTGTCAGAACCATGGCTTTAAGCTCAATACCAAAAAATGTGTTGTCATCCCCCTTGGGAAAAACCCAGTTCCCTTGAATTACCACATTGATGGTAGTCCACTGAACACAGAAGGTGTTATAAGAGATCTGGGAACACAGGTTGACAGCAACCTCTCTTTTGACCACCACATTGCCACTGTGGTTAGAAAGTTCTTCTATGTGGTACATCTCATTACTAAGGGTTTTGCATCCAGGAGGAATGAGGTCATTGTCTCCCTCTACTCTTCCCTCATTAGGCCAATCATCAAGTACAATGCCCCATTTGGCATGTACCTCACTAGACACCTGCAACAACTGGAGAGGCCACAAAAGTACCTCACAAAGAGGATCCTAGCTCTTAAACACTTGTCTTATATAGACAGACTCAAAAAACTCCAGCTATTCTCTGTCTCATATCGCCTACTTAGAGGTGATCTCTGCTTGACTTACAAAGCCATGTCTGACCTAGCTCTGTTAGAAATGCTACATCTAAAGAAATCCCAGTCCGTCCACACCACATGCTCCAGAGACCTCAACCTCATTACCACAATTAACAGAACATGCTGGAGGGACAGGCTCATAACCCAGAGGCTACCTATGCTATGGAATAGACTTCCCATACATGTCAAGCAGAGCACCTCACTGGCCCTCTTCAAGAGGAATCTTGATGAGTGGATGGGAAATAGAAAAATCACCCCGGGGATCACTCCAGGGGCTTTACTCGACAGAGGCACTAGGAAGTAAGATCGGGTGGCACGATGCCTGGGTAATCCTGTCGGCTAGTCCTATAAAGGCTCCAGGGCCATTAGCCTAGCAACAGCAGTGGTGCAGAAAAATGTGAGTTGGCCATCATGTCATTAACTAATTCCTTTCATACTACTGAGTCCCACGTAGTCCCCAGGCTTACCTCAGCACTGTAGGTAACTTTTGATAACCTGTGGAAAGCGACCTGAAGAGCTTACTGTAAACTTCTGTAGCCACCTCTTAGGAAGGAGAGTGAAGACTTCACATCTGAAGATGGCACAAGGAGGCAGCCTGGACTATAACGCATGCAGTGGCTAGTGTGCACCAAGGTGGACCATCAACTGAATGTACATATTGGCACCCTGAAACATCTCCCCATATGACTTGTATAGTTGTATATTTTGCCAATATTGACCACTGAGCCACCAGAGTCTCTGCCCACTACTGATGTTTGTCAGGGAGAGGACTGAATTTGAGGCAAGCCCATTTGTGGGCCAGACATGCAGGATTACTGTATCACTCTGTATCCCCCGTTATTGTTTTCTCCATCCCTGTGTTTCCCCAACTGCCCTATTTTCATCATCCAATCCTCCCCATCATCAAATGTCCATCCTTTGTCTGCCCTTTTGTATGTCTCACTCCCTCACTGCCCCATGCTTTTGTCTTATAACCTCCCTTGCTGGTCTTTGTGCATGTATTGGCTTTTTCGTGTGTCCTGCTTCCTTTTCTTTATCTTCTTTCATCCACATCCTTGAACCTTATTGCAATTTTCTCTTTTCCCTTCATCAAAAAAAAAGAAGAAAAATCTGCATCTGCTTTGAGAAAAACACATTTCTTTCTCCCTTACCCCATCTATGTCAACTTCATGTTATCCTTGTGTGTAGTCCACTTCTCACTCTGCTCCATTTCTGACTGCACTATTCCTGCTCCTTCTCCATGTAAGAAATGAACTTCTTTGCCACTGAGCTGTGGCACCCTTATACAGGCTGTAGGCAGTATGCATGTTGCAACTCTGAGACACTTCTTTGCATGCATCAATGCACCTAGTTTTAGATGTACAGCATTTATGTTGCTGGCCTTCAGGTCCTGTGACTACAGTTGTTAGGTCTGTTTGATAGTGTGGTTGCCACTGCTAGTACAACTGCAAATTACTTAGAGCTCTCCTAGACTTCATCCCATCCCTAAACATACCCTGAACTTACATATATATTTACAGCTCTGCTAGACCTTCTTTGTTACTGCGCATTCCCTGCCCTTATGCACACATAATTGGCATTGGGCCACCAAAACTATGCTGTTTCTTTCTGCATCAATGTGTTACTAATCTTTCTGAATGCCACATCTCTTCAGAACTATTTCATCTTCAGATACCTGCAGCAAACAGTAAAAGTGATAACTTAATAATGGAGAGTGGTATACTTTTAGATTTTGTATTACACTCTGTATATTACTTAGATAGATTTAGAAATTTGCAATCTGTCTTTTTGGGATGATTATTTTCTTGTGATGCGCGGGTTGAGCTCATCTAGATTTTCTGTTGAACAGCAACTCCAGCCTGTTTTATCTGCAGTATACGGTATAAACTTCAATACACTAAAAATGATGAATTGCATTTTGTTACTCTCAGCATATATCAATGCTGAGAATGGTCTCTGTTCTATAACTCTGTAATGTTCTAAATGTCATGATTAACATGATGGCAAATTATGCATATGTTACATATGTGAACATTTTCTTCATTAAAAAAATGACTGAAAATTCAAGCATGTATCTGATAACAAGAGCTCATTCCAAACTAGATGGATTTTTTTCTTGACAGCAACCAGTAATTTATGTTTCCTCTCTCATACTCAGCTTTAATTGAATTCTTTACAGCTACTGATATACTCTGACATTCATTTGCCCAATCACATATTTTGATAATTGGTATTTCATTTATATTTCACATTACATTTTATTTTCATACTTTCAATTCAGAGTGTTTTTATCTTCAGTGGAATATATTGCATAGTCATATTTATTTATTTAATCAATATATTTATTCATGTATCTGCTGGTTGTCTGTAATAATGTAGGTGAGCTGCTCAACAGACCCTTTGTAGTCACAAACTAAACTGCATGGCACAATCAAAACATGCTACATAGAAAGTAGTTCAAATATACAAAACACCAAACTGTGTATTTGATACAGTTAAGAAACATAATTGACCAGAATCATCTTCATAAATATATCATACCCTTATCCACAGTAATAGCTGATTAGCATAAGTTAATTATCATGTATATCTACAAGTGTAATATAAATATGTACCCGTTCTGACAATGGTACATGGTGTGCCTGACTAAATCATATTTAGCTGGCAATCAACTTACAGCTCATTGTTCCACTCTTCTGCAGCTCTTTAAACTGTGTTTGCTGTTGTTTTTTTGTTTTTGCTCAATATGCATCTTCCCTACATTCTTTGTACATAACTGCCCACCCAGAGACGATTAGAACTGTTTGTTGTGGGACCTACTAATGTACATGCATTCAGACAGAAAATACTGTAAATATTTTATGCCTATTTTGTACTTGCCTGTTAATACTGTATAATAACAGTGCCTTCCTAGCTTGGGCATGGCTGAAAGGAGTCCTCAGACTAACCAACTACTCAGTTAATGAAACTACATTTATATTTAATGCTTTCTGGTAGTCCTCTTTTTGTACTATGTTATATGCATGATAAAGAGTAACACATTGCTTTAGCATTCATCAGGACAGTATGCAAATTAGTAAAAGATATAAACACTCTGCAGACATATATAAAAAAAGACTCTATCAGCATTTGAGGAATATTAATAAGCATATACACCTGACCAGTGTTCATAGGTTCATAGGTTCATATGTTGGTACTAGGCTATCAGCCCTAGGGCCTATACAAGCCTAGCCATAACAATTCCCTGGCTATTTCTTCCCACATTATTAACTTTCCTGGACCCCTGTCTAGCAGGGCGACTGACGTGATCCCTGGGGTGAATTTCCTTTCTCCCATCAAATCGTCAAGGTTCCTCTTGAAGAGGTCCAAAGAGGCACTCTGCTTGACATGTATGGGCAATCTATTCCAGAGTCTGGGGAGTCTCTGGGTCAGAAACTTATCCCTCCAGCATGTTTTGTTTATTGTGATGACAAGGTTTAGATCCCTGGAGCGTGTAGCTCTGAGGGATTGGGATTTCTTTAAGTGTAGCATGTCCAACAGCTCTGGGTTTGACATGGCCTTGTATGTTAAGCAGAGATCACCTCTGAGTAGACGATATGCGACAGAGTATAGCGGGAGTTTTTTAAGGCGGTCAGCGTAGGGCATCTGCTTTAGGCCTGTGATTCTTTTAGTGAGGTATTTCTGAGGCCTTTCCAGTTGTTGCAGATGTCTTGAGAGGTACATACCAAATGGGGCGTTGTATTCTATAATGGGTCTAATGAGGGATGAGTACAGTGGGACAATGACCTCCTTATTTCTGGATGAAAAGCCCTTCATGATGAGGTGTGCCACATAGAAGGATTTCCTGACTGTTGTGGCGATGTGGTTATCAAAGGTGAGACCACTGTCCACCTGTGTCCCTAAGTCTCTTATCACACTTTCTGTGTTTAGTGTACTGCCACCTATATGGTAATTCATGGATACATGTTTTTTCCCAAAGGGGATAACAATACATTGCTTGGCATTGAGCTTGAGCCCATGGCTCTGGCACCAAGCATCTGTTTCTGTAAGGCCCTTTTGTAGAGTATCCACATCATTTGGGGATTCAATAATGACTCCCAGTTTGCAGTCATCTGCAAACTTTGTTAGCCAGAGTCCCTTAGTGTTGACCTGTACTTCAGAGAACTAGATGCCAAACAAGAGCGGCCCCAGGACTGAACCCTGAGGTACTCCACTTGTCACTTGTCTGGAGCTGGATTTGGAGTTGGCTACTTTTACAGTGTGGGTTCTATCAGTAAGCCATTTAGCAACCCATTGGGTGACATAGGGATTAATGCCCAACTTAGTAAGTTTATCTATGATTCCAGAGTGGGGGATGGTGTCAAAGGCCTTGGCAAGGTCTAGATAGGCTGTGTGGACCACCTTACCCTTGTCGATGGCTCTGGAGACTGATTCAAAGAAGTCAATCAGGTTCAGGAGACAAGATCGGCCCTTCACGAACCCAAACTGGGTGGGGTCCAGTGTTTGAAGGTTGCCAATGTCTTTGTTTATAAGTTCCATGATAATACGCTCCATGGCCTTGCAGATAAGGCTTGTCAGACTGATGGGACGGTAGTTTCTGGGATCCAAGGTGGATCCCCCCTTGTGGATTGGGATAACTGTAGCTCTGCGCCACTCAGTGGGCATGAAACCTGAGGTGAGGCTATGATTAAACATGACACTTAGGTGAGGTGCCAGTTCATATTGTAGTTCATGTAGTACACAGCCCGGGATGTCATCTGGTCCCATGGATGCTGTATTCTTGGCTTTAGAGAGTGCGTTTTTTACCTGTGTGGCCGTTATTACTGGAATTTGGCAATCTTCCGGTATTGAGATGGGCCATTTAGGGGGTGAGAGGGGGGTGAAGTTGGCACTGAATCGATCTGCCAGGATATTGGCAATATCCTTCAGAACAGTATATTTAATGCCATTCTGTTTTAGCTCAGAGCAGATCTGAGCATTGCCATTTAGATTCTTGACATAGTTATAGAATGCTTTGTGGTTGTCTTTGGAATCTTTGGCAATTTTATTTTCATAACTAGCTTTGGAGGATTTTATGAGGCATCTCAGTTTCTTACTGAGGCTAGTAAGGGAGTTTTTTGCATCCAAGGATTTTCCTCTTTTCTGTCTTGTGTTGTCTTTTAATGAGCATCATGTTTCATGTCTACAGGTATACTTCTTGATAATCATTGTTTTTACAAAGGTTATTTACTAAGTACTTCTTTAGTTCATATGTTCACAGGTAGGTACTAGGCTATCAGCCCAAGGGCCTATGCAAGCCTAGCCAGCAAGGTACCATAGCTTACGCCACCCAAGAAAGTTTATTCTCCTGTGCCACTCTCCAGCAGAGACACAGAAGTTATCCCCGGGATGTATTTCCCATCCACGATTTTTCTTGAAGAGTGCTAATGAAGAACTTTGCTTGACAAAGATGGGTAGCTTGTTCCAGAGTATAGGAAGTCTCTGGGACAGGAATCTATCCCTCCAGCATGTCCTGTTTATTGTGGTGGCAAGGTTTAGATCCCTAGAGCATGGCGGTCAGTGTAGGGCATTTGTTTGAGGCCTGTAATCCTCTTTGTGAGGTACTTCTGTGGCCTTTCCAGCTGCTGCAGATGTCTTGTGAGGTACATTCCAAAAGAGGCATTGTACTTTATAATGGGTCTAATGAGTGATGAGAAGAGGGGAACAATGACCACTTTTTTCATGGATGAGAACCCTTTTATGATGAGGTGTGCCACATAGAAGGACTTCCTGACTACTGTGGTGATGTGACTATCACAGGAGAGACTACTGTCCACCTGGGTCCCAAGATCTCTTATCACGCATTCAGTGTTAAGTACATTGCTGCCTATGTGGTAGGTCATGGGTACAGAGTTTTTACCATAGGGGATGACACTGCACTTTTTGGCATTGAGTTTGAGGCCATGGCTCTGACACCAGGCATCTGTCTCAGTGATGCCCTTCTGTAGGATGTCCACATCATTTGGGGACTTGACTATGGCTCCTAGTTTGCAGTCATCTGTGAAATTCGTTAGCCAGAGGCCTCCTGTGTTAGCCTGTACTTCAGAGAAGTAGATACCAAACAGGAGAGGTCCCAGGACGGAACCCTGTGGTACTCCACTTGTCACTGCTTTGAAGTCAGATTTGGAGTCTGCAACTTTTACAGTGTGGGTTCTGTCAGAGAGCCAGTTGGCAACCCATCTTGTGACGTAGGGATTTATACCTAGTTTAGTGAGTTTAGCTATAATTCCAGAATGGGGGACGGTGTCAAAAGCCTTGTCGAGGTCAAGATAGGCTGTGTGAATCATCTTACCCTCATCCACACCTTTGCTGACTGCCTCAAAGAAGTTGATCAGGTTCAGGAGGCATGATGTGCCATTCACAAACCCGAACTGGGTGGGATCCAGAATTTGGAGGTTACATAGGTTCATAGGCTTAGGTTCATATGTTCATACTAGGCTATCTGCCCTAGGGCATTTATAAGCCTAGCCAGAGTGTGGTTGGCTTTCGCCACCCATTTTAAATTAATTTTGCTATGCCCTTTTTCGAGGTTAGTATACTGTGCCTCTGTTTAACAGTGACACAGAAGTGATACCCGGGGTAAACCTACGATCTCCCATCCACTCATCAAGATTCCTCTTGAAGAGAGTCAATGAGGGACTCTGCCTAACCTGGACTGGGATTTTACTCCAGAGTGAATGGAGCTTCTGGGTTATGAATCTGTCCCTCCAGCATGTCCTATTTATTTCAGTGCTGAGGTTCAAGTCTCTCGAGCGCGTAGCTCAATGGGATTTGGATTTTCAGAGGTGCAGTATGTCCATTAATTCCGGGTTGGACATGGCTTTATACGTCAGGCACAGATCGTCTCTGAGCAGGTGGTATGCCACTGAGTAGAGCTGGAGTTTCTTTAACCGGGCAGCATATGGCATCTGTTTGAGCCCTTTGATCCTCTTGGTGAGGTACTTTTGGGGTCTTTCCAGTTGCTGCAGGTGTCTGGTAAGGTACATCCCAAAAGGGGCATTGTACTCAATTATGGGCCTGATGAGGGATGAGTAAAGAGGCACGATGACCTATCCTGATCTAGATGTGAATCCCTTCATGATTAGGTGGGCTATATAAAATGTTTTTCTATCCACTTTGGCCTCGTGGTTGTCAAATGAGAGATTGCTATCAACTTGGGTCCCCAGGTCCCTAATTACTTCTTCTGTACTTAATGGATTACCACCTATGTGGTAATTTGCGGGCACTTTGTTTTTGCCAAAGGGGATGACTATACACTTTTTGGCGTTTAGCTTGAGGCCATGGCTCTGGCACCAGTTGTCTGTTTCTATGAGGCCCTTTTGGAGGATGCTTGTGTCGGCTGGAGTGTTGATTATGGCGCCCAGTTTGCAGTCATCTGCGAACTTGGTCAGCCACAGTCCTTCCGTGTTGGCATGTACCTCCGAGAAATATATACCGAACAAGAGAAGTCCCAGGACTGAGCCTTGTGGGACGCCACTTGTAACTGGTTTGGAGTCTGACATGGCTCCAGAAATTCTAACAATGTGGGCTCTGTCCTTGAGCCAGTTTGCTACCCATCTAGTGATATAGGGGTTTATATTTAAGCTGGTGAGCTTATCTATAATGCCCGAGTGGGGTATTCTATCAAAGGCTTTTGCGAGGTCCAGGTAGGCTGTGTGGACCACCGTCCCCTCGTCAATGGCCTTGGTGACTGTTTCAAAGAAATCAACCAGGTTTAAGAGACAGGATCTGCCCTTAACAAAGCCGAACTGGGTAGGATCCAGTGTCTGTAGGTCCCCAATATCTTTATTTATGAGGTCCATGATGATCCTTTCCATAGCTTTGCAGACCAAGCTAGTCAGGATTATGGGGCGATAGTTTCCAGGATCTGTTGAGGCACCACCTTTGTGGAGAGGGACCACTGTTGCTGTACGCCACTCTTTGGGTACATATCCTGTAGTAAGGCTGAGATTGAACAGTAGTTTTATGTTTGGGTTTAGCTCTTCTTGGAGTTCGTGTAGGATGCAGCCCGGGACACCGTCTGGTCCCATTGATGCTGTGTTTTTTGCTTTGGAGAGGGCAGCTCTTACCTGAGCATCTGAGATGTCAGGGGGGGCAGCACTCTGCTGGGATAGATATTTGCCCTTTTGGTGGGGGGGGAGAAGTTTGCGCTGAACCTGTCAGCTAGGATGTTGGCAATGTCTGTGGGTTTGGTGTATTTTTTGTCATTTTGGACTAATTCTGAGCATATCTGGGAATTCCCACCCAGGTTCCTAACATAACTAAAGAAAGCCTTGTGATTATCCTTAGTGTCCTGTGCAATTTTTCTCTCGAAGCTGGACTTAGACGATTTTATGAGTGCCCGTAGTTTTTTGCTAATACTGATCAGAGATGCCTTCCCTTTTTGGGATTTTGCTCTATCATGTAGTAGCTTCCTCCTTCTGTTGTATAGTTTGTTTATGGCTGGGGTCCATCAGATAGGACGTCTTGGTTTTATCTGGGATTGCATGATCCATGCATTCCTGAAGGTGTTCATAGAATGCGTTTATAAAGGATTCTGTGGTCTGGGCCGTATTTTCCACAGGCCCGGGGGCTTTGAAGGATTCCATCTCGGTTTTGATTAGTGTGAAATTTGCTTTAGAGAAGTTTTTCACTGTGGTTTTCAGGGCAGGGGGTGGAGTCGGGATGTGAATATCCAGTGAGATTAGTTTATGGTCTGATCTTACCAGTGAGGGATACACTTCTGGTCTGGAGCATAGAGTCCCCATGTTGGTGATGATCCGGTCCAGTATGTTTTCCCCTCTTGTGGGAGTGGTAACAAGTTGTTCCAGAGCATTTGAGTTTATAAATTCTAGGAACCTTTGGGCTAGGGTGTTGGAGCTAGAGTAATGCTCCCAGTCTATGTTTGGGTAGTTGAAGTCACCCAATATAATGGTGTTTGGAGAGACCTTCATATTTTCCAGTGTTCTCAGGAAGGCCGAGTGGTGTTCCTGGGTTTGGGAGGGTGGTCTGTAGCAGGCTATAAACTGGAAGGCAGTTTTACCCACTGTTACTTGCACATGGATAGTCTCTGATGCTTCGTGTTGTGCCACCAACCGGGAGGTGTGGGTATCTTTGACGAATATTGATACTCCCCCTCCTTTTGTGGTTCGGTCCAAGTTTTTGGGCTGAAAAGCATGATATGAGGTATAACCTGGTAGTGCTGGGGTGCTCTCGGGAGCCTGGAACCAGGTTTCTGTTACTGCACAGATATCGATGTTCTCCATGCTAAGGAGAGTTTCGAGTGCATGCATCTTGAGGTTTAGACTTCTGGCATTGAGTAGCATTACTCTTAGTTTCTTATCCCTTGTGATACCTATGGAGGTGGGTTTGTCTTTTGAGCCTTGCCTAACAAAGGCACTATGGGGGTAGCAAGAGCCTTTGCCAATATCCGAAAGCCCAGAGGTGACAGGTGCAAGCTGTCCCTAGCGAAGCATCGTGGCTTGTCAAGCATGTCATCCCAGGCTGACAGGCATTGGATCCCCTTTGAATGACACCAATACTTAAGCCAATTGTTGAAATTGATCATCTTGTCTTCATATTGTGGCATCATTCTTGGTGAGGGTAAGATGCTACTCAAGGTCAGGGTCATACCAGCCTGGGCTACATGCTCAGAGAGCTCCTCTATGTCTCTTTTCATGTAGTCCAGGGAGGTACGTCTCAGGGGTTCTACCTGACATAGTCGAAACCACACAACACCGACAACCACATCACCGACACCACATATTCAACAGTCCATAAACACGACACATATAAAAACTAACGAAATAACCGGTACACACAAACACGAAAACCCCATACACTGCACACACCACAATAATGAAAAAAAAAACACATCCCCATTCCACAAACCACACACACACACAAGCACACCTCACACAGCCTTTCCCCATGTCGGCATCCTCGGGCTGGTGTTGTCATCCGTCCCGGTCTTCTGCATTGTCGATGTTCTGCCACGGATTCGCGTCGGTCTTCTTCACTTCGATCTTCTGGAGATGTCGGTCTTCTGCGCTGCCTCAGGTCATTCACACCAGCATGGACAATGACTGAGTCATATTTGTACTTGCCTTAGAATGAACTGAGTGCTTGTGTTATGTGGCGGATCCTAGCACCCGACAGGCAGCTCACCATGACCTTCTCCTTGTTCAGCCTGGTGAGCGGGACGTCAGCGTGCCTGAATATAGAGTCACCTATTACAAGTGTATCGGGTCTGTTGTTTAGCCTTAAGGGCTGTGACTGTTCGGCACACTGGCTTTGTCAGCTATGTGTTGCACGTGTTTTGTTTTGGGGTAGCGGTTGCTTGGGTGTCTGTTTTGGAGGTCTCTGCTGCTTAGGCAGATTTTTATTTAGAGCCTTCCAGTACGTTTTTGTGTGTTTATGTGTTTGGTTTGCTGTCATGGTAGGTCTTTGTGAGACTGGAATTGTAGTGAGTGTGGTTTTCTTTTCCTCCTGACTGGTTTTGCCATTACTGAGTTGAGAGAGCTTAGCCTCCAGTATGGCTATATGGTTGCATCTCTCACATGTGTTGGAACTTGTTGGGAGTAGGAGAGGGCTGTCTGTGTACATGAGGCAGTTGTAACATTGCCTCAAGATTCCCATATTCACCAGCTGGACCAGAGAGGAGATTGACAACTGACCTTTGGACATGCTAGAATAGTATTGGGAATTACTTTATAATTGAAAAAAAGGGCCAATGGGGAGCGAGGTACTCAAGGGGAGTTTTTGAGGGTGTAGTGCTTTTAATATTTTAGTGCTGACTTATATAATTGCTTTAGTGAGCAAGTGCCAGGTAACTTAAATGCAATGCGTTACAGTTAACTTAAATGCAAAAACGACAAACAGTAACTTTCTTTCAAGTGAAACAAGGAAATAAGTGCAGTAAGCAAGTTACCAATTTCTTTGTTTATGAGTTCCATGATGATACATTCCATGGCCTTGCAGACCAGGCTCGTCAGGCTAATAGGCCGATAGTTCCCAGGATCAGTGGTGGCTCCCCCTTTGTGGAGTAGGATAACTGTTGCTGTGCGCCATTCAGTGGGCACAAAGCCTGATGCGAGGCTATTATTAAACATGGTGCTTAAGTGGGGAACCAGTTCATTCTGAAGTTCATGTAAAATGCAGCCTGGGATGTTGTCTGGTCCCATGGATGCTGTGTTTTTGGCTTTAGAGAGTGCAGCTTTTACCTGCTTAGTTGTGATTACAGGGACTCTGCATTCTTCCTGTATAGATATGGGCCCTTTAGGGGGTGAGAGGGGGGTAAAGTTAGCACTGAACCGATCTTCCAGGATGTTGGCAATATCAGTTGGTTCTGTAATTTTCTTGCCTTTGTGTTGTAACTCAGAGCAGATCTGGGTGTTGCCATTTTGATTCTTGACATAGCTATAGCATGATCTGTGGTTGTCCTTGGAATTATTGGTGATTTTGTATGCATAGCTAGCTTTGGAGGATCTTATAAGGGATCTCAGCTTCTTACTGAGGCTGACCAGGGAGCTCCTCCACTCATGGGATTTTACTCTTTTTTTTGCAACAGTTTCTTCCTTCTGTTGTACAGTTTGTTTATGGCAGGGGATGACCAGATTTGCTTCCTTTTTTTGGAGGATAGTGTCTGGGTTCTGTTTGGGATAGCACGATCCATGCACTTGTGTAAGTGCTTATAGAGTGCATTTGTGTAGGATTCAGCATTTGTAAATGTATTGTCCTTCTGCATGGGTGTCATGAAGTTCACCACTTCTGTCTTAAGAAGCATGAAGTTGGCTTTGGAGAAATTTTTTACTGTGGTTTTCTTAATGGGGGGGGTGAAGGCAGGATGTGGATATCAAGGGTGATAAGCTTATGGTCGGATTGGACCAACGAGGAGTTGACTTCAGGTGTGGAACACCGGTCACTCATGGTGGTAATGACTAGGTCTGGGATATTGTTGCCCCTGGTGGGAGTGTGGATAAGTTGATCTAGGGCACTGGAGTTTATGAATTCCAGAAAGTGTTGAGCTAAGGTGTTGGCACACGAGTAGTTTTCCCAGTTAATGGTGGGATAGTTGAAGTCGCCCATTATTAGGGTGTTTGGCTGAACCCTAATATTTTCCAGTACATCAAGAAAAGAGGAGTGGGAATCTTAGGGCATGGTGGGGGATCTGTAGCAAGCTACAAATTGGATTGTAGTTTTGCCCAGAGTTAGTTGCACTTGGATAACCTAGATGCATTATGCTAAGCAACTAGCCTGGAGGTGTGGGTATCCTTAATGAATATGGACACACCTCCGCCTTTGGTGTTTTAGTCCAGGTTACATGGCCGAAAAGTGTGGTATGAGTTATAGCCTGGTAGTGCAGGCATGCTCTCTGGAGCCTTGAACCAGGTCTCAATCACTGCACAGATATCGATGTTCTCCATGTTTGGGGTTAAAATCTGCCTCATACAGAAAGTAACTTTATGTACCACTGTAGTATTGCCAGCATGCTCTCTGTGCCTGATTGTTCACTCATCCCCCTCTCTCACTCCATTCTTGTGCTGCACTGGATGTCATACCCCTAACATGTTCATGCTACTTCAGCAGTTGCTACTGCTGAAAAGATTTGTGTGCTTTTTGGTAATTGCATGTGAAGGCATAATCTTCCCAGAAATGGTGACAATCCCGGGTCAGAATCAATCTACTTCTATGGGTATGAGTGCTCCCTTTTTTTAATTCTCCAAGTCTTTTGGGTTTCTAATACCATGATGGGAATGGACCCCATTCCTAAGTCAAAGTACGATGAAAGTTCATGAAATTAGTATTGTTTCAATCTTTGATGTTCGCCAGAAGTAATCTTCACAGAACTCGCAATATGCCTAGTACTTACTCCTTCTGCAATTCATATGGAGTTACATTTATTGGTAACATATCTAAGTATGAACGTAAATTATTTTTTTAAGGTCTGTTGCTCCTACGACTAATGGAACTGTCTGGGTACTGTCTCCTACATTGTCCTCATATCTGCCTGCAAATCCTGGTATTTTATGACTCTGTCTTTCTTTACATAAGACACTGTAGTCAGTGGGTGCAGCAATTTCAATGATCAATGCTACTTTTGTCTTCTTTTCATTAGCTACTATATCTGTTTTTCTCTACTATACTTTTTGAACTGTTGGTAATAGGTGATCTCATGTAATATAAGCATCATTTTCTATGATATTTTGTGGCTCATGTTTCCACTGTTTTTCAGCTACTTCAGTAAGATGTTTGCGCAATCCCCAGTGCATCGGTCTTGCCACATTATTATGCCTTTCAATATACAGTTCTTCTGCCATTAGCATACCACAGCCAGCAACAAGATGTGGGACTCTTTCCAATCCTATTTTACAGAACCTACATTTATCTGTTTCTACTATGTGTTCAATGGACTTTACAAACCAACGTGTATGTAGTCCACTATCATGGGCCACCAATATTAATTTTGTCTTTTGGTTTAAATTCAGCTCTCTTTAACCATTCCTGTGTTCAATGTGCTTCTGCTAAACTAAGGAGGTAAGTCATCTTAGACTTATTCTCCTCTTGTTTTAAAACTTGCAGTACATTTGGGACTTGTGAAGTCAGCAGATATGTATGCAATCCTACGATTGCAGATCTATACATATAATCAGTTTTGAGGAGGATCATACCTCCTTCTGAAAGGGGAATATATATTCTTGGTATGCACTGATTTTTATAAATCATTTGATAAGCATGTAGCACTCTTCTTTTTTTCCTGTCCAACCGATCCAACACCTTTTGGGGCCAGTCAATCACTCCAAAACTGTAAGTTAGGACAGGAAGAGGAATTTTTTTTTATAACTTGGACTTTGCTCCTAGATGTCAGGGTTGTTTTCAATATTAATTTATGTCTTCTAAAATATTCCTTACTAAGTTTTATTCACATTTCTTCATATTTTGTTGTTGATCCTTTATCAATTCCCAAATATTTATATACTCCATCTTGTTTAAGTTCTTTTATATCACATTCCTGTCCCAGGCTGATGTTTTATTGGTGCTGCAGCTTTCCAGCTTTAAAGGTTGCCTTTGCACATTTATCAAGACCAAATGACATTTGTATATCATCTGAAAAATTTTGGCTACTTGCAGTTGTGGTTTCAGGTCCACATCTGAAGAACTATATCATTTTGAATCATCCATAAAAATAAGATGAGAAGTCTTCATACTTTGTTGTTTTCTGGAGGCCAAATTGTAGCCATAACCTAATCTGTTAAGTAGACTGCCTAATGGATTAAGGGCAAGACAAAATGGAAGCTGTAACAAACACAAACCCTGGAATATCCCGCTTTGAATTTTTATCTCTTGAATAATAATTTGTCTTTTATCATGGTTTAACTGCAAAGTGGTTTGCCACTGTTTCATGGTCACCGTAATGTAATCAATCAATGTATGGAATATCTTATACATTTGTAAGCACTCTTTTATCTACAAATGTGGGATACTGTCAAATTATTTTTTGTAATATATCTGTGCCATACTTAGATTCTTCCCTTTTTTACAGTTCAACATTATGACATTATTTTACAAGAAAATGATACTTTGTTCCATATGACTTTCTTTTGTTGCCCTTTTGTTCAATTGCCATGATTGCGTTTTCTTCTAAATGGCTATAAACTCTTGTCAGCATCATTTCCATTGTATGGTTTATAAGTTTTTGGAAGGCAAGTTACTGGTCTATAGTTTTTAGGATAGCTTGCAGGTTCACTCTTAAGTAGAAGTATTGTTTTTCCTGTTGTTAACCAGGTTGGTGTCTGTTCGGGGCGCACATATAAATGTTTTTTACTCATGGCTAAATCTTCATGTAAAGATGTTAATACTTTTAGCCAGAAGTTAGGCAATGCATCTGGGCCTGTGGTTATCCAGTTAGGAGCCTTTGTTAACTTTGTTTCAATCTCTCTGGCCCTTACTTTATCCATTTTCATATCCAGTACATTTGAACTTCTTATGCTTTATTTTACTTCTTCTATCTATTCAGCATCTTTGTTATGTTAGGATCTTCATAGATATTTCTCCAAAATGTATCTGTTTCTTCTTTCTTTTTGGTGGTGATTCAATTCCATTTGCCTTGCTTCCCAGTTCTCTATAAAACTTTTGTTGGGTCATCAATAAATAGTTTATTTTGTACTTTTCCTTTATATTTATCTACATATCTTTTAAGTTTTTCTGCCTGTGCTGATATTTTTAGTTTATTATTTGTGACAATGCAGGATAGACCCTGATCTGTTCTGATATTGTGCATTGCTTTTTTCACATCAATCTCTTTGTATTTTTGTTGATCTTTTCCCTCTTCTACACTCTTCTAACAGTGAGACTTCTTGTATTAATTGCTTTATAGTTTTCTCAATTTGATATTTCCATGATGGCATTTGATTTCTCTCCTTCATTTCCCTTGCTGACCTGCATTTTTGTGGTAAGACTTTATCTGTTATTAATTTAGCTGCACAGTAATATGTCCTATTTACTTCTGTTATATTGCATGAATTTTTATGAACAGTCCTAGTTACAGTGTTTATAGGTTCATAGGTTCATAGGTAGGTACTAGGCTATTGGCCTTAGGGCCTATATAAGCCTAGCCAAAAAGGTACCCTGGCTTTGCCACCCAAGAAAATTATTTTTCTGTGCCCCAGTCAAGCAGAGCCACAGAAGTGATCCCTGGGGTAAATTTCCTATTTCCCAGCCAGTCATCAAGATTTTTCTTGAGGATTGCTAATGAGGAGCTTTGTTTGATATAGATAGGTAGTTTGTTCCAGAGTATGGGAAGTCTCTGGGACAGAAATCTATCCCTCCAGCATGTTCTGTTTATTGTGGTGACAAGGTTTAGGTACCTGGAGCATGTAGCTCAGAGGGATTAGGATTTAGCTCTGGATTTGACATTGCTTTGTATGTTTAGGCAGAGATCGCCTCTGAGTAGGCTTTATGTGACAGAGTAAAGCTGGAGTTTTTTTAGATGGTCTGCATAGGTCATCTGTTTGAGGCCAGTAATCCCCTTTGTGAGGTATTTCTGTGGCCTTTCCAGTTGTTGTAGATGTCTTGTGAGATACATACCAAAAGGGGCATTGTACTCTATAATGGGTCTAATGAGTGATGAGTAGAGGGGAACAATTACCTTTTTTTCCTGTATGAGAAACCTTTTGTGATGAGGTGTGCCATGTAGAAGGATTTCCTGACTACTGTGGTGATGTGATTATCAAAGGAGAGACTACTGTCCACCTGTGTCCCAAGGTCTCTTATCACACTTTCAGTGTTAAGTAGACTACCACCTATGTGGTAGTTCATGGTTACAGAGTTTTTACCAAAGGGGATGACAATGCACTTTTTGGCATTGAGCTTGAGGCCATGGCTTTGACACCAGGCAGGCATCTATCTCGGTGAGGCCCTTTTGTAGGATGTCCACATCATTAGGAGTTTCGATTATGGCTTCTAATTTGCAGTCATCTCCTAACTTCATTAGTGAAAGACCTTCTGTGTTAGCCTGTACTTCAGAGAATTAGATACCAAACAGGAGAGGACCCAGGACTGAACCCTGTGGTACTCCACTTGTCACTGGTCTGAAGTCAGATTTGGAGCCTGCTACTTTCACAGTGTGGGTTCTGTCAGTGAGCCAATTGGCAACCCATTTTGTGACATACGGATTTATACCTAATTTGGTGAGTTTATCTATAATTCCAGAGTGGGGGATGGTGTCAAAAGCCTTGGCAAGATCTAGATAGGCTGTGTGAACAACCTTACCCTCATCAACGGCTTTGGTGACTGCTTCAAAGAAGTCTGTCAGGTTTAGGAGACATGATCTGCCTTTTATAAACCTGAACTGGGTGGACTCCAGAGTTTGGATATTACCAATGTCTTTGTTTATAAGTTCCATGATGATACGTTCCATGGTCTTGCAGACCAGACTCGTCAGGCTTATGGGGCAGTAGTTCCCGGGGTCCATGGTAGATCCCCCTTTGTGGAGTGGGATAACCATTGCTGTGCACCATTGAGTGGGCACAAAGCCTGAGGTGAGGCTATGACTGAACATGGTACTTAGGTGGGGTGCCAGTTCGTTCTGTAGTTCATGTAGAACGCAGCCTAGATTGTTGTCAGGTCCCATGGATGCTGTGTTCTTGGCTTTGGAGAGTGTAGTTTATACCTGTGCAGCTGTGATTACAGGAACTTTGCATTCTTCCGGTATAGAGATGTGCCCTTTAGGGGGTGTGAGAGGGGTAAAGTTAGCACTGAACCTATCTGCCAGGATGTTGACAATATCAGTTGGTTCTATATATTTAGTGCTATTGTGATGCAGTCAATGTAATGGAGTGATAGGCCACTGAGTTCCCATAAGATGTTTTTTATCATACTTCGAACTTTTGGGGTTTTATTGACTTTCTGTAGTCTATTTCTTTCATTGATCTTAATATGTCTATCCATCTCTATTAAATCAGGCAACTATTCTCTTAGATCATTTTCTTCTAAACTGAGGGCACATCCTTTGTTCTCCATTTCCTGTAGGTGTTCTACAGAAAGTTCCAAAGCATCTTCCTGTGCCACTTCCTCTTCAGTTTCATACTGTGTCATCCATTGCTCTATCTTGTGGGAACTCAGTGGCCTAACACTCCATAACATTGACTGCATCAGAGTTGCCAGAGTATCTTTATCCTCCCCTTTCTGTGCAAATCCAACTGAACTTTTGTGTTAGTTTCTTTTGGAAGGCTCCAGAGTATCTTCATATGGCAACTGATCAGATGTTCCCTGCTCCACTGATTTCTCCTTAATTTGACATCCATTGCTATATCCTGCTGTGGTTTTATCAGAGTTAGATTTTCTACACTAAATCCTTCAGTTTGCAGGTAATCCATAACACTAGTTTCTATTTTGTTAACTTCCTCATTACTAATCATCTTTTCTAGCTATTCTTCTTTTCTGTTGGTACCATTATGCTTGGACTGATGTGCTTTTACTCAGGCTCATATTTTGCATGCATTGTGGAGTTGTTAAAATAATCACTGTGGCAGTTTACAGCAGATCTCATCCACCCCACTGCTGATTTTATACTGAGAGAGGATATGGTCCTTTGAGTCTGCAATAGCTTTGCTAGCTCTTTAGTGATATATTGCAATATCAACAGAACTAGACTAAACTATCCTGCATGCTGCAGATGGGGCAATTAAAGGAAGCTTCAGCCTCCTTGATATTAATCATGAAAATATTTCAGCTCTGTGTAATTCCATTTCCATGATTAACATTTACCTTTCTTATACATACAGTCATCTTAGTAAATCTTAGCAGGATATAATAAATCAAATCTTTACTTCCACTGTCATTTGTTTAACATAGTGGTGGTTATATACATCCATCCATCCATCCATCCATCCATCCATCCATCCATCCATCCATCCATTCATCCATCCATCCTTAACCCCTTTTCCCATTTTGCACATGGGGTCAGAGTGTCACTTTCAACAGTGACACTCATCACGAGCCAAGGTTTATACCACCTGGTGGCTAGCCCTGCCACTGTATAGTGGTTATATATGACTATATTCAATTATTCTAAGGACTATCAGTGCTTAATTTAAAATGTCACCTTTTGCCATCAAAGATCTATTAAAAGTTAAAGCAGTTAACTATACTGTTTCACTTATCAGAAAAAAGTTGCCCTAATGTGACTTAGAGTACTGCTTTATGTAGTAAATAGATTCACTTGGTCCGGCTTTGCAAACAAATGCCTTTGTATATGAAGTTTTTTGACTGTCTTTGGAAATGGAGTAAAAGGGTTTCAAGTCCATTATGCCTCTTTAAGAAACAGACAAATGAACAACTAAATGTATAAGAACAAGTTCAAATAACACTTCCATAGTTGCATTTACTGGGTATTTTACCATTTGTTTATAATATCTGCTGCTTTCTTTTTAAGGTTATGCTAGTGTATTCCACAAATAAATGAATATCTAGTTTCTGTATCTTTAAATTAAAGAGATATTTACTGGAATATTACAAGAAACAGTGAAAAAAACTAAATAAATAAAATGAGCATTTGTAACACATGTTCAGGGAAGGTTTTTTCAATAATATTTCCCATCAAGACATAGAAATGAAACAGAAATATATGACAGAGAGTTAATTCAGTTTATGCAATTTTACTCCCAAATGTCATATTCCTGCTGCGATTCATTCTATTAATTCCATAAAATTCACATATGTGGGAGTCATCTTCTGATGTTTTTTTCCAATTAAATCATTCTCTCTTGGACTGCTTGTGTCTGAATCTGAAATTTTGTGAAGCTTCTTGGTTTCGTGGGTCAGGAGGTCATACTCTTTGAGCAGCAAAAATATGTTCAAATTCAGTTTTTATCAGCATTATATAACTAAACCAGAATATTGTCTATAATTCTTTAAATAGTGTTAGGGAGCATAACTGATTAAGTTTGGTTTTATTTGTTTTGAAATGCAATGAACAGTATGGATGTTTTTATCATCTCGTAAGTTTAATGTGTGCCATGCATGCTCATTATTGGTTCATTTTTAAGCATAGTGTAATTCTTTGTGCATATGTATAATCTATATACACAGTATACTGTTTTGCCACCTGTAACATGAACTCTAAAAAAATGGCTGCATATAAAATAAGGCCACAATTAAAAAAAAATCTTCAGGAGAACTATTTTCTAAGCTTCACTTTAATTTTATGATTTTTCTTCCATTGCTAAAACACATACTGTATCAAAAACACATTGTAACAACCCAAAGCTACTTGGATCAAAATTCTGCTGCCTGATTTATTCAGGCAAACCATCGCAATTTATCATATACCTGGATCTGATCTTGGTGAAGTTACTGACATGTTGTGGCAGCAGTTAGATAACATAATTCCCCAGAGCTTCCAGAGATTTTCACCCTAGTTTTACTCTTATTTTTCTATCAGCACATATTCTACCTTCCTCACATTAGAATTCAAAACTTCCTTTCAAGCTGTATGTGGAAACTGCAGTTAAAGCTAAAACCATGTTCACTATGTCTCAATGGTCTTTCCTTTTTAAATGTTTAAGGTCACCTTATAATAGAAGTTCATTACATACTTACATCCTTGTTTAATAATACATAATCACAAAATATTGCATATGCACCTTATGATGGGAAAATGGCTACTACTGCAACCCATTTTAAAGGGGGTATAGCTCCAATAGAATGGCTCCTATAGATCACTCTTGTAACAGCCTTATCAAAGCCATCAGAGAATGCGTTGTTTCATACTTAGCTTCATAAGTATGTCAGTGCAGTAAACTTCTATTGAATACACAGCTTAGCATTAAAACTGCCCTGCTTGACCTCACTAAATTTCTATATTCTTGACTGTTGACTACATTAAGGATTCTTTGTCTGCCCATTATAACATTATTTCAAATGGCTTTTGGCACCCTCAATCATAACCATTTATTTAATAAGTTTGCTATAAGTCCGATATAATCCTTCAGGTCTGTTCAATGATTTACAAACTGTTTAAAGGGAGAAAATAAATAAGTTGGTAAGTGGAGGAATTTGATTCCTTTTAAGTCACTTCCTTGCAGGTGCTGACTGGTATCTATTCTGTGACTCCTTCTCTTCATTGCTTTATAGATTATGTATCAAAATTTTGTAATGTTACAAGCTTAGTTCAATATACTAATGACTCTACTTAACCTTTATGTATGTTTTAGTGCAGTAGAAATTAAACAAGGACTTAAAAAGTTTTTTTTTCATAATCAAAACTGGCTGAATGGCTCACAACTGTGTATGAATCCCACAAACATAAAACACATATTTTTTTCATCTTTGATACTAGAAATGGTAAATTTAATTTGTTGTTTACTTACTTAGTGAAATATTCAGATGCTTAAGAGTTACGCACGTTATAACTTATCTAAACAGTGTACACAAACGGCATGGCTAGCCCAGCAAATTGGATTAATGCAGTACATGGGCCAACCCAAGCATTGCTTCACTTGTATAAAAAATAATTCAAAGCTTCAGCAATTTAAAAGAAATAGAGACACGTCTGCCATGGTCCAAATATGCCATTCTGAAAATATGAAACTTCAACAACCTCCTAAAAGAGCAGTCAAAAGATTGACTTGCCCGCATTAAGGAAGGTATACTAACATAACATAACTTTCACTTCCTATAAAGTTGCTCCCGCTATGACCTGAATTAATATACCTTCCCTCTTTTAAAACTTTGCATCCTATTCTCTTACCTTCTATGTGCTTCCTTATACTGGGCTAATCAGTTGTCTTTGCTCCCTGAGCTTTCTAACTCGTTGACTGTTCCTGGCCTTTTACACAAGGTTTTAATTCTCCTGTATACATCACAGGTCCTAAGGGAGCTATTGTTCCTATTGCTGTCTTCTAACCTGTTGGCCTGTATTGGTCTCTATATTTATGTATATATTATACACTTTTAGTATATATTGCACACTTTTAGTACGTTGTGTTTTGCTTGCTGCATCTGTCACTACCATACATTGTACTATGTATGCTTAGATTTGATTCAGTTTGCTCATAGTAATTCATTTTGATCATGTAAATTACTCGTATTCTTCTATTATTTGTATTATTCTTGGAGCTTTTCTTCTAAGGTCTCTGCTGAAAAAAGACTTTTTGCACAGTTTTACTAACCCAGTTAACAAATGTCAAATAAATAAATACGTAAATAAAATAAATAAGGTAGGTGGTTCAAAAGAACTTGGGCTAGTAGAAAAAAATCTCAATCCAGTGTTCCAACTCTAATCCCTGATTAGACACCAACCTCTGCTCTGATAACTTGAGATCCCCAGACTGGAGATGAGATAATAAAAGCTCCTTTAATTATGCAAGACCAGACCATGAACGACATCAGATGTGAAGGTTGGGATCTTAGTGACTGAGTGGACCACAAATGGAAGCCAGTGTAGATCCTGCAGTGCCAGAGTTGTAAGACAGGTCTAAAAAGATCAGTCAACAATATGGCTGAAAAACATTGTAGCCAGTGGAGATATGCCAGGTATCCCTCCTTAAACACAGGGCATTGCAATAGTCCATTGGGATAGGACCAGTGCATTTATCACCATTATCCGCTATGAGAATGGTATAAGATGTCTGATCTGAGTAATATTCTTAAAGTGTAAATATGATGTTCAGGTAGACAATACCTGGGCCTTTAGTGTCAGTGTGTTGTTGAGTATCAGTTACAGATTATGGATCTAAGACACAAATTTTAGTGTTTAGCTTTCTTGTGTAAACAAGGGCAATAACAAAACAAGATGCAAGGAGTACAAGCAATAGGGAATCAACCATTGTTGAATTGAACCTAAGGCAACTGGGCAATTGTATCCAAGCACTCCTGAAGAAAAGTGAAGGCCAGCATCTCATCCTTAGACATTGAGAAATATAATTGTTTTTCATTGGCATAAGACAACGTATACCTCTCTCCATAATAACCTTCTGAACTGGCAGTATGTAAACTGTTAACAACAATGAGTCATGATGAAACCTTGTTCAACAATATGATCCTCCACTTTTGTTAACTTACACTATGACATGTATTACAATATGATCTTTACTGTGTTATGTTGTGCCCAGAACATGGCTGGAAAGGGGCCTTTGTCCAGTTCACTTACTCAAACTAAAAAAAAGGTTAAAAGCAAAAATAACATTACAAATCTCTACTCGTAGGCAGAGTCAGAAGGGAGTGTTGCAGCAACAACCAATAAAAACTGATACTTACGCATGTTTTAACCTTCAAGTGGCCACTTTAGGGATGACTAGCTCCTTGGAGGGTTAGTACTTTGCTGGTGTTTATTCCTTATCTGTATTACAAGAACAATTTCTTAGCCACTGGTCAGAGAGAAGAACCACATTTGCAGAGTATGCTGGTTTGGGATACCCCTCAGTAGCCATTTTAAGGATAACTGTGGTCTGGTGCTAGTATCTCTGTGGCTAAAATCCTGTTTTGGTCAGATTTCTTTTAGCACAGTTTCACAAAGGGGTATTGCTAGAGTTTGAAGCCCTAGCAACCATATAAGACCAGCTTAAGACTCTAGCACTGTGTGTCTTTAGTGTGTGGTTTAACTTTTTTTCTGTTGCAGTTTGGCTTTCTGTGCGGTTTCCCTACAACATTGGTTTCATTCACTGGCTGTTATGTCTTTTAAGGATCTCCTGTGGTAGGTGAACTAGGATACGGTTTTGGGGCCTGCATACTTTCACTCAGTAAACACTGTTTACCATCTGGCTCATTGTAGCAAGAGCATTAATCTCAGAGATACTGATTCATCTGATCTAATATAAGTGTTTCATAACTGGAGAGCCGCAATAATATTTGTTCAGTTAAATGGTGCCATCACCATATAGATCATTAAGTTGGAGCAAGGATTCATGTACTTACTGACTCAGCTTTTTGCAGCTTTTATTTACAAATGATCTTTTGTCATAGTATTTTATTCTTCTTTATATTGGAAGTTTCATGGCCAGCTTTTCTTGGAAAGCTCACAAGAGCTGACATCAAAAGACTGAATCGGGAGCATCAAAAACCCAGAAGGTCGAAAAGCAGAAAGAATAAAACACAGCATTTGCAATTTGGAAATGGGTAAAGCCCCCTTCAGCCTCCATACCCCCTGATAATTATATATACCAACTCTGAGATTACACTACAGTGGGGAAATGAGCAAACCCCCAAGCCCCACTGTACCAGAATTTCATACAATCAAGGTCTTTGCTTTTCAACTTTCCTGCTTCAGTCTTTTGGCATTCATTCTTGTGAGCTTTCATCCTTCTGATAGGGAACCATATAGGTGCTAGACATCCTGTCAAAATGACAGAATACCAACAGCCAGGAGATTGACTCCATTTGCTTGACAGAGACAGGTAATGTACAGGTGTGATAGATCAACAAGAGTAGGGGAATACTTCCTTTCCTCAGGGATTGTGTGGTCTCAGAGTTAGCATATATAATTAGCAGAGGGCTTGCACCCCTGTAAAGAATTATGTTATTTGTTGCATGTGCTCTGGTTCAATTTTGGTGCATTGTGGTCAATATTTTGGAGGTCAACAAATGGATTATTCAACTACAATGAATAGTCCCATATACACACACACACACACACACCACACACACAAACACACACACACACACACACACACACACACACACACACGTGTGTGTGTGTGTGTGTGTGTGTGTGTGTGTGTGTGTGTGTGTGTGTGTGTGTGTGTGTGTTAATTGCCAAGCTATAGCTTTCATTCCCAACATTTTTAATTTCCATTAGCTACAGATGTGGTCATATTTTTGTTTCTGTTGCTTGAGGTTGTAACATAAGTTCCACCAAATTTGGCAAATTGGGCAAAATGAGTAGGTGAACATTGTTAATTTGTGTTCCTGCATATCACAAGAAGAAGTCATATACTAGATTTTTTTATATAATGTTCCTTCTCATCCATACTTTGTTTTATTTTCAGTGCAATTCTTTTGTAACCAGACATTGTTTTACTTTAGCTTTTCTACTAGTTACAATGATACGTCCAGTAGTAAAATGTTTTTTTCTCTGTTGGGATCATTACACTCCTCAGCTGCTTTCACCATGAGAGAAGTTCTTTCTCCTAAGTGTTTTAGATAAATTCAGTTGCTGAGGTCAGTTTGCAACATTGGAAAAGTAAGTTAGACTTCACTTCTTTGATCTTTTATAATATATCTCACACAGCCATGATCCCATCCTTCTTCATACCTCTGGGCTCCTTGCCATCCTCATTTTATCAGACCAATGACCTTTGTTATCATTTCATTTTAAAGCAATAGATAAATCAATTATAAAACAAACCATTAACTAATTACATAGGTCCACAGCTGATCAATAAATCAAAGTTATACATATCAACTACAACAATTAATATTTTTCAAGCAAGTCGTTAAGTTTAAGCCAAGATTTATATGAATATATAATATTAGAAGTTCTCATCTTCATAGTATGCAATTTACTACTGCAAACAATGTTTGCCATACTGATAAATTCAACACTAGAAGGACTAACTATTTTTCCAATTTTTAGTAATTACGGTTCTGGCTATAGCAGGAATAGGCCAAAGAAGAGGGTTTTCTGATGAAGTCTGTGCTCACAATGAGATGTCATAATAATGGTTAGTTGCATTATAGCATAGGACTTTCCTGCACATCAACTGTCTTCCTAACAACCCCCTTGCTATTACCAAGTTAGTCAGCTCCTCTTATAATAGTTGTTGACTAACAAACTCCTTGGCACCATTATTGCCATTAGTCATTTGAACAGAAGATCCATTTTCTAATTGATGTCTGCTTTTCCTAAATAATGATCTGCTTGGCTCTTATGATACTGGAAGATACTGATTTCAGGTATCACATGCTTGTATACATAGACAATGAGTGATGCTCATTGATTCTTGAGGTGTTTTTTCTACTGGATCGGGGAAAGATTCACATGCTCTCATTGTTGTAATCCTCAAAGTGCTGGTTATATAATTAGTTTGTTTGAAGGCTTGTTAAATTTCTTAAAATTAAAACTGAAGAAGCATGCTTTGATGTTGAAAGTGCTCACAAGTTGAATATTTGTCCATTCTGTGGAAGAAAGCCTATCATATTTTGCTCTATATTTAGTCATTTGTATGATTTTTGTGCTTCCTATGCTCTGTTCACACTTGCTGTCCTCTTCTTTTTCCATGATATCGACTCATCTCTTTCTTTTATCCTTTGGATTTTCTTTACCTTCTATGCATTTATGTTCCTCTTTCATTTCAGCTCAGATATCTTCCGCATGTTGCAGCAACCCAGTCACAGACTTATATGTCACTTTCCTTTAAGTAAATATATTCATTTTCTTCTTATTAAATTCCATACCATTTTCTTCCCTTTTCAGGTTGCTGGTAAACAGATTTTTTTCCCAAACACCTTTATTGAATTATCACTTGTGACACAGGCAAATTTACATTCAAATAAAAGTAATCAAACTATATTAACATAACAAACATTATACTTCACATATATTGCTATATATATCATATAACCTAAGCAATACTACATAAATTATTCAATTCCTGCCTTTTTTTTAAACAAGAAACATCTTTATTAAACCATCACTTACTACATAGGCAATCATACATTTATACAAATGAAAGCAAACCACACTGACACAATCCTAGTCGGTAGCATTTTACATCACAAACCGTACTGACACACTCCCAACTGCAGACATTATACATCACTTATAATCTACTCAGTCTTTCTCACTCAAACATTGCATAGCTTGTTTAAGTACTCCCACCTTTTAGACCTCATTCCTCCCTTGTATGTATTGTTCCCACAATTCCTATTTTTTCTATGTAGTTTTGTCCTACCCTTTTCTAAAGATCTTAGTTCCATTTGTTTTACCTCTGTTAATATATTCACTACTTCCAGTGTAATTGGCTTAGATTTTGATTTCCATTTGCTAGTAATTGTTTTTTTGGCAGCCACCATTATTAGACACAGCAAGGCCTTACCATGTCTAGGCAATTCCGATTCTGTATCATAGCTCAGAAAAATCATCTCCCTCTTCAGACCAATCTGCCTACCCAGCATCTCCAATAGTGCATTCCACAGAGAATCCTTAAAGTCCACCACCTCACTACACACCCAGAAAATATGCTTCCAATTACCTCTTTCTTCCCCTTAATACCACCAGCATTTGCTGTCTGCCTGAGGAAAACATTCTCTGGAGTCTACTTGGGGCATAAAAATATCTATATAAACATTTCCAGGCAAAAATCCTAAATCTTCCAGATTTTGTTGCATATTTGGGAGACATACATATAGCTTCCCATTGTTTCTTTGTGAATTGCTTATCCAGTCTCTCTTCCCAGTCCTTTCTAACCTCCTCTAATTGATTCTTATAGTTATCATGCAGTATTTTATATGCTCTACTAATTATTCCTTTTTTAATTGCAGCTTCTGCTCCAGATTCTATTAAAAACTCTACCAGTGATGGTCTTTCATTTAGGACCACCCTATTTCTTTCTCTTTGCCTATACTCTGACATCAATCTATGAAAGGGTAGGCAATCTCTAACCTTCAGTCTAAATAAATTCTTGGCATCTTCCCATTCTGTCATATTTACCTCTCTAGCTATTGGCTCCCAATACCTTGGTTCCTTTGCCAGTTTTCTCCAATAAATTCTGGCTCCCTCTTGCCTGTTGTCTGTATTCCTAATTGCAGTCATCTCTATCAATAGAATCTTCATTTTCCATTCCTGTGTTGGCTTAGTTCTTAGAATAATTCCTGCTACTTTATGAATATAATATTCTGCATAATTATTATTTTCCTTAAAGACCTACATCCCAAATCCCAGTCTCACCTTGTTTCTTGAGCTTCCTCTGTATTTCATCATCATCCCTTTCTACTTTGAATTATAGTTTTCTGCTTGTGGTATGTATAGGAGTCTTAACTGTGTAGCTCTGAAACACCCATTCAAATTGAGTAATCCCAATCTGCTCTGCTCTACTAGAAAAATTAGCTTATCCCATTTGATTCTTGCCATCTTCCCCTCCCAGATAAAGTCCTTCAGCTCTTTATTAATTGCTACCCACAATGTCTCCTCTGGTTGATAAAAATATGCCTGATCTGTGTAAAAGACTAAAGGGATTAAAACATTTTAATTGCTTGTATCTTACTATCCATATCCATATAGCAAAGCTTCATTTTCTGTTTTTGTATTATCTTTCATTTATTCTCTTCCCACGTATCCTTAGTTGCCACACTAGAATAATTTTTAATCCATACTCCTAAATATTTTATTTTACCATGTTCCCATAAATATGAGTATTCCTGAACCAGTTCATGTGTGGGTACATAATTTACTGCTATTGCCTTTGTTTTAGCTTAATTAATTTTGTATCCTGAAAAGATTTGAAACTGTCTCAAAATGTTGCATAACACTGTAATATATTTTTCTGTTTTTGTCATGTACAGAATAATATCTGCAAATAAATCCAACTTTTCTTGACTACCATACTGATTGTATCCTTGAATTTCTGAGTCCCTTATTTTCTTTGCCAACTGTTCGAAATATAAAGCAAATAATAAAGGGGAAAGAGGGCACCCCTGCCTGGTTTCTCTGCTCAAATAGAAATTATCAGAGACAAACCTACCTACTTTAATTTTCACCTCCAATCCTTCATATATCTTTTTAATCATCCTTATAATTTTTTTCAGGAAATGGAAATGCTTCCATTGCCCTGCTCATAAAGTCCCAGCTTACTTTGTCAAATTCTTTCTCTGCATCAAGATCCACCAACAACAATGGTATTTTCTTACATTCTGCTTCCCTTTGGATCATCAATGTTCTGTTAATGTTGTCAAATGTTTGCCTCCCCTCCACAAAACCACATTGATCGATATCTATCTGTTTTGGCATTACTTCAGCCATTCTTTTAGTCATTATAGACATGAACATTTTATAATCGGATATACATCACAATTTTTATCTCTTCTCCTATCCTAACTGTTAGTAATTGAGCCTCATCTACCACTAACCCTGGCATATTTACTTCTTCCATAAACATTTCCATTTGTATATTTTCTTGATTTTTATATTTCTATGCCTTATAGAGACTCTCATACAATTTCCAAATTATTTCTAATATCTCTACAGGATCTCTTGTTACCTTCGATGTTATAGGCTCCCTAAGTCTGGAGACAGCCCTTTCTACTTTTTGTTGCCTGAGTCATTGTGTTAAAGATTTTTGTGCTGTAGTGTTATTATAAAAAAACAGTTGCTTAATAGCAATCTTTCAAAGCTCATGCATACTATCGAGGTAATCCCTTATTTTCTGCCTAGCATTCTGCATTTGATCCTCTTCTTGTTCTATGAGATTCCCCCTATTCTGCAATACCATAACATTTGTCAGTCCCTGTAATAATTCTTGTTACTTCTGAACCATAGCTCCCTTTCTTTATCTTTTTTTTTATCTTCTTCTATCACAATTGGAGCTTCTCTTACAATTAATATAAGTACTCCTCTTTTCCTGAGTCTATATCATATGACCGAATCGCACAAATTGCGAATGCTCATAATATCGATCCTCAAAGTGATTTTTCTAAGATCGCGGTACAGTGAAGACTGAGATATTTTCCCTTTCTCACTGTAGTGCAATCTTGGAGTTGGAATATATATTTAGCGGGGGGGAGGCACAGCCCCCCACAATAGGAAGTTTGAGATCTAGTACATTAGATGTTATGAGCGTTCGCAATTTGTGTGATTCGCTCATATGATATAGACCCTCTTTTCCTTTGTCCCAGGTATTCCACTGAATAACTATCCTGAAAACCTTTCTTTATCAAATTCACATGTTCAATTCTCTCTAAGTATGTCTCCTGTAATACAGCTATTTGCACTCTACATTTTTAATATAGTTCACTACTCTTACTAGTTTGTATTTATTTGTGAGACCATTTACATTTAAAGACATTAAAGAAAACATTATTGATTTAAAAAGTTATTATTCCCACATTTTATGTATTATACCTGTTTTTGTGAAATGTCTAATTCCATCTTTTGTTTTACATGCAAACACTGTTTGGCAGGTTGAACTTTTATACAGTTGTTTCTTGTCATATACATTTGAGCCTATGTCACATTTTATAACACTTTTTGTTTTATTGAAAGCCCTCAAACAAAAAGCAAACACACACCTGATATCCCCCCCCAAAAAACTATTATCTTAATACTAACACATAAAACTATGTATACTTTCAAATATTGAAGTTTTACCCTCCTAATACAAATGAAAATCCCAAACTGACAGCCACACTCACATGGTTGAGTTAACCTAAAAGAAATGTCATCCATGTTAAGATGCACGGTGCTGCCTGTGCTTCTACTAAGTGCTGATTGGTTTTGTCTTATCTATCTTACCTTTCCCAGTTGGGAAAAAACCTGAATGTTTTCAGAGAATATTAATTACCTTGCGAAAGCCATTGAATGCCTTCAGAGAACATTATCTACTTTGGGAAAATCTCTGAATGGCTTCAGTGAACATTATCTCCTAGCCATGGTTTCTTTTCTTTTTTTTCCCCTCAGACAATCACCCTCTACCAACATGCAGCCAGTTTCACTTTATCAGATTGTGTCCATGGAGACATGAGAACCAGACAGCCAGTTTCTCTTTATCAGATTGTTTCCAAGGAAACATGAAGACCAGTTGCAGAATTGTGTCACAGCTTATTTTTTGTTGGACAACCTTTTGTATTTCCTCCTTAACAAGTACTTAATCAAAAATGATTTTTGTCCCTCCAGAGTAGAATACCATGAAGACAGCTGGGTACAGTAGTTTGAATCTCACACCTGCATCTTGACATTCCTTGAATAGTGGAATAAATTTGCTCCTCTTCTGTCCAGTATACAACAAGTAATCATTCTCCACAAATACTCTGCTATCCCCACTTTTAGTACATTGTCCTTCTGCCAAACTTTTGTCAGAATCAACCCCTTCTGCTAGTAGGATTGCATCTTTACTATTAAAGGTCTAGGTTGCTTTCTTATAGCCAAGTTTGGAGCATACACATGATATGCCCTATCAACTAACAACTCCTGCTGGGGAATACCAGTCTAGTTGCTTATGTGTACTTTCATTAAATTAATGCAGTCTGTTCCTTCCAGTTTCTCTGATATAGCTGAAAATCTCAGGTTTTCCCTACATGCTCTGTCCTCAAATTCTACTATTTTTTGAAACATCTCTTCCTGAGCAGTTATATATTTAGCCAGCCTTTTCTTTATTTCAACCTCTGATGTTTGCAGCTTTATCACCTCATCTGACTATCTGTTTAAAGCTTCTACCATTTTTAAGCCTTTTGTTGTTTGTGTTGATGTACTCCATCAGTGTTTTGTTTATTTTAATCAGGTTTGTATGCAGTTGCCTTATATCTTCCCGTAGGGTAATTGAAGTCATGTCTGAAGGTTGCATTGCTTTTTGCTGAACAGCTGCAGAACTTTCCCTAGTAAGTGTTTCTTCCTCACTTTTTGTAGCTTATTTTTTCCAGGTGTTCTGTATTTCTTTATTTCTGGCATCCAGGCAGTACACTTACTAGCCAGTTACTGACATTTACCCATAAACACAAGTCTACTGGCCCTCCCTGCTGGGTTTCTTTTTTCACACTGGGAGAGCTAGAAATAAGCTGTTACTCAATGTGCAACTATTTTGGAAACTCACAGATTTTTATGCCTTGGCCAAAATTTGTATCTATGTCTATCATATTTTGTTTATTTCTTCTTGGTAACTATCAACACCAAACAGGCATGGACCCCAACTTTTTCTGTGCTGATGGCCAATATCTCTTTTCATATCTATGACCATTTCCCATATAATTTTTTCCATCTCAGATTCACACAGCCCGTGGATTAGTCTTGCATTCTCTCAAGCCATAACCCACACACTTGTTTTTAGTTTTCATTTATTTCCATAAACCATTTGCTTAAAGACATCTATTAATTATACTAAGTTAATGGATCCACATTTTGAGTAATTTTAGGGAGTCTTTGATCCTATCTACTGCCCTTGTTCTTCTTGCTTTTTTTATCATTCTTTTGGGCACTCACATTTTCTCATGACTCTTTCAATTCTAAATCTTCAAACCTTTTTAGTTGGATCTTTATATGTCAAATGTCCAGTCCTTTCTCCTTCTTTATGAGCCATTACATATTCTCCTTTCTTTTCTTTGCTTCATTTCCTGTGAACTTTTACCTGTTTTCTTTAGAATTTTCTACATTCCAGTTTTCCTTCATCCTTCACACCTTTTGATTTCTCATTCCTCCTGCTGCCCTTGATTCATATTCTTTTTATGGTTTATCTGCAAGCTTAATTGTCTGCATGCTGAGTAGGGGTGGAGCAACAAGACCCTTGTTTCTATTTAGGCTGTGTCATGTCATCCAGCCACCCATTTTACAGCAGCATCTCAAAGTTTTCAAAGGTTCATCAGGAGCTTGTCGTCATAGTGTCATTTGTCTGACCACACAGGTAAGTCCTAGTGCTGGTCCGTTTTATACTGGTTACTGCTATAAGTCCAAGTATATTAAAAAAATAATAACTACAGAGGGATTTTATGGTATTTCATGCTGGAAGAAGGTTAAGTCAGATAGATTTGGGAGCTTTTAGATCATAAATAAGGATGAGGGCCACTGTCATAGCTCAGGTGGGTTGGGGTTCACTGTGTGGAGGGGTTACTTTAGTTTAAAATATATGTTGGTTCTCTGGGCATTTACTGAGTTAAGTTGTTTTTCTAATCAGAGTGGCACATCTCTGGTATGCAGTTAAGCTCTTCAGCTTGAGTTTTATTTTAGTGTTTATGAGGGGTTTCTTTAGTTTAAAATATATGTTGGTTCTCTGGGCATTTACTGAGTTTAGTTGTTTTTCTAATCAGAGTGGCACATCTCTTGTATGCAGTTAAGCTCTTCAGCTTGAGTTTTATTTTAGTGTTTATGCTTTCATGATTGGTCCAGCACAAGGGTCAAGCCTGATGGTAATGACCCTGTTTGCCTCCCCTTTTTTCCAGCCTTATGGGTCTGATTTCTTCGGGCAATATAAGCTTTCCCTTAAAATGTCAATGCACCTCATATGAACTTGTCTATATTCTCCTCCTTTTTTAGTTTTTCCTTTCTTGTCTTATCTTCAGTACATCTTCAAGATTATCTCTACTAAACATACTGTATGAATAACATTCATATGTTACTACCTGCTATACTTTGAATTGTATGTCTAAACCACTATGCTTATGTAAATATCTTATGCAATCATATGTTATCTGCTATATTTTTATAACTGAATGTGTAAACCACAATGCTCATGTAAATATCTTATGTATAGTATGTTAGCAATTATTCTGGAGCTTTTCTCCCCGAGCCTCCTATGAAAACAGACAGCTCTGTCCAGTTGGACCTCCATGGTAAACAAATGTAAAATAAATGTAAAATAAATAAAATAATACATTAAAAAAAAAAAATATATATATATATATATATATATATAGAGAGAGAGAGAGAGATAAAAAAAAATAAATAAATAAAAAGAGGAGAAACTGGGAGGAAGTCATTTAGACAATTTGTAGACCTCCTATAGTCGGAGGAGTGAATCTGGCCTCTCCCTTGGTCTCTGGTAGGTTGGCCCATAAGATACCTTTAACTGTTCAAATTTCTGCAGTATATCTAGACTGTTGAATTATTTTGGGTCTGCTCCTGATAAGAGTTGTGCCTGCCAGACAGACAACAGAGGCTTTTTGTCACTAAAGAATGGTAGACAGTTTATTGTATGAATTCATACTACTCAGTCAATTCTGCAAACATAAATTCCATCATTCTAGCAACTTTCACACAATTTTAAAACCTCTCTATTTTACAGCTTTCTTTCTACATTATGTTATCTTATCCAGATTGATGTCAATGAGAGGTACAGTTTAAAAGTGTTGGAAATGCCTCAGTTGCTTTTTTCTCATTTTCCATGGTTTTAGTGGCTTGGCCTTACTTGTTTTGCATTTTTTCAGGCTAAGGTTGCTAGGGATGTCCTTTTAGTCACAGAGAATGAACTTCCTTGTTGAGTTGTTTTAGTTGCACATTCTGGAATGCTGCAGCAGCAGTATACCTAAACGTTCCATGGAGCATTCATGCGATCTTCTGGTATAGTATTTTACTTGGTTGTCCTTCAATTTATTCTGGCACTGTGGTATTAACTTTCATTGTTATTGCATTTCAACGGAAGGTAGTTTAGGTAGTTTATAATAATAAAAAACACATACATATATACATACACACAAACATATATACATATACAGATAGAGAGATAGATATTGCATATAATAACACTATTAGAAAATGTTATACTTTATAAAATAATTTTATACAGCTATATAAATAAAATAACAGTTTTAATTCACAACACACAAGGGTTAGATTTATTAATCAATTAGGTTGGAATTATTACACCATTTTTTTCTTTTTTACTATATAGTTCTGAGAATTTTGGGCGCTGCCAGCTAATAACTCCAAATCAGCCTGAGTAAGCTTGATGAATTTTGACTTAATCTCCAATTTGTTTAGGTTATTCACCACTACAGGTTCTGAAAGACAGATAGCACCAGATAACTCAGGAAGCCCAGGGCTTATTGTTTGATCTTGAGGTACCCCAGATTCACAAGCAAGGATCAGCTAGCAGGAAGAGACTCTCAACAGTAGATGATAAGCTAACACCGGGGTCCATTCTTGTGAAGAAGATAAGGAGAAGAGCAAAGAGAGGCACCGCACCTGCAATGGAGAATCTAACCATACTGATGGAGGTCACCAGAAGGTAGTGATATCAGGGGGTGTCAGACACAAGGGAAACTGATAGAGGGTAGACAGCAGATGAATACCTTGAAGGGTTTATTAATTCGTTATCAGATGAACATAGGGCCAAAATATTTCATCTAGTTCAAAATAAAAAAAAAATGGTGACACCCCAGCATTGCCAGCTAGTCAACAGGGAAAGGTTTCAGGTGACCAGCCTCTCCTCACCTGTTACTTGATCAACAGTCAGGGGCTAATCCTCCCATTTCAGAAAGGAGACTACTGGTGATAACTTACAAATCAGTGTCACTCAGTTTTTGCCAACTATGGCTATGTTAATCTTAAGTGCCACTTCCCTGGAGTCACACATTGCCACTCATGTCCCAACAAAAATCAAAGAGAAAATCCATAAGGGTGACTATGTGGATATATTTCATCTGGTCGATACCAAGGGTGTCCGGTGTATAACTGATGCTGATAATCCCGGATAAAGACTTGATGGCAGCACTGGCAGCCATTGGGAAAAAGTCTCAGTCAGAGTGAACTCCAGGAAATGGGACACTTGGACTTTAGGCTCTGTGGTCTTTACTGGTGTTATCATAGAAAAGTATCCATGCCAGGCATTGCTTTCTTTGCCTGTTTTTGGCCCATCAGGGAGGCACAGCTTGTCAAAGGATGGTCAGATTGACTTCTGACAAATTTCTCAGGTGGGAGCATAGGCACTCGGACATTTGTTTGAGCCCCATGTTGGATAAGCCTAAGAATCCTGAATATAAAGTACCCTTTAGAGTTCAGAGTGAAGGAAATTTTATTTGGCCTTTAACAATGGGAGCTGTCTTTGGCCCTCTTGTAAGTTTGATCATTTATGCTCTGTATGTGGTAAGGGTCACCCAGCAGTTAGGTGTTGGGCTAAGTTAGGACCTGCCTCATACACCATGGCCTCCTCTTATCATGACAACAGAACAAATTTGCCACAGAATAACCCAGTGGTAGGTAAACAACCTTTTCATGGCTGCAGACAGCAAGGGGTCAGGGTCATTTACAATCATTTGCACTCCTTGATAAAGCTCAATAAATTGATTTGATTGCTGGCAGAGTATCCTGACACAAATGCAGCAGTTCTTAGTGAAGGCTTTTGTAAATGGATTAAATGTTGTTTTTTCAGTTCCATTAGATTTAAGGCCAGTTAGGAATCTGTCTTATATCAAGGGACATGACAACATAGCCTTCAGATTAATTGATACAGAAAGGGTAGCCAGTAGGGTAGTTGGCCCTTTCTCTAACTCTCCTGGCCTGTATTCAAAAGTTCCCCTATGGACCTTGTTCCCAAAAAGAAAGAAGGTGAATATAGACTGATTCAGAACTTTTTTCACCATGAGGCTTTTTCAGTAAATAACTTCAGTGACAAGGAACAATCTAAGCTCTTTTTTGACACTGCAATGGCCATGGGGTGCTTGGTGGCTTGTGCTACCTTTGAAGTTTTCAGCACTGCTTTACATTGGTGTTGGAAGCAAAGAACACCCTGACAGTCAGTGGTTTATTATCTAGAGGATTTCCTGAGACTGGGGAAGGCAAAGGGGGAGCAGTGGAAGGGATGGCAATGTTCAAGGAGTTGTCTGCTTCACTGGGGTTCCCTTGGTGAAAGATAAGTCAGAAAGGCTGAGTCAGGTGTTGAAATTCCTAGGCTTAGCAAGAGATGTTCCTGTGAGGTCTTTCAAACTCCCAGCAAACAAACTGGAGCAGTTCAGACTCATGATTTTGGGGTTTATTAGGGTGCTTAAGGCTCACACAGGAGACATCATGCAGCTTCATCATTTATTTACCTTTGCCTGCAGGATCATTGTGCATAGCAGGACTTTTCTTCAGTCCATCCCTAATTTACAAAAGAGAATAAGCCCAAATATTATAGGGTATGCTTAACACAAAGAATAAAAGATGACCTTTGCTTATGGTACACATTTTGAACCATTTCAATGGTGTGCCATTGGGACTCCTCCAATGATCTGGATATCTTTATGGATGTGGCAGGGGGGTCGGTATGGGTTGATATTTTTGAGGTAGTAATTTGCTGCTAAATGGCCTAAATCTTTGTCTGCTGAAAGGAGGAGAGACATTACTTTCTTGGAGATATTCCCCATATGAGTGGCTATGCTAGTGTGGAAAGATCAGTTGCTTAATAGCCTAATTTCCTTTTGTTCAGACAATTTCACTGTAGTCCATGCCTTGAACAAATTTTCTTCCAAGTCCAAATGGGTCCGCTCTGTCATTAGACTGCTTGCTTTACTGAGCTTACAAATTAACTTACTTATTCTAGTATGCACAGTGCAGTAGCTTATAATTGTTCTTGTTTGAGTTTATCAGATTTTGTCATTTGGCCAGGGATGCGGAGCCACTAGGAACTTCCATTCCACCTGAAGTCTGGTTAATTGGACAAGGATATCTGGATCACTAATAGCAAATTCTTGGCTACAGAATACAAGGAAAGCTTATTTGTCATTAGTGGAGACTTTTAAGGACTTTTATAAAACAGTATTCTCGAGTCAGAGATCCTGGGAATTGCCTTTGATCATTAAATTCATGGTATATAAATACTGCAGAGATTATTTTCCTTAGTATTCATTTGGCAATCCTAGGATAGCTAGCACATTTCCTGGGCATAAGGATTGCTGTGGCCACTAGGTGACAAGAAGAATTCTTAAAGTTTAGGAAGATTCCAAAGGGGTCACTAAGGACCCCAGGAAGCTGATAGGGCATCATCTCCTTGCCATTATTGTTAAGGGCTTGTTTCTTTCATCTGTCAATGTTCATACCTTTATCCTTGGGGCACCTTTGTTCACATACCTTTATGGTGGGGGTTAATGTACCAGTGAGTTGTTAAACTCTTTAAGCTTGGAGGATGTAGTGATTCACAGAGATTTTCTCTTGATCTAGGTGGGTAAATCAAAAATGTATCAGGCATGCAAGGGACAGCAAGTCTGTTTGCATCGGTCCAGAATTCTGGTTAATTGCCCAATCTACTAATTTATATTTTTGGACAATATCACCCCTCGAGTAATACGGGTTGGTTCTATAATTATTGAAGAGGATGGGAGAACATTAAAGCTAGTGGACATTGACTCAACTTTAGTTAAGGCTCTTTCACATCAAGGAAGAGATCCTCATGGGGTATTCTCCTTTAAGGTAGGGCAGATATCTGATCTAGCTTTGCCAGGTTGTTCAACAAAGGTACTGTAAAGAATGAGGAAGTGGTTATCTGATACCTTTTTATTCTATATTAGGCAACAGCACCATGATTTTGTGTTACAGGGAAGAAACCTATCTGGATCATGGAACATTCATTCATCAAGAGAGCAACCCCTCAAGCATTGTCTCATCCAGTTGGGCATAGTAGGTCATTAGAGCATAATAACTGGCTATAAGTTTTAAATTTTTTAGTTCAAGAAATAGATGAGGAAATTGAAAAATTTCAAGAAGTATCACTGCTGAAATTTTATGATAAAATTTAAACATTGGTGTTAAATCAATTGTTACATATTAAGTTTAAATATAAATATAATTGGGAAGGACAAGAGTTAAAATATTTAGGACGAAAAATTTATAATGATGTGAGTAAAATTATGAATCATAATTTTGAAAAAACATATTAAAAGTAGTGTCACTTCTTATTATAAATTTAATGTTTTTTTTTTATACTTTTGAGGATAGGTCAATACATATTAAAATGATTTCACATACACACACACACACACACACACACACACACACACACACACACACACACACACACATACACACACACATATAAATATATATATATATATATATATATATATATATATATATATATATATATATAAATAACCCAAGTAGAAGGAGCACAACCACCTTGGCAATCACGTTAAAAGTATCACAATGTAAAGAATTGTCGTAAGTCCAATGTAAATAAAATACCAACAGATTTATTTAATAAAATGTGAGCGCTTTCACGGACACCACATCTGCTTCTTCAGACATATTTTCAAAAATACTTACATCTCTTTTATAGTACAAACAACACTTGATAAAGTAATTAATCAATCAGTAAATCAATCAAGTCATTACTAATGCATAAAAAATGCAGCTAAGCTATCAAAGATAACTAAACAAAAAACTACTTAATACTACAAAAACAACTTCAAACAAAGGCCAACTAACTAACTAGTTCAAAATAACCATACTGCTGTCCACGTGAATTGCATAAAAACACTGTATAGCAAGTTATACACAATAATAAATACATAGACATTTAATAGCTGCATTTTTTATGCATTAGTAATGACTGTTGATTGATTAATTACTTAATCATGTGTTAGCGTTTGTACTATAAAAGAGATGTAAGCATTTTTGAAAATATGTCTGAAGAAGCGGATGTGTGTGTCCGCGAAAGCGCTCACATTTTATTAAATAAATCTGTTGGTATTTTATTTACATTGGACTTACGACAATTCTTTACATTGTGATACTTTTAATGTGATTGCCAAGGTGATTGTACTCCTTCTACTTGGGTTATTTGTATCTATCTACGTGAACTGGGCTTAGTGACTGTTTTTGTATACATTTTTGGGCTATTAGTGTGCGGGATGGAAGGAGCTGACAACGGAGCTGTAGCAGGAGCTGTATTTGTTCTGCTTGAAAAGACTTCTAATGGAAGGTTAAGAAACATCCTAATGGAAACTATTAATCCATTATTACATATGGACAATCCCTTGAATAACAAAGGTATGAGCTTGAGTGTAGCTAATGAACAAGTAGTGAAAATTTTGGAAAAAGATATTGAGAATAACATCTACAAATTTAAACATGTACAATGCCAGTGTTACCATCTAGAAGCGTGCTTGAACTGTAATGTCATTCCTCGTGGGTTGAGAATACTAAATATGCCGATATATGGCAACACTTATCCAGAACTGCTGGAACAATGGCAGCAAATAAATCTAAATGCCAGTAAGGCAAATTTGCAATTACTAGTAGACTTTTTTCAACCCATTGAAATTGATTTAAGGAGGCAAATTGTTGAGCAGCAAACTAAGCTCAATGAAATCTATGGATGTGATTCAAGTGAATTGTTTATACATGAGTTGATTGATAGGGTGTTGTGTTATGAAGGCAACCTCTTTGATCATAAAAAATGAAAACTCACTAGGGAAATTGATGATTTTTCTAAGCACAATGTCTTCATGTGGCCGAAATCTTCAGCTACAGTTAATATGAATGAATTTGCAATTCGTAGCCGCCTTAATCCAACTAACAAGGAGGGGCCAGCACAGATGGAGGTTAATCATGAGTCGACCAATGGCGATAAACCCCGTGAGCAGGAAGAAGGAGGTCGTTCCAGGTCTGAAGAGATGGAGTGGCATGAAGTGGAGGCTGTGTGTGAGAGTAATCCATCTGCGTTAGTGCTAACCAACGGATTTACATCACCGGATCCTGTGAACTCTGTATACACGACACCGAATGAGGTATTAACAGACCATCAGCGTCTGTTGTCAGACGTAAGATACAATTAGATAAAATAGAGGGTCAACATTTTCCTGCAGTACCCTTGCTGATAAGAACTGTGAGAAAGAGGTCAATGGATTTGGAGGTGGCAAGGGGAGCAAAGAGGAAAGAACCACCGAGTTACCATCAACAACGCACATTGAAAAAAATATGGAACCAAGAAGTTTAGTTTGGAACATTTCGAATTATATATTGACACCCGATGAGTTTGAACTTCTAAACAAAAGTATGAACTTTATACCGACCTGTAATATGGACATAAGTGATGCAGTATTATCTGTTAGACTGTTTATTCGAAATGTAGCCTTAAAGTTGTTTTTGAAGCTGACTCAACTAAGCATACTAATTGCTTTAAATGGAAAAGTTTATTTGTTCCGCATTTACCAGCTAGCATGGAAACTTTTCTTAAAGCTGTAGAAAATAGCCTGTATGATGACTTTAATTTCCTTTTGGATGTTAAAGATAATAATTTGGCTACTAATGAATTGCATGCAATTAATAAGCTCAAATGTAATGGTGACATTGTCATACGCCCTGCAGATAAAGGGGGTCCTGTTGTGGTGTTGGATTATGAATACTACAGCAGGACCATGTTAGAAATGTTGGGTGACGAAGCATATGAAGCAGTATCGTCAAGCATTGTGTATGGTTTACAGAATAGTATATATAATAGTTTACTTGAGTGTAAGTCCATGAATATTATTAATGCTGAGTTGTTTGATTTTTTCTGTGTGGAGCATCCTATAGTACCTAGGCTACACAGGCTACCAAAAATACATAAAAATCCATTAGAACTTTCTTTTAGACCTGTAGTGTCAGGCTCAGGTTGGCTCACAGAACCTTTATCCATTTTTTTGGATAGTGAGTTGAAGAAAGTATTATCTGGTTATACCTATGTGCTCAGAGATACAGAGCAGTTTTAAACTGACTTATGTTAATGTACAATTGAACTTGATACTCTTGAAGACATTTTGCTTATAACAATGGATGTTGCTTTTCTTTTTACTTGCATCCCTAATCAAGAAGGGATAGATATGTTGAGGTATTTAATAATTGAGCATAATTTGATGGAGAAGGAAAAGGTTGACTTCCTCTGTTTATTATTAGAATTAGTGTTGGAATGTAATGTTTTTTTCTTTCAAAACAAGTGCTATAGGCAACGCAAGTGGCGATGGGCACTAGTTGTGCCGACACCTATGCCAGCTTGGTTATGGTTGCCTGGGAGGACAGAGTTATTTCAGACAATCCTAACATAATTTTTTATAGGCGATTTGTGGATGATCTCTTCTTTCTGTGGAAAGGCACGGATGAGATGCTTATTTCTTTTCTCCATCAACTCAACAGCATGAATTCTTTTTTGAAATTCACATTAGAATTTTCAGCTGATACCATTAGTTATTTAGATGTAACTATTAATCGTGAAAACAATAGCTATAAGACTAAGGTCTATCGTAAGCCATGTTACAGACCAGCCTTTTTACAGAGGACTAGTATGCACAACCCTATAGTATTTAATAACATCATCAAGGGACAGGTAATGAGGACATGTAGGTTATGTTGTGATGAATCACTATTTAGTGAAGAATTCTATAATCTTAAACTAAGCCTTATGGAAAGCGAATATAATCAACAAGAAGTTACGAGAGTATATACGCAAGTAAGTAAGTTGAGGCATACAAAGGCGAAACCTTATTATTCTCATAGGGAGAATCGGTTAGACACACTGACTTCTAGACGTAGGAGAAAGTCACTGATTCTCCCTTTTAGCAACAATGTTGACAAAGTCAAAAATGCAATTGCATCTAATTGGAATATACTTTTAGTGGACGAAAAAATTAGGGAGTTAGTAGGGAATTATCCAACCTTCACTTACAAGAATATGAAAAATCTTAAACAACTCTGTTTTAATGACCTGAGCATTCCAAAGTCATTGGAGCTCAGAGGGTTTAATGGAACTAAGATGTGTGGTAGTTGTATGCAATGTAGCCACATAGATGAGTCACGTTTTTTCAAACATCCAGATACGGGCCACCTCTGGGAACTTCGTAATGACAGTACTTGTAATACTAGGAATGTGGTCTATGTGGCACACACTGCCTGGTTTGTTTTAGTTTTTATGTTGGCAAAACCAACAGAACTCTTAGGGAGCGTATAAGGGACCATGTATATTGTCTTTCTAGAGAGCAAGATTACAGTGCGCTAGCAAGACATACTTTGCAGAAAGGTATGAATCATGTTTTTCAGTTTCAGGTATTGCATGTACAAATGGAGAACATCAGGTTGGGTAATATAACAAACTTGACCTAACAGACTGAGGTCAAGTGGATATTAAGGCTGGCTGCACATAGAGGAAGAGGGCTTAATGACAGCATTTCCCTCAAACCTCTTCTTAGAGCCAGAACACTTAGGTAGTTGTTTGTACAATGTAATTAATGTCATTATAGAATTTTTTGTGTAAGATTTTTATAAGATTTTTATAATCATGTAGGTTAGCTATGCTATTTATATATATTTTTATTTATATCTATAGACAATTAATAGTTTGAACATGTATTTATTATTGTGTATAACTTACTATACAGTGTTTTTATGCAATTCACGTGGACAGCAGTATGGTTATTTTGAACTAGTTAGTTGGTCTTCGTTTGAAGTTGTTTTTGTAGTATTAATTAGTTTTTTGTTTAGTTATCTCTGATAGCTTAGCTGCATTTTTTATGCATTAGTAATGACTGTTGATTGATTTATTGATTGATTAATTACTTAATCAAGTGTTAGCATTTGTACTATAAAATAGATGTAAGCATTTTTGAAAATATGTCTGAAGAAGTGGATGTGCTGTCCGCAAAAGCACTCACATTTTATTAAATAAATCTGTTGGTATTTTATTTACAGTGGACTTACGACAATTCTTTACATTGTGATACTTTTAATGTGATTGCCAAGGTGGTTGTGCTCCTTCTACTTGGGTTATTTGTATCTCTCTATGTGGACTGGGCTTAGTGACTGTTTATATATATATATATATATATATATATATCTATATATATCTATCTATATATATATATATATATATATATATATCTATAGATATAAATATATATATATATATATATATATATATATATATATATATATATATATATATGTATACGAACATTATGACAGCCCAAAACTGCAGAATACTGACGCCTACAATACCGACGCCCAGAAGAACAAAACTTCAGAATCCCGACAGTGAATAATGGAGATTGCCATATAGTGTGTAATGGTAGGTTTGCCGTTCTCCCAAGTATAGTGCGATCTCAGAGTAGGTATATTTAAGTTACGGGGGGTGTGGGGGGTGGTGCATACATGTTGTTATTGCTGGTTTGGGGGTTTTATTTTGTTATTTTGTTGATTTGGGTATTTTGTAGTTTCGTTCTTTTGGGCATCGTATTTTCAGTCTTGGTATGTGCGGTTTTGGGATTTAGTAGTGAATATATATATATATATATATATATATATATATATATATATATATATATATATATATATATATATATATGGACTCACTTCTGAATTACCAAAACTTTGAATTTCATATGGTCAAGACCATATGATCGAAGTTTCGGAATCTCGGCCTTCTGAACTAAATCCAAAAAAAAAACAATCTTCTCAACGTTTATGCAGGAGGGCAAGCCCCCCTGCAACCCCTGCTTAAATATGTCAACTCTGAGATCGCATTACAGCGAGGAAAAGGGAAATCTCCCTTTCCGCATTGTATGCAGATCTCCGTTCAGAATTTAGAAGTTCTGAAACTTTGATCATATGGCCTTGACCATATGGAATTCAAGGTTTTATAAATTTAAAATTCTGAAGGGAACCCATATATATATATATATATATATATATATATATATATATATATATATATAAAGAAAGAGAGAGAGAAACAGAGATAGAGAGAGAGATAATGCAATAGCTTTAATATATGACTTTAATGGAAATGGAAAAAAATATTTATTTCATTTTTATGGTATCCTAAAAAGCTTAAAATTGTTTATAGAAATCATATAAGGTTATGGGAATATGGTGGTATTGGCTTCCTAGATGTAGAAACTTATTCCACTGCTGCAAACTTTAACCGTATTATACTTTGGTTAGACTCAACCTATAATAGTCAATGGAAAATCATTCAGGAACAGATTATATTAAATTTTTATAAGTATATCAAATATGATAAAGTAGAAGTATGTAACAATCCTTTCATTTGACTAATAAAACTTACCTTAGAAGGAAGGAAATTCATTTGAGTATTTAAACTCTACATATATGAAGTCAATTCTAAAAACTGTTTAAGAAATATGCTTTTAAAACTCCATTGTTGTTGTTGTGTCTTTCGGCTTATCCCGGCCAGGGGTCGTCACAGCGGAACTCCGGTCTGCTAATGTTTGGTAGTGGATTTTTATGTGCCGAGTTACCAGCCCTGACACACAACCTTTAACGAAGGCACGCCCATTCACACATGCCTCCACAAAGAAGACGCTCTAGCTGAGAATCGAATGGGACAACGTCTTGCTGTGAGACGACAATGCTACCGCAGCACCACATGCTTTCTCACTATACACACTTCTAGATTTATGGAAACTCAGAATGATGTTAAAATTTATTTATTAAAAAGTAACAGATTTGTGTTATGGTCTGATTTCTGTGAAAAAGGAAAATCTAAGTCACCAGAATGTTTAATGAAAGATTATAAGTTGGATGACTCTGTTAATCAGTTAATATTATCCATCTGTAAGAAAATAAATGAATTTATAAGTGATATAAGTGAAGAGGAACAGAACTTATATATAATAACAGTTTTGATACAAAAATATGGAACTTTTTGATAGTGGTGGCTTGAGTAACTCGATAAGAATAAAACTTTGTTACTTCAGGTTTATATACTGGAAAGTGTTTATGTGGAAATATATATATAGAATATATGTTATCCTTATGACATTTCTAAGTTTGGGCAAAAGATGTTTTTTTCATTTGCTGAAGATGCAGCAAAGATGTAAAAGTTGATTGAGTACATAAGTTTATGAACTGTGAAAAAATAAATGTATATTGGGAAGAAATAGTTATTTTTTATGGTTTATGGTCTGATAATTGTTCTTTAGCTAGATCAACCATACTAATGAATGTTCCACTTCTTTTATTTGTAAAAAAAAAAAAAAAAAAAAAAAAACAACAAAAATGTTTTGGAGTCTTCTTACAGTAGTTAGAAAAAATATTACAATAAAATGGAAATCAAATTCATTTCTTACATTCAAGGAATATTTGAATTTAGCAGTAGTGCTATATACAACTTAAAAAGAAATGGTTATAAGAAGATCTGTAAATTATATTAAGACTTTCAGCTGTCGGGATAGCCTTGAAATGTTTCTGTTGAAATACCAAGAATCTTAATTTATTAATTGTATAAGATTATCCTGATGATTCAATGTATTTCTAACACTGTGTAACACTAAGCGATATTGAATTGTTCCTTTCTGTGTATATATAATATATATGTTAAATCAATAAAAATTTTCTTAAACAAGAAATTGCATGTTTATAGAACTATTTATAGAAGCATGAAAACATATTTTTGACTGTATTTGTTTGTGTCTTTCGGCTTTTCCCGGTTAGAGGTTGCCACAGCGGAACTCCGGTCCGCTAATGATTGGCAGTAGAGTTTTATGTTCTGGCTTGCTGGGCCTAACGGACAACCTTCAATGAAGGAACGCCCATTCATGCATGTCGCCACACAGGAGACACTCTAACTGAGAATCGAAAGGGCAACGTCTAACTGTGAGGCGACAATGCTACCGCAGCACCACCTATGCTTGACTGTATAAGATTGTATAATCAGCAATATAAATAACACTGAATGACTTATGACTGTATAAGATTGTATAATCAGCAATATAAATAACACTGAATGACTTTCAAGCTTTGCAACTTTGCAAATATCAGTGGCAGCTTCTTTAACAATATCTAAGGTTTCCCTTGATCCATTGCAAAAGTTTGTAAGTCATTTGTTTTTGAAGTATTAAGAACATATGGAAATATTACTTATTTTCACTATCACTAACAAACTAGTAGCAATGCATCACATTGGCAAAGTCTTCTTCCAAGACTCATACACACATTCAGAAACCTGTGTCCATATAAACACACATTCACACAAATACACACATACATACACACCAACACATACATGCATATCCACTGATCAACAAAGAACCCCCAACACAATGAATCCAACTCAAGAAAACACTTACCCATTCACCCACATGTATGCTATAACATACATACAAACATGCCCAGTATTTTGATTCCTCGGCTATCCCTCCTAGTGTGACTATGCAGACAGACACAAACTCACACTCTCATATTCATCCAGCTTCATTTATGCCCATGGAGACAAGCGTGCAAGTGCACACACACACACACACACACACACACACACACACACACACACACACACACACACGCACACACGCACACACGCACACACGCACACAGGCACACAGGCACACACACACACACACACACACACACACACACACACACACACACACACACACACACACACACACACACACACACACATACACACACATTATACCATAACATCACTTACAACTGTGTATTCACTTAATGTTCCTGGACCATGAATGTTTTCACTGTAGTGAATAACAGAATGTGATATTTTGGTGGTTTTCAATTTTCTTCCAACAGCTGAAATTTATGCAGCCACTGATTCCGCAGTACCATTACCTGGAGGATAAAAATAGAATTTAACCATCCATGATTGTGAACATGCCAAGGAAATTCAATATGTTTATAAACTTAGCAATGACCTCCTTGACAGTTTGGGAATTATCCTTGTAACATTTGATAAAGTGCTTCACAACAAAGTTAGGAGAGGGATGATGTACATGTGCTGGTGGGCATTTGCTGAAATACAGATATAGACCAAAGTCCTTAAGACAGGCTAAGACAGTGGGTGAATCTAGGAGGTCTTCATGCTCCAAGGCCCAAGTATGGTCACTTTCAGAGATAATTTTTCATTACAGGAAAAACTTCATATGTGTGTGACACCAGATTGTAGAGAGTAGAGTTGCAACTATAAACCACAGATCTTCCCAGTACAAGTGGCTATAGTGGGTTGTCAGTCCTGCACCCTCCTCCAATCTGACCTATTTCATCAGCGTAGGCAAGGATAGGATGGTGATCCCAAATGAGAGGGTTATTTGGTGGATGCTGCAAAAGATGATGTCAGAACATGTTGTGATGTTGGGCAACCATTTAGAATCCAAATCCTGAAAAGCAGTTACTAAATGACCAGAAATCTATACGTACATATAATAAGTCTGAGATTGCTATTTCTCAGAATATTCCCTCTTCTATGAGATAGAGTGACTTAGGAGTTGGTAGGTATACATTTGTGGGTGTGGCAGGCTTGCCTACAATATCAGCGGCTGCTGGAGGCTGGGGTTGGGGGCTTGCTTCTCTGCAGAAAAGAAGTTTAAAGGAGAAAAGCATTGTTCAATATTAATTCTTCTGGTCATTTTTTCAGTATGTCACGATTCAGCAATCTAAGTCTCAACTTTTCATTTGGGAGCTGTAAGGATGCCATTTCACAGTAAAGAAAAAGTGAGCCTGACTCTTACAGGAAACAAACAAAAAAACCCTCTTATGTCCTATTGACTGAAACTTGTTGCATTGCACATATTCTGTCTTGCTCCTTGATATCATAATAATATGGAGGCTCAATCACCTTTATAGTGTTTTATTCATTGTCTTCCAATTGTAATGCAAGGTTTCCAATTTCTCATCATAACTGGCTACTCTTTTGACATATATCCTTCAAGGTGGTGGCACTGTTTCAGTCTGTTAATCCATTAAGGACATAAGCATCTCTTCAGAACTTTAAACTTATTTACATTAAACCACTACACTGAAGGAACACTTCATGCATTTAATAAAACTGCATGTATCTGTTTTATTCCAGACCACTGACATAGGTCAATGGCATTCATGTGTTCCCTTCGAGTCTACTTCAGAAGATTGACAAACCAAAATACTGTATCCCAAAATACTGAAAATTCAAAATACTGAAAACATTTTTAATCCAGGAGGCAAGTCCCACTGCACCCCACATGTGGAGGGCTGTATCCCCACACCCTCTGCTAATTATATATACCAACTCCAAGATCACGCAACAGTAAAGAAGGGGCAAATTCCATCCTTCTGTATTTTGAGTTTTCAGTATTTTGGGATTCGGTCTTTTGGTTTTTCAGTCTTCTGAAGTAGACCCATTCCCCTGATATATTTGTTACAACCAGAACCATATTATGGTCAAATGGGGCCCTAGACAGGGTAATGGATCAGCACCCCCCCCAACACACGCACACACACACACACACGCACACACACACACACACACACACGCACACGCACATGCGCACACACACACACACACACACACACACACACACACACACACACACACACACACACACACACACACACACACACACACACACACACACACACACATATATTTGGATATAATTTAAAACATTTTTAAAAATTTATACCACAAACACTGATAGACATTTGCTAAGCAAAACAATACAGTCACATCATAAAAATAGCATTAGCAGTAAACTTATCTGCCCTTGAATTTCACATCCATTAAAACAGCATTGCAACCCACACTCAAAGAAAATGCATCTGGCCAGTGGCAGATAAAGATTACCTTAGGGGTTGTTTTCAAACTATAGGTCCGTTGCACACATTTTTAGGACTATGCATGTATGCATGTCATCCTTGATTCACCTTCCTGATTGTATTAAATTATATTCCTTGTATAATACAGCACCACTTGTTATAGTGTGTCTTAGATTTGTAGTTTATGTGTTCATAGATCAGTACTAGGCTATGTGCCCTTGTGGGCCATTTTAAGCCTAGCCAAATATCCCATGTGAGAATCAAATACTGCACCTTGTGCCAGGATGGCAAACACCTTAACCATTATGCCAATTTTCCAGTAAGCAACAAAATGCAGCACATAAACCAATAATGACAAAACTGCCTATTTCAGAACATTTCAACCATACAGTGCTACTCTAACATCTGTCATTACAATCCACCAATAGCAGTCAAAATGTTCAATCTTTGCGGAAGTAAAAGCCATCCAAATAATTCCACATTAATGAGATCTGTAACTAATGAAGAAGTTGCTGCTAGTAAACAATTTTATATTTTACTGTTTCATCAACAAATTTAGTGCCAACTGCCCTTGAATAAATTGTCTATATTATATTAAAAAAGTGGTAAGCTGGCAATACGGCAACAAAAAATAGATGGAAAACTGACAGTTGCTAGGCATCTCATCCAAAGGAGGACACTCTCTGGACTGTAGCACCCCCCGCCCATAAAGTACAACATATTATAGTAAAACTCTCAGTTAACTGGTACCTATGGGGATTGGTAGATGCTGGATAACTGTAGTTTCTGGCTGCTTGAGAGTTACTATTGCATGACTAATACTGTACCCTATCCTATTTATTTGGTTTGACTTGTTCTGAAGTTGGGTAGAGAGGGAATTTATTCCAATCTTCTTTTTTAAAACTCTAAAACTCTACAAAACATGCGGTATGTTTCTATGGGTGGGGTGGGGTGGGGCAAAAAGTGCAAGACATGAAAATTGTACTGTATTTCTTTGAATTTTTTTTTTTTTTTTTTTTTTTTTTTGCTGGTTGCTTGAGTTCCAGCTAACTTAAAGTTTATTGTATTGACAATCCTTTGTGTGGGAGTAGAACAACAGCTTTCTGCATCAAAAGCAAATATGCTACCTGTTGTGCTACTTATACTATTTTTAAGCTTTATAGCACAAAAAGTGATGACCATTTGCTAAATAAAACAATTGCACATTGCAAACAGACTTAGCATGAGCAGCAGTAAACTTCTCTTCCCTTGAAGCTCACAATTCCTTGAAAATTCAGTGAAACTTGCAATTCCTTGAAAATGCACTAAAACAAATATCTTTTGAGTAGTCTGGTAGCTGGTGAAGGGGATTCTTCCTCATCTACTGTAACCAAGGCACAGGGTTTGAGGCTAAGCAAATTAACTAACCTATCATCCCTAATTAGGGCACCTCACACACAGACAACAAAACAGGCTATAAAATGGCCATTCACAATCTTTTGTAGTAGTGTTTCTTTGCTAAACCATAATTAGTTTTAAATTATTCTAGTGTAACAATGCATGCTAAGAAAATGCTTTCTGCTTCATAATTTACAGAAGCAGTTTGTAAATTTGTCAATTTCTGGATTTCTAAATTGTCTTCTTCTTTTCAAATAGTTTCTACCTTCTGGTGCAGATATATCCAGAATTTCTTTGGCCAACATAGAAACATATTTTACTAATTTATGGCTGTTATGTGCTTAGACCCATGTATAAACTTCTTTTAAGAGCCCCCTCTTCCCTTTATTTTCATGTTATCATAGTTAATAATAGCATGTTTTGAATCTTCATAATGTGAAATAGAAAACTGATTATGTTACCAAAGGTAATTAATTTTCCTCTTCTTTTCTTAACAATATACATTCATAGTTCATATTCTTTCTAATATATGAAATGGAAACGCACCATATTCACTTTATTATTTTTTTTAGTTCAGGTGCAAAATGGAATTTATAACATTCTTCACTTCCCCTGTGTTCCATCTCCTTGAGGAATCCACTCATCAAGTACATCTGAACAATACTTCATGCTGGTTTTCTATAGGAAATCATAGCTATTGTGGATTCCAAATGTGCACCAACAGGGATTTCTTTCTTTTCAGAGATTGTTTTTCCCTTCTTTGTGTTTATGCAGCTGTGGAGAATATATTGTCCTTACTATTCTTTTCCTATTAATCCCTACCAGCTAGATTAGATTTTAGTCACAAAGCCAATCATGAAATATGCATCCTGTTTTAAATGGACTTATTTTACAATGAGGTCAAACAACTAGCATCCTTTGTAGTGAACTAAGATGTTTTTCAGGGAGTCCCTGATCACAGACAGCAGGTTTCTCTCCTAAAGAAGAAGCCCATCTACCTGTTTTTAATTTTATTATATGGCTTGAATCACAAGCAGTTTAACTTAGTGAGCTGATTTTGTCATCATGAGATAGTTTGACCTACATTGCATGATACTACGGGTTACACAAACATTTCTCTTTCCAATTACTTTTGCATTTCTAACATACAAGTCTCATTTTAGCAATTTGTTTTTATCTCTATAACACATAATTTATCTCCTGACAATTTATTCTCCTATCCTTATTCCAGTTTTATTCCTTTTTATTTCTTTCTGGAAATTTCCCTTTATCACACTGAAAATACATTATTGGTCATTCCATTTTTTTTTAAATCTAAGCTTCTAATAAATCATATATGTTTAATCACACTGTTTTATAGGCACAAATATAACTGCCTGCACATTTCAGCAATGGTAATTATCTTTGGTATTCTGATCTTTGTGTTTGCATTTCTAGATACATATTTAGTTATTTATTAACTCACTTTATTTGTTTGTTTGCATGTTTGGTTGTTTACTTACTTATTTATTCGTTAAACAGGTAGGTGGACTGCTCCAGGGACTATTTTCAGCCAAGACTAATACAACATAGAAATGATGTCACAGTGACAAAGATATGAGGCTTGACTCAAAAACAGCTGGTACAAAAAATAAGTCACAATGGCAAAAAATAGAAGTAAAGCTAACATCTGATATCATATTGAACATCATTCACTGTAAATGCATGAGTGATACAAATAAAATGCACCAAAATTAAGACCTCTGTTTCTTGTTCAGTAAATATAGTTCAGTATTTTAGGAGAATGTATCAATACTCAAGTTTAGCACAGCATGATAAACATATTACATAGAGACATTAACTTATTTGTAACTTGACATTTCTTGCAATGTTACTTTTTGAGCTTTTGTCTTGGTAGAGGATGCATTTGTTTTCATTCTTGAAATACTCTTTTAATTTTGATTTGAAAGCATTCAAGGCATTTTTGTCTTATTTTGGCAGAGATTCTGTTCCACATAGCTGGGCCAATTTTACCAACTGCCTTTTCTCTAGTAGCAGAGCCATATGGTAGTCTTACAGGGGCTAATAAATTGTTAACTGCACTTATTAATGAATTGCTTGTGTCCTGTTGTAAGGAGGTACTTTACATGAGGTAGGCAGTTATGTAGATTTAATATTTTGAATAGCAGAGTGTTAAGCAGTACTAATGCTCTGCGAATAATGGGAAGCAACATAGGTTTCTGTAACAGGTTACACTGATAGCTTCTTCCTTGTGCTAAATAAGCATGTCTATCAGTTTTGTATATAGCTATATGCAATATATGTATATTTTTGCTAAGCTTTAATGATATTATTGGCAGTGTATACCGTAGTTTCCATATCAGTATATGCCACTTGTCATAAAGTAGGTTCAGTGGCATAACAGGTAGCACACTCACCTTTGGTGTAGAAGGTTGTGGGCTCTGTTCCCACACTCAATAGTTCAACCACTAACACTGCAGTGCAGCATAGGGGGGGTACTACACTCCTGGGTGTGTCATCTTTTGGATGAAACATTAAACTGAGACCCCATCTGCTTGAGGTGGTGGTAGCTCAGGTGGATGTAAAAGATCACACAGTACCTATCAAAAAGAGTAGGGGCCCTTTATTTATATAAAAATAACTCTTATTTAAAACATATTTAAATACTTACAAATATTTACAAATGTGCAAATATATAGATATAAAAATATAGTTTAAAATAGTCATAACTTCCTTACAGTCATACTAAATGTTCATCCCTATTAGACCCACACTCCTTTTTCCATAAACACTGTCTGATTTTACATAATATTGTTGCTAAAATCCATTTACCATTAAAGATTCCATTTATTCTTTTATTCCACTATAACCAATATGACATAAAGTAAATTTTGATGTATTCTTTTAACATATTTTACCTCTACTCTTATAATATCCATACTTAATCATATGCATGTTTATTTTATCCACTTCCTGTATATCATTGAAAAATAATCTCTACAAAGTATTCCCCCATAACTATTTTACAAAAAAATATTCTTTACAAAGTATTCCTCTATAACTTTTTTTACTCTTTTAAATTTCAAAAACACATGCTCAGTTGTTTCTTCTTCTTAGCAGTGTAAACCTATCATCACTTCTTTTTATATGGCATAGTTCCTTTTACTGGTAATGTATCTATTACCAATCTCCACAAAAATCTTGAGATTCTATTTTCTGATTACACCATTTGCTTCTTATTTTTATGGCTTTAATTTTTTCATTTGTTAGATTTCCCATGGATTTACATAGTAATGTTTTATTATTACATTCGTATGCCACATTTTTCTTTTCTATATCATTAATTTTTATTTTCCACAAAAATACTTTTTCTTGGTAACATTTCATTTCTTCATTTATACACTTTTTTCTCTTTTACTTTTTTTTTACCATGCACCACAAATTTATCATACTGCTATTTATGTAATTTTACGACTAATCTCTCATCTTTTTCATTTACCAACTTTAACACTTTGTACAAATTTAGTGAAACAGCATGTAACACTGGGTTAATTAACTCTAAACCACCTTCCTTTTATTTACATACATTTACCTCATCCCCCTGTACTCTTCCCTCATCAGGCTAATAATAGAATACAATGTTTCCTTTGGTATGTTCCTTTCTAAACACCTGCAGCAATTGGAGAGACCACAAAGGTTCCTAACAAAGAAAAGTCAGAGTCTTCAAGATCTGTCTTATGCAGACAGACTGAATTCATTGTCATTTTACTCTGTGTCATACAGACTCCTCAAAGGCAACCTGTGTCTTGCATATAGGGCAATCAAGTCAAATGCCACACGGGTCACTCACTCAAAGGATCTTAACCTGGTATGTAACATCAATAGAATTTGCTGGATAGACAGATTTGTCTCCTAGAGGTTGCTCCACCTTTGGAACAAGCTTCCAATTCATGTTAAACAAAGCCCCTCATTGGCCCTATTTAAGTGTAATTTGGATGATTGGATGGCTAACCAGAAATTCAGCCTTGGGGTTCCACCTGTGTCCCTCTTGGACAGGGGCAATAGGTGCTGATTTTAGTGTCTGCTTGAATTAGACACCCTTGGGAACATGGTTTGAACTTGGCTAGGCTGGTAAGGGCCCTGGGGCCATTAGCCTAGTAACCTCCTATGATCCTATGATCCTATGAAAATTCATCTTTATATTGGGTTTAATCTACAACCTCATATAAATGAAAACATATCTTCAATGATTCCTTTTCAGATACTGTTGGTGACATAAATACACTTGCTAAGTATAATATTTTCCAATCAGTACTAAATTTATAAAATAAGCCTTTTTTTCTGAATGTTAATTTATATGTTCTCCAGAAAAAACATGCTGTTTTTTATTTCTTTTATTGTTTTTCCCCATTGCATTCTACTTATTTTTTTATTTCCAAATGTTATACCTAACACAGAAATGTAATTCTTTGTAAAATATATGCCCACCCATCTTTACCCCATCACTTAAACCTTTAGTTTTCCTTTTAATTAGACTATCCTTATCACCTCTAAGCACACATTTATTCAAATTATTACTTACTTTATCCAAATTTTGTGTTTTGCAATTATTATAATGTCATCGACATATGTTAACAGAACTGGAATTCTTAACCCTTCAGGTGTTATATACCCTGCCTCTTTCATTTTGTAATTTATTTAACATGTTATCACATTCATATCTAATGAAAAGAATATACAACTAATTGGGAATCCTTGACTTACACTACTCTTCATATGTACCTCTTGGCTTAACCAGACATTTATATGTGTTTTCACTTTATTATTACTATACATTGCCATACATAATTTCCTACCTTTCTCACATATTATATTCTTTCATTATTATCCTTAAGAGATGCTGTCCAGTTGTATCATATGCCTTATTAAGGTCTCGAATCATGAGTTTCTCTTCTTCTTCTTTTCTATTCATATCATCCACAACTTCTCTAACTATTAATAATTTCTGACAACCCTTCCCCTTTATAAACTATCTTCAATAGTATTTTCCAGTTTAGTTTCAAATCTCTTCTGCATTATTTTCATAAAGATCGTGTCATCCTTATTATTCAATACTATCTTTCTCCAGCTTTTTAATTGATTTCTATGTTACTTCTTCCATATGAATTTACATATTAGATTACATAATTCTTTATACATAAAACCTTCATTTAACCATTTATTCAAAATCTTAAAAAAATATTTTTTGCCAATCCCTCAAATTTTTATACCTTTCATACCCTATGCCATCTGATCCTGCAGCCAAATCTATATTTACTTGTCCTAAATCTTTATCTAGTTCATGTTTAGAAATCTCCTTTTCTATCCTCATATTCTCTTTTTCTGAACTTTTTTTTAACTTTCTATATTTTTTCTACTACCTTCTTTTTTTCCTTAATCATTTCTTGTATATATTGTACTGCACTAGCCATAATCTTTCCTGAACTCTTTCTATGTCTCCTTTTATTTTTATTTCTCTCATTACACTACCTTTGCTAATCTGCTTAACAAATTTGATACTTTTCTTTTTCTTTGTAAAAATAATTTTGTTTATATAGCATTTCATGTATGTTTTTTTTCTTGATTTATTTCATATAACTCTTTTTCTTTGTCAACGTACTTTCTATCATTATGTTCAGTATCTTTCAGTGCATCATTATATGCTCTTTTATGGCTTTTATCTACTTTTTTACATCATATTGCCACTGTAAAAACATTTTTTGTATATTTCCTTAAATATCATCCACCATTCAGAACAATTTTTATAAACTGCTCTCATAGTAATATATTTCCCTAACGGTATTGCTAATGGCTTTCCTTCTTCATTCCATGGTTTCTTCTTTATCCTTTTTATTCCTTTGCCCAATTTTATATGCCCCTTGTTTTCTTTTCTCTCTAGCAATAGTGCAAAATGATGAGAAAGTCATGTTTCAACTACCACCCCTTCTACTATAACTAAACCTTCTGATACTATAAAATAATTTATTTCAGTTCTATACATACCCCTTCCTTTTATAAGTCCATTAATTTTTGTCCCAAAGTTTTAACTTACCACATAATTTCTAACATTTTTCTTATATCATTTCCTTTTTTAATACTCTTGCTTCTTAAATCACAATTAAAATCTCCTGTTATTATAATATTCATATTTATCACTACCTAGTCTAAAATCTGATGAAATAAGCTTTTCTTTTCTTCACAATTAGTATAAGCATATACTGTTATAATTTTATATACTTGTTCTTTCCATTTTAAATCTGCAGTGCTTAATCTTTCCATTTTTGCTAAAGTGACATCTAATGTGTTTATTGTATTTCTATAGAGTATGTCTATTCCAGAACTCTCTTTTCCAAATTCCAGGTTATCCTTCCTCGCCATAATTTCTCTGTTTGCAATCCTTCTTTCTTTGTTAAAAATCTTGTGTCTTCTAATATAATTACATCTTCCTCACATGTATTACATGACTCCAAAATCCATTTTCTTCTTACTATATTCTTAATAACATTTACATTTAAAGAAAGCACTCTAAAGATAGGATTCAATAAACTCCATGTAGGCTTCATGTGAAGCCTACATGGAGTTTACATGTTTGCTCATTGGGCAGCAGTACTTAATGAATATTCATGTCATGGCTTGTTTTGAAACATAAGCAAGCAGGGTGTTTTGGTGTCCAGGAAACCATGTAAAACAACACAGATAGCAAACTCAGTTACAGTATGGCAAACTCAGTTAGCAGGACTGCACATAATGCCTCAAGGACCACCAGGGCTTTTCATATATTAATGCATTATGTTGTAGAGACAGGACAGGACAGGACAGTGTATGTGTACACTCAAGCATAGTAGGCTAGCGAGATTGCTTGGAATGCCACATGAACCACTAGGGTTTTTCATATATTAATGTATTATGTTGTAGAGACAGGACAGTATACATATACACTCCAGCATACTGGGCTAGTGGGATTGTGTAGAATGCCACACAGACCACCAGAGTGTTTCATATATTATTGTATTATATTCTGGGGACAGGACAGAGTGTGTATACACTCCAGCATACTGGGCTATGTGGATTGCACAGAATACCACGAGGGCCACCAGGGTTTTTCATATATTAAGGTATTATGTTGTGAGGACAGGACAGTCTATGCGTACACTTCAGCATACTGGCCTAGTGAGATTGCACAGAATGCCACATTTACAACTACGGCTTTTCATATATTAATGTACGAGTTGTAGGCACAAGACAGGACAGTGTATATAGTGCTGGGTATTGTGGAGTCCCATACCAGGCAATCTGAGTTATGTCAATGATCTGTAAGGGTACATGAACAGCCATTTATAAGAAACATTTATGGGAAGTGTGTTTATTGACTAGGGACACACAGATAATGTTCAGGGATGAACACCAAAATGGAGGACAGGTGAAACATTGTAATATATTGCGCATGAGGAAATAAAATGAAGACAGTTGCAGCAGGAACACTAATCACATTTCCACATGGCACAGTATGGACTGCACAGTGCCAAATGTATATGATGTGACTTCCTCAAAAGGTGACATAACAGTGGAGGATGTCTGTGTGATATAAGCATTCAGACAAGAACAATGGAGAGGATGTGTATTATGGATGATTAATACAATTGGGGTTGGGTGCATATTGTGAAGCTGTCCAAACTGATTTGCCTGAATATGCATGTATTGTTAGCAGAGGCTTCCAACAAGTAGGACACAGGTACAGGCTCATGGCCGACGATAAAACCATCATGCACAATCATCGACAATATGAGAATAATACCACCAGTAATGCCCATGTCTCTGATACAACATATGTCTTTCTTAGTGATCATCGATGGTTCTTCAGCAACACACTTGTACAACTATTATGACATGTCAGAAATCTATGAGTGTAATCAAGCACACTCTCCTGACATTAAAATGTGCAGGAGATGTGAGGAGACACACTTGACATTATGATCACTACAAGCTAGTTGATTGGTGTGCATGGCAGAGATATATATGGCACAATCCACACTGTCATGAATGTAAACCATGTCATCAATGTCATTAAACAGTTGTAAATGACATGAGTGCATCACTGAAACAGATGTCACACATGCATGTGGTATTTCACCTTGATGGGGATTCCGTGCCATCAGACAGTAATGTTTATGCAACAAAACTAATACCTAGGTATGCACAATAGATGTGTGACAGCTCACAGCAACAAAGGTGGTACACTTCAGTTACACATCATTGGGGAATATATGTATGTAGGGACATTAGGAAGGATGTAATGTACTCAGGTATTGGTATGGTGAAGGCTATGAACTATGAAGGTATTATGGCTTGTCATCTGGATGTCCTGCACATACTCAGTAGTTGTGTTACATACAAGGGGGTACACGCCACCATGGACACATGCTGGGAGACATTCCATATACCATATATCCCAGGACACAGACCACATAACAACTGGTCTGCTGATAGGGTATGACGTCTGCATGATCCTTAGTTTGTGCATTTGTTTGCATAATGAAACAAATCCCTACTTTTTCTTTTCGTCTCGTGTTGTCATGGCTGTAGCAGCAATCTTTGATGTTTGTTGATACTGTCTGTATTATACCAATATCACAGTTGGAATCAATGATTGTCCACAATCTGTAGTCGTCCAGACAGCTAGATATAGATATAGATATAGATATAGATATAGATATAGATATAGATATAGATATAGATATACATATACATATACTTATACATATACATATAGATATAGGTATACATATAGATATAGATATACATATAAATACAGATATAGATATGGCTAGAGATGCAGGGGGTTACAGTTACATGCTCAAGACTAAGATGTATGAATCTCTGAAAGTTTCCACTGAGTGGTTTGAGAGAAATGCAAATTAGCCAATAATGCGGTCTTTGCTCGTTGTGACTAAGGTGTCTTTGAATCTTTTATTTTTTTTGTTTTTTGCAATTGCACTAAAGGGCCCTTTTGACACAGCCTTACTGTTCTTGGCTGGGCCTATCTCTGTAGTAGTATTTCTAAAGTCTTGCCTAAAAATAAGTCTTTAGGTGTATATTAGACAGCTGTGCGTGAATGGCTTTGAATTATAGTTCTTATATGTTTCATCATTTCTTTCTAGTATTGTCCATTTACTTGATGCACTTGGTAGTTTAGTGAGGATTACTTTAAAATGTATTAGTTTTGCTTTTTTATTAGCTTACATTGTTAGCTCTTTGACCATTTTGGCAGTAATGCTGTTTTCCAGTTAGCTAGTTGTTTATTCTTTTAGTTAAACTGCTTTTTGTTCTAAGAAGAAGTGATTTCATTTTAAGGGATTGACTTAGGTAGACAGCTTTGTTTTAGGAGGACATATGTGTGGAGTTCATGCATACAGTGTGTAGTTACATTCTTTTTTACAGTGTATTTAAAGAGAAATGTGATCCGCGTTTCAGTTTTTTATTGCATTGTTTGCCTTTTATTTATTTTTTTATTTATTTAAAATTTGATAACCAGGAAAGTCTCACTGGGTGGGTAACCCATTTTCAGTGGAGGCCCAGGAAGAAAAGCTCCCTAAACTACTATACAATGCAATGGTAAAATACTATAGAACAGAACAGAATAGCAAGTAATAAAATAATATACAATTGTTGGGTCTTTTGGCTTTTCCCAGTTAGGGGTCACCACAGCGGAACTCCAGTCCACTAATGATTGATAGTTGATTTTTACATGCCGAGTTACCAGCCCTGAGGCACAGCCTTCAACGAAGGGACACCCATTCATGCATGTCTCCACACAGAAGACGCTCTAGCTGAGAATCAAACCTGACAGCGTCTTACTGTGAGGTGACAATGCTACTGCAGCACCACCACCACGGGTGCAATAAAATAATATACAATAAACAATGTAAAAGCATAAGAGGTAATAGAGTAGTATACAATAGACAGTTTAAGGATGATACAAAGAAAGGACAAAGGATTCAGATAGAATTAGCCATAAGTGAGAATCCAGTGGTAAAAAGGAATTTATGTATAATGCATTTACATTGAAAGTATTTTGCCCATATTTTCCATTTGTTTGGAAATAATGAAATTACATTTATATGTTCATATATATATATATATATATATATATATATATACACAAGAAGAGAAGATGAGAAGTTGTTTAGTTTTGTGTAGTAATCAGTATGTTACAGGCATATTTGTAATAAGTTGATTGAGAAGGAGCAGATAAGATAAAATGATTATCCCTTTTTAAGTGCAACCTGGATAACTGGATGGGAAACAGAAAATACACCCCTGAGATTCCACCTATGTCCCTGCTGTACGGGCTTTGGGTGCTGACTTGTCTAAACATAGGCTAAACTCTTGGCTAGGCTTATATGGGCCTCATGGCCAATAGCCTTGTAACCTCCTATGATCCTATGATCCTGGGCTTATGACAGGGTTGTATGCACTTAGCTTGTTTTTTTACAAGAACAGTTGTTAACTTTATAGTTAAATCAAGTACAAATTTGGCACTGGGGATGTTTTACATTTGCTAGAGTGTTTTACAGGAGTGGTATCATCTAGGTTTTTTGTATCTATTGTGTTTAAACGCCCACAAATTTTAGCTGGTGTTATATATGTAACCAGGTTTATGGTAGTTATATAGTGCTGATGATATCCTTATTTGGTAGATATACTTCTGGGGACATATGCATTGTCATCACATTCTACTCATATGTTACAATTTAGTGAGCACTGCCCACACCTTACAAGGAAATGAATTGTATTCTCTCACCATTCAGTATTGCATTATACCTATTACTATTTGCATTATACTTTGTAGGGCTCACAAGTTCTGTAACAAGCAGGTGAAATGGACTTCTCTTTCCTTGTCATTTCACTCAATATAAGCCCCCCCCCATTAGATCATCTGAAAGCCAGAAACAATTTGATTACTTTTTTAGGGAATGTCACAGGCTCCAAGCTCAGTGTAATTGTACCTTACCGTTAAAACGCAATATCATTATTTTGCCTATCACAAAAGGAAATCACTAGTGCAAAGATATTTGGAGTTTATATTTTTGCTGTATTTCACTTCCTTTGTACATGCCTGTTTCTTTATAATATACAGTTTCTGAAAGCCCTTTATGGATTTGTGAATTGCATTTTCTTCCTTTTTTGACATGGATCCTATTACTGAATTCTGTATTTGATCTGCAGCTGTTTGTATCAGAGAAATGCTTTATTGTGCAGTTTTATGCATTCTTTAAACAGGATCTCAGTCTAGTATTTTTGTTTTGTTTGCTGTTCATAGGTTCATAGGTATGTACTGAGATAACTATCACTAGGACCCTTATAAGCATAGCCATGCGATCCAGTCCAGTTATGTCCCTATGCATCATGGGCACTTATTAGGAGGGGGTATGTTAGTTTGGGTATTACTGTCTATCAGAGGTAAGGGGGCCAGACTCGGGTGAATTTCTAATTTCCCATCCATTGGTCAATGTTATCCTTAAACAGGGTTAGGGACAAGCTCTGCTTCATATGGATGGAATGCCTTTTTCAGAGTATGGGGATCCCCTGAGACACATAACTGTCTCACCAACATGTCTTATTTATGTCACAAGCAAAATTTATATCCTTGGATCTAATGGTTCCGATGCTGTTCATTTTGCAGTTTCACAAAAGGTCCAGCACAGCTGGATCTGAGGATGCCTTGTATGCCAGGCATAGATCACATCTCAGTAACCTATAGGAGACAGAGTATAGAGATAGGGATTTAAGGCAATCCATATAGAACAATGTGTGTTGTAGCATAGATTCTTCTGTAAGGAAAATTTGTGGGCATTCCAGCTGCTGCATATATTGGGTCAGGCACATGCCAAGCGAGCCATTATACCCAATGATGGGTCTGATAAGAACCAAATAAATAAAGTGCTACTATGACTTCCTTGGACCTGGATGCCAAGCCCTAACTTACAAGTTGGATGACATAGAATGATTTTCTTATGACCTTGGCCACATGTTGGTCAAAGGCCAGATTGCTGTTTACATATGTTCCCAAATCGCTGACTATTGGGACAACTCTTAGGGGTGTCTTATCAATGGAATAAGATTCAAATCCTGTACCCTTGGGCACAGGAATCAGCTCATTAAGAAGTGAGAGCTTTAATCCTCAGGACCAACTGCAACACAAATTATCCATTACCTGATGTGGGAATAGAACCCACAATCATCTCATTGTCTAGCAGCACAGGGGAAACATGCTACTTGCTGAGCCACTAAATTACCTCAAACCCACAGTCCCTGGCTTAGAAGTCCAGTGCCTTACCCATTATGCCACTACCTATGCTTGCTCCTTACTACCTGAGTGAGGGCCATGCAGGAGTAAACATAATTCAGGCAGCCATCAGGGATAGCTCAAGTTTTTTTTTTTAATTGTTCTTTTGTAAGCACTAATCCTCACACATACCCATTAAAGTGCCAATAAGGGGCACATGCAATATGCTGATTGTAGAGTCTGTTCCCTCATTTCTTTAAAGAGCATTCCCTACAAGCAGCCCTGTACCTCTCCCAAAAGCACTTGTAGTGATTTTCCCAGTCTCGTTTAGGGAAGCTGAACTACTGAAATTACCCTACAGTGTGCACAGCCTTCTCCACCCCCTTTGAAAGTTAAGCAGGCCACACTCTTTCAGTCTTCACCACCTCTGCTTGGCTTCTCTGATGTCAAAGGTGTTATTAGAATTCCATTAACCATGGACAATGTCAGGTTTCATTTCCGTTGTCCCACAGAGCCAGGCATCAGGTGTTGATTTATTTAAACAAGGGCTAAACTCTTGGCTAGGCTTATAAGGGCCTCAAGGCCAACAGCCTAGTAACAACCTATGAGGCCATGATCCTACGATGATGTGAGCTTAACTTTTTGTATGGCCTAGATCATGGACAAATGGACTTAGACCAACTACTTTAACCAATTTTCAAATTAATAAAGAAATAATACAGCATACATAGTAGATCTAACACAGACATGCTACAGTGCTTTTAAGGAACAAAAGATGCCTGGTCTATTCTTTTGTTCCACTGGATTTTTTGGTATGTTGACTTCTGGATAGGTTTTTGGTGTATAGTGCTTTTAACTTAAAATAATTTAAAATAACTTACCACTGACCAGTGCTGTGGTGTAGAATGATAAAGCCTTGACTATGGTTCAGGCAACCCAAGTTCAGTTAGTCACTCATGTCTCTGAGATAGAGTTAGTGTCCATTCTGGGGGGAGGGTGTGCACTCTTATAAACCTTGTAGCCAATCCCTAGCAGAAGCTGGGGATGCACTTGAAGGGCATTGTCCAAAAAAGAAACAGCAGGTGGGTATTAGCTAAATCACCTTAGAAGCTAAAGGATACTAAATGATGTTGCCATCTCATTTCCTGGACATACAATTGCATGTGAAGTGGGAAGTTAGAGCTTATAGTAAAACCATTCCTCCGCAACAATATGACACTACACTAGGAGCCTTTATGTCATTGCATGTTCTGAGAATCAGTTGGAGTAAGTCCAGGGGAGATAGGATCACCTAGTAAACCCTGTGGATGAGGACAGATCGTGGGTCAACTGATAATCAGCTGCGAGGATTTAAAAAAAAAAAAACTGCCCTTATACAATTAGATATGTTGAACACTTTCCCATGGGTATTTATGAATCTGCTTTCAATTTGAGCCATTAGTTCCATGATGTAGAAATAACTGGTAGCTGTCCGATATACGTATATATGTATATACGTGTGTATGCATGTATAGGTGCCTCTGGCAGGTACTATGTAACAAGTAGAACAATTGACATACAAATATAAGCGAACACAGACACAGCAGATTCCAACATCATTTCCTCACTATTGGACAGAGACATGTCACCTATGTCTCTAATGGACACCGGTAACCTGTCAATGGTTCATCTCCAAGGCCCATGTTTACACTTATCAAGGGTAGCAGAGCTTGTTAGAGATTTGGGATGCATGGCTAAGCTTAAGAAGGCCCTTGTGGATGTTAGCCTAGTAAACACCTGTGAACCTATGAACCTATTAGTGAGTCACTGCTTTTCTAGAACTTTTATCATTCCAACTCTGTCACAATCAAAGATACCAAGATGTCTGTGGTTATGGTACAAACTCAAACCACATAACATAGAAACTGATATTATGACCATGCTCAGTGATATCATAGAATATATCAAGGAATCACATTCATGAATTAAACGTTATTTACTTTCGGAGTTGGAAGGCTTAATTTAGTTTGTTGGACTCTGCCTCCTCAATAGTACTAGAGGGCATCGATATCTTATGTGCATGAATCTAGACAAAAATATAATTTACAATGGAATGTATACATTCTATCCATAATGGAAATTGCCTCAGATAGAAGTACACTGAAATGTAAACATCATTACAGCTTTAATATGAAGGTTAAAATATGTGAATTACAAACTGTGAAAATGTGAAATGGCTTGCAACATCAAAAAGCCATTCTAATGGCAAGCACTTCAAAAGTGAGAATGCACAACTTAGCTACAAACACTATTTATACATTTTGAATATTCATTTTCAGATTGTGTGGCATAGACACACAAATAACACATGTTTAACAAGTCCTGAACAACAACAAGCTAGGATCACATTTGCACTTGGTACACAGTGTACTTTCTTGTAAGGCAGGTTGTAAATAGGTCAGATACCCAGCATGGCCTATCAATTACAAATAATTTTTAATTACTTAAAATTACAGTCACAGCCACATATTTTAGTTTCTAACTCCTGCTATTAGGTTGTTTAAGCGGGCTTTCCACACAGTGAAATAGCTTTGATCTGTGACCTGAGAACAGAAACATTTCTCTGCATGGCCGCTAGAGACTTAATGCAAACATTTCTTTTGCAGCTAACAAAATTAGTAGAACTTTAATAATTACAACCATCGCATAAATTATATGCTTTGACAAATGGTTGTGTTGTTAAGTCTGAATTTGGAATACTGAAAATTATCAAGTAGAATTGACTGATAAAATGGCAAAACACACAACAAAGGGATTTTTTTTTAATTATAGATTCAAGAATGACTTGACCAGCTTCTGAGTAATAACTATATCATCTCTTTTCACATATTTAACATCTCATTCTTGCATCCTTACAATGCCTTAGCTTGTACTGCTATGTATAGATCTGCTCTGTTTACATTTTCTTTACCAGTAATTAGTCAAAGTCAAAGTAACTTTATTGTCATTCAACCATATGTAGTATGCAGCTGAACGGAATTTCATTCCTCCAAGCTCATGCACAAAAAACAGAAACACAACAACAAGCAAAGAAGAAGCTACAAAAATAACACATACAGCAATAGTGAAAAAGAGCAAACTGAAGACCGAGATGCTTTGAAAACCGAACACAATTCATCTGCCATGCATCACCATCAACATATATATCCCAGTCTTTTCCTCTGACCTTCTTCTCGGCACCATGGCCCTTATAACCTCCACTACCTGCAAGCCTAAATGGCCACACCATCAATAGCAACATCCAAGCCTAAGTCTTTCCCTCCGACCTTTCTTCCAATCACACACCTTCCAACTGCCACTACCTGCAGGCCCAATGGCCAGCACCATCACCATCAGCAACCAAGGCTAAATGCCCTAAGTCCTTCCTTCTGACACCTCCAACCCTCGCAGACCACCATCCAGACCATCACCATTTTCATTTTCCGACACCAATTGCCACATCCCAATGAAAGCAAATATGGTCCATTAAATCCATGTATTCTACTTCCCACACTCCCCATCAGCTTGGCTCATCACTGCAGGCCCAAACGTCCACCACTCTGAATGTTTCCAAGAAACAAGCAATAATTTCCAACGAGGACAAGTACGGACCAGTGGATACTATGAACATCACCGCCGCAATATACTGCAATCCGTCAGACAAAAAAAATGAATCACCATCTCAGAAAAAAATCATGAAATACACCACAAAACAAAAAGTGCACAACGGGGGCTGGAGAGGCCACTGCCATACAAGGTGCCACCATCTTGCCAAACCATAATTATAAATGAGGTTTGGAACAGACCCTTTTGTCCTGGGACATCTTCAGTGGTGTTAGATACATGGGATAGGAGGGATTAAAAGGATAATGTTAGGATAGGGTTAAATGTGAGGGAGGGATGTTACGAGGAAATGAGGTAAGAATAGGGAGGGGATTAGAGGGTTTTGTCAAGTGTAATGAGAGTAGGAGTCGCATTTTGGTGTGAACTTGCTACAGAGCAGGATTATGTCTAAGATGACCTGTAGGAATTTGGTGGTCAGATAGGCCTTGGGGTTAACAGGAATAGGAAGAATGAGGTGAGTATGGCAGTATAATATTTCCTTTGTTTCGCTAATGGTGATATTGTTATTGGTATGTTGGGGGTTTTAAGTCTACTACAGTTAATTGCCAGGAGAGGGATTTACTGGTGTAGGTTACGTAAACTGAAGACTTAATTTAATTTAAACAATAATACATTGTGGGAAGTGAGCTTTGTAGGCTTAAACAAGTGGAGGCATTGTTCTAGTGTAAGGGGATAAACAGATAGTTATTACTTCTGATTTTTCAATTTCCCTTTTTCTCTGTTAAAAAAAAAAAAAAAAAAAACAACAAAAAAACTTATGTTGCCATTACTAATCCGGATGTGAGTGAAACCATGTCAGGGCCATACTTCTCAATGGTTTAGCTCCCAGGTATGGTGGTTCCTTGGGCTTGCCTCATTTGAAGTCTGTGGTGTTTGTTGTCTTGAATTGCATTGTTTGCGAAATTTTCTTTTATGGTGAGCAGATAGCATTTTTTGTAGGAACTAGTTATATATATTTTGTGGTAAGTGTTTGGAGGGCTTGCTATGTATTTAACTACATTGGTACACATTGTCAGGAGCCTGCTGATAGCTGTTCAGTGTTGAACTGGTTGACTGTTAATAGCTTGGGGTTATGAGTGTGGAGGAAGTTTCATGGGGGCTGCTTGTTTCTCATAGCTTATTTCGTAGCTTGGTTTCCGGTGCTTGTGGATGGCTGGTGCATTGTGAAGGCTCATTGGATAAGATTTTGCTGCATCAGTTTGCTCAGGTATGCTTGCACCCTCCGGGATCTGACAATTATTTTAGATCTCTTGGGCAAACAGGCAGATTGGCTAGTGGTTTGTGCCAGGAGTGGGTCGCGTGTCACAGTTTCTCCCTGTCACTCTTAAGGGGGGGGGGAGTTGGCGCGCTTTCTTCTTGAGAAGAGCTGATGCGGGGGAGTACATCCAGGCAGTCTTTCTAGCTTGCTCGCAGATCGGGTTAGCTCATCTGCTGCTCTGGCATTGGCTAAATTAAAAAAAAAATAAACTATAATAAAGCCATTTGTTCTGCATGGAAGGGCAGTCTTGCAGAGTTTGCAGGTGACTGTTGATCGGTCTTTCAAATTCTCTAGTGGCAGTGCAAACACAGACAACCATTTGCTAAACAAAAGAGTTGCACATTTAACACAGACGTAGCAAGAGTGGCAGTAAACTTCTATTCCCTTGAAGTTCACACTTCTTTGAAACTCACAATTCCTTGAAAATAGGTAGTTGGTATAGATGGTTCAAGCTCCTGTCTCCTATAACTAAGGTACAGGGTTTGAGCCTGGTTAAATTATCTTAACTGCCAGCTAATTAGGGTGTTTCACTCACACACACACACACACACACACACACACACACACACACACACACACACACACACACACACACACACACACACACACACACACAATTACACATAAACACCAGTCAGCAAAGGAAAAGCACCTTGCCATACTGATAATGCTTTTCATGTGTGGATGTGGAATAGAAGAGGCAAATGTGTGTGGATGAAAGCAACAGTACGTGTGCGTGGGCAAACTGTCAGATATAAATACCAAGTAGATGGAATTTGGTGGTGTCACATTGTGCAAACCTGACAAGCTCTTTCTTTCTGAAGCCAGAAATATGGTTTCTCAGTGATCGGTTTGCTCTTGGATGGAAACGTCTTCTGCCTTTCTTTGGAGGGAGCCTTCAATGTGAAATAAACCAGAAAATGAATGAGGCTAATTGAATTGTTCATCAGTGCTTACTATGTTTGCTATGTGTAAAGTATATTATGACAGTTGCTTGGGATAGAGATGATGATTTAAGTTTCTTTCCCTGACCGTAGAAACCTCCTCTCTTGGTTGATTATTACATTAAGGAAAGATTTTCTACTTTGCTTGTAGGTTTTATTAACTGAAATGTGGGTGGTCAGAAAGACAGTCTATCTGCTTGGACTGCTGTGCAGGTGTATTAAAATTGTATACGCAACAAAGGAATGTGCATGTCTTATTTACTAGTAGCTGCGTTGTCTCCAGGTTTCAGGATGTTATTTCTGGGAAAGGCAGATTACCTACAAATGTTCAAAGGAAAGTGTGGGAGATTGGCATATTGTATCATGCTAGATGATTCAGAAGTCTTGGGCAACCTCTTCAGGGAGTGCTTATAATTCAGCTTTGTTTTCATTTTCCACATTTGAGGATGGGTTGCCTTTGTGAGAATTGTGGATGGGTTGCCTTTGCGAAAAATTGTTTTTTTCAGTTTAGTAGCTAGGTATATAGTACACAGATTGGAGTTAGGTAATTCACTATATTTGATTAGGCTTCATTTAGCAGTGCTGAGTGCAGTGGAGATGTGTCATGGCAGAATGTTGCTAAGAACTGGTTTATAGGAAGAATGTTGAAGGACTCAGAGAAATTGAGGTCTCTCATTTAATGGCAGCTTGTGTGTCAGTTGTAGGTTATTTAGTATTGTACTGAGGGACATACACATGATGGCAATTTCTATGCAAGATTTTACTATTTGATTGCTTTGAAGGCTGAGGTAGTATTGGGGGGGGGTACGCAAGTTGCTGGTGTGATGGGCAGGAGCAACAGTACAAATGAGAAACCTTTGGGATTGGTGCAGCTTGTATTAATTCATTCATAAGAGATCCTTGTTAGAAGCAGAACCAGCAAATTTTAACCATCCTATGACCTTCCTAGCTGGAGTTATTAGTAAGTCATTAGTCTGGGTTACTCATTTTTTTCCTATTTGTTACACAATTCAAATGCTAGTTTCTCATTTTGGAAATGGAAGGCTGAGAGCTAGGCACTGGGCAGTGGAGTGCATTTGAGATTTGCACTTTGAATCTTTCAGAGGGGGTATGTTAAAGCAAATCCTGTTGTGTTGGCACTTTATAAGTCATAACAGTAGTGTTTGGTAAGTTTGGTGGAAAGGGTGGTTCCATTGTGGATTTGGTTTTAGACAGGGCCGTTGTCAGTTGGGCAAAGCACTTTTCTTTTCATAGTATTTGCTTCCCTGGACCCCTGTCTAGTAGAGCGACTGACATGATTCCCAGGGTGAATGTCCTATCTCCCATTCAGTCAAGGTCCCTTTGAAGAGGACCAAAGAGCCACTCTGCTTGACATGTATGGGCAATCCATTCTAGTGTATGGGAAGTCTCTGGGTCAGGAACCTATCCCTCCAGCATGTTTTGTTCATGGTGATGACAAGGTTTAGATCCCTGGAGAATGTGGCGCTGAGGGATTGGGATTTCTTTAGGTGTATTATGTTCAACAGCTTTGGTGGTTTGGAATTGTAAAGTTACCTGGTTTGTGGATAGGGATAGGTCCCTTCAGGTGTGGGGTTTACTCTCAGTATATTTCACTGGTAGTTACATTTATCTTGGGTATTTGATAGGGTTTTAGGAAGCATTGCTTCATTTATGGCTGCTTTGTCATAGATGGGAGTGTCAGTGGTACATTCCTTCCCTGGTTAGAAGGATAGGTTGTCCTTGAAGATGTCTTGGAATGTGTAATGTATTTTGGATGTTTTACATGTCTTTTTCTTTCTTGCAGATGGCGTCTTGGAATGCTGTGGCTGTAGTTTGGAATAGGTGGGTATAAGGTGGAGCCTTCTCGTTCCTATTAGAGGGTTTAATTTTGTCCTTTTCTTTATAGATGGTGGTGTGCAAAGTTCCAGTGGTGAGATACAGTGAGTTAGCAGATGATCATGCTTTGATGTCGATTAAGTGGTGGGGGTCATTGCATGAGTAAGCAGAAATGGATAGGTGTAAAGACAAGCACAGTGATCTGGAAGAAGAAGATACTCATGACTGTCCGGGATGGTGAAGCATAACCAACTTTTTGTTTACTCTAGAATAAGTATTAATGTTTTATGACCTTGTTTGATTTGTGATACAGGATAATATACAATACATGGTAGAAAGTTTTATTATTGTAACATTCAATGCCCTTATGAAATGGACTTTAAAGGTAATGTTTTTTGTTTTGTGGATGTTTTGAGTGCTGGAAGGGCTATAGGGTAGCAAGTAAGTTTATTCAGTGGTCATTAAGGCACATTACAGTTGGAGCAGTGGTGATTTTTGCAGATGTAGGACATATTTATTTTGGCCAGTTTGAGTGGGTTACTTTGGTAGGGTTAATAGTTGACATACTTTTTGTTGCTTGTGGCTTAGTCCCTTGATATGACCTTGCAGCATATGGATAGGGTGGGTTATAGGGATTTGTATTTTGATTATATGTTTATAGGTGTGGGGGTGTATTTGTGGCATTTGTTATGGCTGCGGTTAGTCATTATGGAAAGCTGAGGGCCAGCAAGGGCAAAGATGCTTCTTAGGAGCTACTCTCATATTGGATAGTTGGAGGGATGACAGGAAGGTTCGTGATCTATGATAGGGCTGCTGTTAAAGTTAGTGGGCGATTGCCCTTGTCTGGTTTTTAGGGGGCATTGGGTTAACATCAGGGAGGGACTAAGGGTTTTCTTTCAGTCATTTGGCCTGTTTGTCACTTTGGCTATGTATGTGATAAGGTTTATAAGCTGGGGGGGGGGGAATCAGTGGCTTGTGTGAGGGAGGATGATTGAAGGACATGGAGTATTTATTTTACTTTTGGTGTTTGTGTTAGCTGGTGTAGGAGGTTCATTGGGGTTGTTGGGAGATTATGGTTTGTTTCCAGTTGCCAGTATGGAATTACATGGCTGATGGTGTTTGAACAATGCCATGATGATTGTTTCATCATGTGATACAGGCTAGTTGGTTTAATGTCTGGATTGATACTGCACCTGCGTTAAGAGCTCTCATTGGTATGATGGCATGTAATTGGGTTTAATAACGAAATAGTATGGCTTGTTTTGTTGAGTTGCTAGAATGCCATGATGACTGCTGAGCTGTTTTCTGGTTTGTAAGAGATAATTACTGCAGTGGCGGGATTGCTAGGCAATGGAAGTTTAATGATACTAATTTGGTTGGTAGTGATGGGGAGTCATTTAGAATTGTTCCTTTGGCATTAAGGAGCACTTGTTTGGTTATTACTGGACTGGGTGATACATGTGGTTGGAATGTAGCAGGATGGCATGTAGTTGAATCTGCGTGGTTTTATAATGCCCTTGAAGTCATTGCAGAGCTGAATACATCAGTTGCAGGAGATGCTTTGGTCATCAGAGTGGTATGCAGTGAGGTTGTAGAGGGCAGTTAGAAGGAGCAATCCTTGCAGTAAACTGAGGTGGAAGGTAATGAATTTTGCTGATCCTGTGTGGTACATATTACTTTATCCGGGTTTATTGAAACACAGTTAATTTTACACTGGTTTGGGATATTTTTTTTCAGGTATGCAGGTGTTTTAGAGGATAGTTCAGGATTTGGGTACTGTCTATGAGGGAGGCTTAAGAAAGGCACAGTCTGCAGTGTTTCTTTGCAGATGAGGGCTGGTACTTATGATCCAGCTGAAGTTTAGAAAATGGGTACACCGAATGATGTTTGGCCTTAGGATGGAAGCTTTGGTGAAAAGAGGGGGAACAGCCTGGTCAGGCTGGTGGGCAGAGAAGAGGGGCAGGTTTGCCCTGTTCTGTTCCCCCTCTGGTGATGAATTTGCAATTCAATAAGTTTGGAAGGAAAATGAGCTATTGCTCTGGTGGACAAGTTAATAAGCAAGCCGAGCTGCTTATATGGATGGTGGTGTAATTCAATAAATTGAAGTTGCATGTGAACGCTGCTTCGTTAGTGCAAGGATAAAGTTAATAAGCAAGTTGAGCTGCTTATATGGATGGTGATGTAATTCAATAAATTGAAGGTGAGTGTGAACACTGCCTCGTTAGTGCAAGGATAAGTGAGCAAGTGGGGGATGCTGCTTATCAAGGGTGAGCGGTTGCACTGCCCTTATGGTTATTTCATGTCTTCTTCCATGGGTATTTTTATCACCTGTGTCATGTTTTGGTTGAAATTTATAACTATTGGTTAACAATCATGTTTATGGAAGTTTCGGTGCTGTGTGTTTATTGAGGTGGAACAGGACAATTATAATTACAAATCATCACTCAACTTAGAAAAGTGAATAATGAACAGAAAATGTTTTATTCAACTGTGCATACTAAGTAAGCAATTTAAGTTTCTTTTATAAGTAATAAATAACATATGACACTATTTATTTTTGAACTAGGTCTTTGAAAAAGAAAATCTAAAATGGAAATTGTACAAAATATTCAAGTTTAAGTTGTGTGAAAAAAGAAACTAGCCCGAAACATGGTGTGAAATCTGCATTTAACTTTGTGATAACATGCTAGGAAATGTAATGCTGCTGGAACTATATTATTTAATCGAAATCTACTTACATCGAATTGCTATTCATTAAACCGACATCATCAAACTTCCTTTCATCGAACATTCAAATTAGTGAATGTTTTCCCAGGTAAGGAAACTAGTTGGCCAGCACACCAACCAACAAACAAACACATTAAATTAAACCCAACAAACTGGGGGGGGGGCTACATTCTTATGACCCCCCCACACACACACATACTTATATATTCCAACTCCAATATCACACTACAGTAGAGAAAAGGGTAACTTTCCACATGCTGGATGACTAGTTTCCTTACATGGGAAAAATGTTCACTGATTTCAACACTTGATGAAGGGAAGTTTGATGTTGGTTCAATGAATAGCAGTTGGTTGTAAGTCAATTTCGATGAACTTATACAGACCCGGTGCTGGTAGCTATCTGCAGTAACTGCTATTCTTTTATTGTTAGTAGGATAATGGGCATCTGAGAGCTGAAAAGATTTCAAAAGAGACTTCCAGTAGAGGCTGGTGAGATGATTAATCAGTCTTCCAATGAAAAGACAGAGTGGACCCATCCTGCTTGAACTGTGCACAAGAAACTCTATCTTCACTCATCAGACAGACACTAGTATATTTACTTACTGCTAGTAACTAAGAGAAAAATGTAGCTGTAAGCCATCAATTAAACTATGATCCCTGCCTTCCATGTCTTTTTTCATGTATTTAGTTAATCCTTTCCGGAAATTTCTTTCTCTGCTAGATCAAGAGACCAATGTAATCACAAAGAATAATACTTGGGTACTATTCACACTGCAACATGGTCTTCTAGGGACATAGGATTGCCAGATGTAGGTGATACTCAAACATACAAATAACATGTAGCTTTTTAATGCTAACAGGTTACATATTTTAACCCCAAACCTGCGGAAAAAAAATCCTTCACAACTCACAAAAGAATCATCTGAGACTTTTGTATTTGTTGCCATTTGTTTTCCCATTTTTGTACATCAGAGCCATTCATTTAGGACTACCTCAAAAGTTTAAGCTGTAACTTTAAAAGTATAAAATATACAGGTATCTCAGTGTCTGTGGGACAAAAATGTGTCACAATGCATGGACCATGGAGCATAGTTAACAAAGAAGAGACTAAAGATAAAAATTGTATGAACGTTATTAATATTTAGACCATCTTCAAAAAGAAATGTGCAACAATACTCTTCACATAGCAGATAAAAGTAAATCTTACCCATTCTTATTAGTAGTGTACAATACTTTATTTTATAGCACTTACTGATTTTCTGGTAGTTAATGTTTGCATTTTGGGCTTTATTTTGTACACCCATAAAAATGCCTTACATTGGATATTGAATGAAAGACTGGCATTTGTTAAAATGTATCATTCTTAAATCCATTAAACCACAAGTATTGCATAGTAGATCTCTACAAAAGTGATTAGTGATCATTCCACCCCAAATCGATAAAGATGTAACTAAAAGATCAGAAAACCATTAATCAATATCTGTCTAAAATTAGTGTTCCATGCAGTAGGGATATGGTAAGCCCTCAGCACAATTTGCAGTCCCTGCTACTTAGTTAAATCCTGATACTTAAAGAAAAGGCAGACATTTACTGTGGGATTCCAAAATAAGTTGAAAATGTGTAGCTTTCTACCTCAAACAGGAGCTCCATGTTCTGTAACAAAAAAGGACTCCAAGATTCCTCATGCCACATAAGCAAATGAGGAATCTCTACTTTCAGACCAAAAACGTGAATTGGGTTCCATACACTAGACCGTATTGAAGTTTTAGATTGGTCGTGAATACCTGTGTAAAGCTTCAAAGTGCCAGCGATGCCTCTTAAAGTCTATGATCTGTTGTGGCATGGGAACAACTTTGGAAGCATGCACTGATACAGCAGACATTATTTTCAGAGAAACTAAAATGTCTGCAGTATCAGAAGAGCTGTTCAACTGTTACTAGTTAAATGTCGTCGACCATCTGTTTAGTCATTCAAATTGTGTTAACTGATCAGCTGTCAATATATGGATTTACTTTCATATTTCGAATTATCAAATGATCGCATTTCACTTGATAGAAACAAAAAAGCCTAATGCACAAAACACTGTTACTTCAAAATACTGAACTTCAGATGATTGAAAGCAGAAAGACAGACCCACCACACTCCCACAACCCAAAACAAATTTGTTTTTACATTTTTGCAGGGGGGATGTGAACCCTCACACTCCCTGCAAATTAAATATTCCAACTCCAAGATGGCTCAACAGAACTGGCCAGTAGACATACTCTGCAACACTTTCAAATACTGAATGGCAAAAATAATACTTAAATAAATCAAAATAACATTAACTAAATACACAATAGCAGTATTGTACCCTTCAATAAAATCACTTACTTACTTTTTTAAAAGGTTGTTGTATTCCAGTTTTAGGTAGTTCCACCACAGTTAAACGTACCGTCTGCCATTTTCCTCAAGTACAATCTAAAAATATTTAAAGGGATAGTACACTACTTGCACAGTTAGTCATCAGTAATCAAGAGAGTATTCGACAATGTGACATACAATCATTTATACTTTCAGGGATTTGCAAATCTGGGTTTTTCATCTCAATCAAGTGAAACGGGATCATTTGGGCATTTGAAATATGAAAGTAGATCCATATATATATATATATATATATATATATATATATATATATATATATATATATATATATATATATATATATATATATATATATATATAAATATATATATATATATATAAATATAAATATATATATATATATATATATATAGGGTTCCTTTTGCAAAATCGAAGAGGCTGAACATCGAACAGCATTAACGTTGAAAATGCTGTTCAACTATGTGCTTTTTGTGAGATAGCAATACAGTGAAGATCTGAATATTTGCCATTTCCTCACTGTAGTGCGATCTCGGAGTTGGTATATATAATTATCGGGGGGTGTG
>NC_056727.1:142984242-142986742 GCF_019279795.1 Protopterus annectens | reverse complement strand
CTTGAGGAAAATAACAACAGAGAAAATTAAAAGAAGCAGGAGGGAGCAAATGGTAGGGGGGATGCGTTATTACCAAAGGACCACAACTGGAAAACCACAGGGAGAGGAAAATAAGTGCCAATAAGAAAAAGGCAAAATGAGCAAAGGTAGCAAGAATAAAGAAATGAAAGTGAAGATCACTAAGCAAATAATGAGTTCCTGGAGGCAAGCCATTTTAAGTAGAGATGAGAAAGAAGCACGTCAATGACGCAAGATGTAAATATCAGAAATTAGGAAGGTGGGGAATAAATGGATAGGGGCAGTGAGAACAAGGGGGACTTAAAGCAGACACAAGAGATAATGTGGGAAGTCACTATTAGTGCCTCTAATAGGCAGAAGGAAAGCATAGCTATGCATTTCTGTGATGAGGAAGAAACAGTGTTATCAAAAGGTGCATTAGGAAAGGTTGTAAGATTTGCTTAATGTAAGAAAATAAGCTAAAAATAAGGGGAGTAGCAAAATGAGAACAGAAAATTACCTGGAAGTGTTGGAGGAGGAAGTGAGATGGGATAGCAGTATTGTTCAGGAAAGGAATGTGAATTCAGGGGTGGAGGGTGTCAACAATTAGAAAGGAAGACAGTTGATATGAGAAGGAGTGTTAGAAGGCAACAGCAAGAAGTTAGGCAACATAATTCCTCCATCAGAAATGAAGAGTGGTTAGTTGCAAATTTCATTAAGAAACAGGAGACTCTAGGACAGGGGTAGACAACTAATAATTGGGGAGGATGATAATGTGGCTTTATATACATGAAAAGATGGAAAACAGGGCAAAAAAGTACAACATGAAGAGGCAGCAGGACCTTTGAGACGAAATGGGCGAAGTGTATGAACTGACATCTAGACAGCAACAAATTAAAATAAAACAAGTATACATTGTTTTGGTAGCATGAAGACAAGGGTATTATGCAAAGACTGATGTCTATTTAAGAGGAAAAACAGACCTAGGGTACAAAAGATATAAACCACAGAAAAGTAATCTCAGAACACTCAATGGTTGGGATAGACGTTAAAATATCAAGAAGTACATCTCATAAAGGAGAGTGGCTGTAGAAATTATTTAATGGATTGGAAAAAGCGACAGAAAGAGGGGGACACTAAGACCTTGACTGAGATGAATAATAGTGGATAACCTAAAGTAGAAGGGAAAAACAAGGGTGGGTTATGAGATAGCATAATAGCAGTGTGGAGGTGGTATTTGATGCAAGAAGCTGAGCTATAGAGAAGCAGTAAATGGTGAAAATAGAAAAGCATATCAAGAATCAGAGTTCTACCCAATAAATGGATGTGGTAGTATCATAAAAAGGAATTAGAAGAAGCTGTGTTATGAGGACATCTCAATGGGATGGGGATAAAAAAGAGAAAGCAGCCAGCTGAAAGAAATGAATAATGTGGGGTGGGAGGTTGGCATAATGGTTAAGGTGTTCACCTTACAAACACAAGGTCCAGGGTTTGATTCTCAGATGGGATAAATAAGTACTAACCTATGAACCTTAAATGGTGGAGCCCAGTTGAGACAGCAAAACTAACTACTAGAAACTAAATGAAGAAAAACTAAGAAAAGTGAAGGTAAAATGTTAGTAAATAAAAATGAGAAAAGGAAGATAATCATTTAGTTTTCTTTACAACAATATATAGGACAGGAAGAAAAGAAGGGCAGGGAAAAACAGAAAGATATAGTTGGAAAATGTAGGAAACAAAGGAAACAGTTCATAAAAATGTCTAATTTGGCAAGATTGTCAGATTAAAGTAAAGCATTGAAGTAAAGCAATTATAACTTAAGTAGAACAGAGAGAATGAAAGGCGGCATTGACAATGAAGTAGGAGAAGGTGTACATGTATATAGCCAGGGTAGTGGGGGACACTAAGGTAATCCTGATGCCTAAAGAAAACACCACAATAACAGCAGCATGCACAGTCAGTCTGATCTTCCTGCCTTATGCAGATTGCAACATACTTGTAAAGGTACTAGCAATCAGGTTGCAAATATATTTGTCTAAAAATTATACAATAAGAGCAATTTGGCTTTGTAAAAGAGGGGATGTGGGTTGGATGTTGATGAAAAATGATTAAATTTATTAGTGCAGAACAGGGTAACAATGATAGAAAATCAAGGGAGACATTACAGTATGTAGACAAGGTTGTTGATTTGTTGAGCAGAATTTCTTGATGAACTTACTGAATGAATTCAGGGAGGGTAAATGATTTAGAAAGTGGGAAAAGGCAATATATAAGGACTCAACAGCAACAATCTTATTAGACATCCAGACAGGGACCAGACTTTCCAGACAAGCCCAACATCACTCAGGCTAGACATAAAAGCAATATAGGTGATGGTAATTGAGGTGAAAAGGGCTTCAGAGGAGAGTAGTAAGAAAGGGGTCAACGTGCATTTCCTTCTGTTTGTAGGTAACTACATCCTCCTTTTGGAAGACATAGGAATATCAGGAAAATATGTCTGTAG
>NC_056727.1:142839242-142979242 GCF_019279795.1 Protopterus annectens | reverse complement strand
GGGAGTCCATCACATGGAACACAGCCTGAACCTATGGCAGTGAGGTTATCACAGTCCCTCACATCTTGTCCAAGGCATCCCTGATGAAGTGACACCATGGGTGATTTACTCTTCTGTGGTCCAAATGATGGTCTTGTACTACCATTGCAACCAGCAACAGTGTACGGGTTAGCTTGTTGTGCTGGTACATCTTACCACAGCAATGACAGTGTATATGTCAAATAATTGCTCCCCCATCTGCTTCACAGAAGAAATCATATGTGATGCTGATATCACCCATTCAATGACCTTCTCCTCTGACTCTTCTGACCAGTAAACCTCCTGCTCCAAGCTGTATAGGCCACAATGTGTCCTTGTGCTCCTAGGCACCTATGCCAATGAAGATGGCTATGACCCTAAACTCCTTGTTTCCTGTGTAATGTAAGGATATGCACTCCCAGTTCAACATGCATTTAAATAACACATCATGCATAATTGTGTTCTATGTGGCATGCACACTACCACTGTATACTTATCAGGGCTCATACAGGTGGACAATATTTAGTTTGTGCTACATCGCATGTGTTGCTGTATACTATGTCATGTTTTGGCAGATGAGGTGCTGGAGGTTGCAGCAAGGCCTGCTGTTGCTGGTGGGGGTCTATGTCAGGTTAGCAAATGACCAAACTGACAAAACATATATGGTTGGGATCATCTGGTTGACAATTTGATTCACCCAACCATTCTGACTAAGATTGCAGTACAGTGGGCATCAGGGAATTTGTTCTTTTCCTCACTGTAGTGTGATCTCAGAATTGGTATAAATAATTAGTAGTGGGTATTGGGGGGGGGGGTTCAGGGAGGCTTGCTCCCAGGCAAAAACATTGTGTTGTTGGTGAGTGCTGTCTGGCTTTAAGTCAGTTTTTCAATTGATGTACCATATGGGTTTCAACAATGTGTTTTTTCGATAAAGTAACATAGATCCTGCTAGTCTGGTGTCTCCCAGGACTTCTGTTTGAGCAGTCTTTTTCTTTGTAATCATATTTTCTCCCCTATGGCATGCTACAGAGATCTTGCATGCCATGATGGGAGCAGTCTGCAGTGCCCCTCAGACATACTTAGGAAGTAGAGCCAAGTTTTAAGCGACTGGTCATTCAATCTACTATGGTCTTGGTTTTTGCCTCTGTGGTATTATATTAAGGTTTGTTCATACTTTATTTCCATATGGTAGTCATCATTCAGGGCTCCATGGACAGTCTTGAATCGCTTGCCTTAAATTAGAGACACACATCACAGGTGTGAGACATATATGCATACTATCTGTGCTGTGGATATTCTGAATGTGCACTTACTTACGATGTGGCTCTTTGGAATTGACCTGTGAAAGAAGCAGCAGAAAAGATGACTTTTATGCTGCATGTCTTCTCAGCTCACCTAAAAAAATTCTGGGTAGAAGTCAACCACCTGACAGACAGTACTAATCCAGCTAACACTTACTTTTCCTTATGTCACCTTACAACTGCTGATTTCATCCTCCACTTTCTTATACATCCCATCTCTGATTCCATTAATATACCCCTCTCCCTCTTACTTTATGCTGATGTCATAATTTTACTTCACTCAAACTTCACCTCCTCTGCTCTATATCAACAACTGCAAGTTGACTTCTTTTGTCTTACCATCTGGCTTAATAACAAAAAGCTAATTCTGAACACTTTGAAAGCTAAAACAATGCTGTTTGGTGCCTCCCCTAAAATGGCAAAATAACTCTCAATCACTTCTTATCCATGACCATCAAGACGACTCCATTGATCAAGCCATCTCCTTCAAATACCTTGGTACATGGCTTGATTCTGCACCAAACTTCCATTTTCACTTTTACTCAGAACAAATGCAGAAGAAAATATATTCCCTCTTATTCTGATGCTTTCAACTTTCACCCTTTCTTTCCATTCTACTAGTATAGCTTGAATATGGACTTTCATTGCTTATAGCAGCATCCAAGAAAAACTCTTCCATCTTCCAGACTATAAAGAATCCCGTCTTCTGTTTTATATCTTCTCCCCTAGAAATGAGCATCATCATATTGCGCTTAATAAAGTCAATTGGCTACCTGTCCAACAAAGTGCCAACCTGATTTTTAGATCCCAGTTCTACAAGCTCGTCAAAGAACACTTCTGTCTTTACCTTGTCTCTAACCAGTTTAGACAACCCCCACCAGTTACAATCTAAGAAGTCTCAACTAATCTAGTACACTTCTTCTATGTCCAAGAACCGGACTTCATTGATTTAAGCCCTAACTTTGATAGGGTTTCTGTCTTTACACACTGAGCACACTGAACAGCTAACCACAACTGTTAGCTGAGATATATAAGTATCCTGTTTTTTTTTTTCGATTATTTATACAGATTATTGTTTCTAACAATTAATATATAGCACTTTTATTGCCTGCTTTTTAGTCTTTGAGTGTATTTTATTGCTATTAACTAATCTGCACAAGTAATTGATTTGTTTGCAGTTAAAAGAATTCTGTATCTTTATAAATCTTTATCTGTTTAAAAACTTTAATTTGTGGCTTTCTCTAGTGCTTGCTGTCTGTAGGCTATTGTTTTTAGCTGAAGCCTTTCTTTAACTTGACTATATTGTATTAATTGTCTGCTGGCTATTGGGGGCTGGTTCTTTTGTGTTTTTGTAAAAAAAAAAAAAAAAAAAAGTTGTTCTTCTGGTATTTAAGCCCTAACTTTGATAGGGTTTCTGTCTATACACACTGAGCAGAGTAGATGAGAGTTGTTAACCACAACTGTTCGCTGAGATATATAAGTATCCTGTTTTTTTTTCGATTATTTATACAGATTATTGTTTCTAACAATTAATATATAGCACTTTTATTGCCTGCTTTTTAGACTTTGAGTGTATTTTATTGCTATTAACTAATCCGCACAAGTAACTGATTTGTTTGCAGTTAAAAGAATTCTGTATCTTTACAAATCTTTATCTGTTTAAAAACTTTCATTTGTGGCTTTCTCTAGGGCTTGCTGTCTGCAGGCGATTGTTTTTCCCCAACCCCCTCCCTGTTCGTGTCTTGCTGTTTATACTTGGTGGCTTTGCAGTTACCTGCCCCTACTGTAAATCTGATCTGTGACACTCCTCCCAGTCTAGTGTCATTAGCTCATTCTACCTAATACAGAGAGAACATTTAATAAGGCCTTCTGTTTCTCCTTTTTCCCTTTCAAGAAAAAAAAAAATTGTTTTCTTTTTTGAATCTTCTTGTGTTCTGACTGTGCTTTTCAAACATTTTGGAAATATAGAGTATATTTCAGAGCATTTATTATAACTGTAATTGCTTTAATATTGCTACAACTCAAGTGATCTAGGTTGCACTGCATCTGAAGTGTTTGTGTGTTTTAGCTGCTTTTCTGTATATATAGACTTCTCTGTTTCTTTAACTAAATAAGCTCTGCAAAGTTGTTTTATTGCATTCCTGCCTGTATTTCTGAGTTTTTTGCACTTTTAAAGTTTGTTTTTGCTTTGTTTAACTGGTAGGCTACACACTCAAGTGCTCTAGCCGAATTAAAACATCTACTGTGTTTCTGTACCTAATTTCTGCTACTTTGTAAAAAAAAAAAAAATATATATATATATATATATATATATATATATATATATATATATATATATATATATATATATCCTTGTTTCCCACCTTTACTGAACTAGAATAGTCCAGTCTTCAGGTATTGCTGATCTCTGGGCTGTGTCATAGTTCCTGTGTTGCCCATATCCTTATTTGGATAGGAGGACGCTTCTTTGTTCACCAGTGAGAGTGGGGAGCTCTGAGCAGCCTATATGTCCCTTGAGGAGTGGTTCCCGCCCAGTGACTTGTAGCTTATTGGCCATTTTGGGCCATTTCCTATCTCTTTCTAACCCCCTGCTTTAAAGCCAGCTTTAGCGCTTGTAATTTAAAGTTTGCCCTGTTTGTTGCATTTACCTGTTGAGGCTACACACTCAAGTGCGCTAGCCTGTGTTACATATTTATTGCATTTTCTTGCTGTTTGTTGCAAAAAAAGAAAAAAAAAAATTATCCTTGTTTCCCGCCTTTCCTGACCTAGAGTAGTCCAAATACAGGCTTTGCTGAATTCTGGACTTTTGTAAATTTCCTGTCTTGCCCATTTCCTTTCTTGGATAAAGGGAGGCTTCTTTGTTCACCAGTGGCAGTGGATAGCTTAGAGAGGCCTATCTATCCCTGGAGGAGTGTTCCCAGCACAAGAATCTGGTAGTCTATTGGCCGTTTTGGGCCAATTTCTAGCTCTTTCAAGTCCCCCTGTATAAAACCCGCTTTGGTGCAGTTTTTGCACTTGTTACTACTCAGCTAAGCTCCTCGTGGTCCTGCAGAGTGGTGCTAACAGCAGAGAGGCTAAAAGAGTGACTGCTAACCTGATAAAAGTGTTTTTTTCCTGCTACTACCTGGGCGACTGTCCAGTCTAGCTAAACTGCAAGTATTTCTGCTTCTTGAACTGTTTTAAACTGTTTAAAGTTATTTTTGCACCTGCACTTTTAAAGTTTGTCCTGTTTGTTGCATTTACCTGTTGAGGCTACACACTCAAGTGCGCTAGCCTGTGTTACATATTTATTGCATTTTCCTGCTGTTTGTTGCAAAAAAAAAAAAACAAAAAAAATATCCTTGTTTCCCGTCTTTCCTGACCTAGAGTAGTCCAAATACAGGCTTTGCTGTATTCTGGACATTTGGAAAGTTCCTGTGTTACCCATTTCCTTTCTTGGATAAAGGGAGGCTTCTTTGTTCACCAGTGGCAGTGGGGAGCTTAGAGCAGCCTATCTTTCCCTGGAGGAGTGTTCCCAGCACAAGAATCTGGTAGTCTATTGGCTGTTTTGGGCCAATTTCTAGCTCTTTCAAGTCCCCCTGTATAAAACCCAGTTTAGCGCGGCTTTGTGCGATTTTGCACATAGAGCAGCATCGGGCAGCGCCACTTAATTGGGTTTAAACCATTCTCGGCTCCATAAAGTCTGCTCTTCACTTTTTCCCTTAGAACTGATCTAGTTCTCATAATAAACACTCTATTTCTACTCTAAAGCCTGGCACTTCCTCACTAAAGCAATTATATAAGTCAGCACTAAAAAATTAAAAGCACTATGCCCTCACAAACTCCCCTTGAGTACCTTGTTCCCCATTGGCCCCTTTTTTCAATTATAAAGAAATTCCCAATACTATTCTAGCATGTCCAAAGGTCAGTTGTCAATCTCTTCTCCAGTCCAGCTGGTGAATCTGGGAATCTTGAGGCAATGTTACAACTGCCTCATGTACACAGACAACCCTCTCCTCCTCCCAATAAATTCCAACATATGTGAGAGATGCAACCATATAGCCAAACTGGAGGCTAAGCTCTCTCAACTCAGTACTGGTGTAACCAGTCAGGAGGAGATGGAAACCACACTCACTACAATTCCAGTCCCACATAGACCTACCACGACAGCAAACTAAACACATAAACACACAAAAACATACTCGGAGGCTCTAAATAAAAATCTGCCTAAGCAGCAGAGACCTCCAAAGCAGACACCCAAGCAACCGCTACCCCAAAACAAAACACATGCAACACATAGCTCACAAAGCCAGTGTGCTGAACAGTCACAGCTCTTAAGGCTAAACAACACACCTGATACACTTGTAATAGGTGACTCTATTGTCAGACACACTGACGTCCCACTCACCAGGCTGAACAAGGAGAAGGTCACGGTGAGCTGCCTGTTGGGCGCTAGGATCCGCCACATAACACAAGCACTCAGGTCTCTCCAAGGCAAGTACAAATATGACTCAGTCATTGTCCATGCTGGTGTGAATGACCTGAGACGTACCTCCCTGGACTACATGAAAAGAGACATAGAGGAGCTCTCTGAGCATGTAGCCCAGGCCGGTATGACCCTGTCTTTGAGTAACATCTTACCCTCACCAAGAATGATGCCACAATATGAAGACAAGATAATCAATTTCAACAATTGGCTTAAGTGTTGGTGTCATTCAAAGGGGATCCAATGCCTGTCAGCCTGGGATGACATGCTCGACAAGCCACGATGCTTCGCTAGGTACAGCTTGCACCTGTCACCCCTGGGCTTTTGGATATTAGCAAAGGCTCTTGCCACCCCCATAGTGCCTTTTTTAGGCAAGGCTCAAAAGACAAACCCACCTCCATAGGTATCACAAGGGATAAGAAACTAAGAGTAATGCTACTCAATGCCAGAAGTCTAAACCTCAAGATGCATGCACTCGAAACTCTCCTTAGCATGGAGAACATCGATATCTGTGCAGTAACAGAAACCTGGTTCAAGGCTCCCGAGAGCACCCCAGCACTACCAGGTTATACCTCATACCATGCTTTTTGGCCCCAAAACTTGGACTGAACCACAAAAGGAGGGGGATTATCAATATTCGTCAAAGATACCCACACCTCCAGGTTGGTGGTACAGCACGAAGCATCAGAGACTATCCATGTGCAACTAACAGTGGGTAAAACTGCCTTCCAGTTTATAGCCTGCTACAGACCACCCTCCCAAACCCAGGAACCCCACTCGGCCTTCCTGAGAACACTGGAAAATATGAAGGTCTCTCCAAACACCATTATATTGGGTGACTTCAACTACCCAAACATAGACTAGGAGCATTACTCTAGCTCCAAGAACCTATCCCAAAGGTTCCTAGAATTTATAAACTCAAATGCTATGGAACAACTTGTTACCACTCTCACAAGAGGGGAAAACATACTGGACCTGATCATCACCAACATGGGGAATCTATGCTCCAGACCAGAAGTGTATCCCTCACTGGTAAGATCAGACCATAAACTCATCTCACTGGGTATTCACATCCCGACCCCACCCCCTGCCCAGAAAACCACAGTAAAAACCTTCTCTAAAGCAAATTTCACACTCCTCAAAACCGTGGTGGAATCCTTCAAAGCCCCCGGGCCTGTGGAAAATATGGCCCAGACCGTAGAATCCTTTATAAATGCATTCTATGAACACCTTCAGGAATGCATGGATCATGCAATCCCAAATAAAACCAAGACCCAATCCTCCAAAGGCAGACGTCCTGTCTGGTGGACCCCAGCCATAAACAAACTATACAATAGAAGGAAGAAGCTACTACATGATAGAGCAAAATCCCAAAAAGGGAAGGCATCTCTGATCAGTATTAGAAAAAAACTACGGGCAATCATAAAATCGTCTAAGGCCAGCTTAGAGAGAAATTGCACAGGACACTAAGGATAATCACAAGGCTTTCTTTAGTTATGTCAGGAACCTGGGTGGGAATTCCCAGATGTGCTCAGAATTAGTCCAAAATGACAAAACATACACCGAACCCACAGACATTGCCAACATCCTAGCTGACAGGTTCAGCGCAAACTTCTCACCCCCCTCCCCACCAAAAGGGCAAATATCTATCCCAGCAGTGTGCTGCCCCCCTGACATCTCAGATGCTCAGGTAAGAGCCGCCCTCTCCAAAGCAAAAAACACAGCATCAATGTGACCAGACGGTGTCCCGGGCTGTGTCCTACATGAACTCCAAGAAGAGCTAAACCCAAACATAAAACTACTGTTCAATCTCAGTCTTACTACAGGATATGTACCCAAAGAGTGGCGTACAGCAACAGTGGTCCATCTCCACAAAGGTGGTGCCTCAACAGATCCTGGAAACTATTGCCCCATAAGCCTGACTAGCTTGGTCTGCAAAGCTATGGAAAGGATCATCATGGACCTCATAAATAAAGATATTGGGGACCTACAGACACTGGATCCTACCCAGTTCGGCTTTGTTAAGGGCAGATCCTGCCTCTTAAACCTGGTCGATTTCTTTGAAACAATCACCAAGGCCATTGACGAGGGGAAGGTGGTCCACACAGCCTAGCTGGACCTCGCAAAAGCCTTTGATAAAATACCCCACTCGGGCATTATAGATAAGCTCACCAGCTTAAATATAAACCCCTATGTCATTAGATGGGTGGCAAACTGGCTCAAAGACAGAACCCACATGGTTAGAATTGCTGGAGCCATATCAGACTCCAAACCAGTTTCAAGTGGTGTCCCACAAGGCTCAGTCCTGGGACCTCTCTTGTTCGGTATATATTTCTCGGAGGTACAGGCCAACACAGAAGGACTGTGGCTGACCAAGTTCGCAGATTACTGCAAACTGGGCGCCATAATCGACTCTCCAGCTGACACAAGCATCCTCCAAAAGGGCCTAATAGAAACAGAGAACTGGTGCCAGAGCCATGGCCTCAAGCTAAACGCCAAAAAATGTATAGTCATCCCCTTTGGCAAAAACAAAGTGCCCACAAATTACCACATAGGTGGTAATCCATTAAGTACGGAAGAAGTAATTAGGGACCTGGGGACCCAAGTTGACAGCAATCTCTCATTTGACCACCACGTGGCCAAAGTGGTTAGAAAAACATTTTATATAGCCCACCTAATCATGAAGGGATTCACATCTAGATCAGGGGAGGTCATCGTGCCTCTTTACATATCCCTCATCAGGCCCATAATTGAGTACAATGCCCCTATTGGGATGTACCTTACCAGACACCTGCAGCCACTGGAAAGACCCCAAAAGTACCTCACCAAGAGGATCAAAGGGCTCAAACAGATGCCATATGCTGCCCGGTTAAAGAAACTCCAGCTCTACTCAGTGACATACCGCCTGCCCAGAGGCGATCTGTGCCTGACGTATAAAGCCATGTCCAACCCGGAATTAATGGACATGCTGCACCTCAGAATATCCAAATCCCATCGAGCTATGTGCTCGAGAGACTTAAACCTCAGCACTGAAATAAATAGGACATGCTGGAGGGACAGATTCATAACCCAGAAGCTCCCTTCACTCTGGAATAAATTCCCAGTCCAGGTTAGGCAGAGTCCCTCATTGACCCTCTTCAAGAGGAATCTTGATGAGTGGATGGGAGATCGTAGGTTTACCCCGGGTATCACTTCTGTGTCACTGTTGGACAGAGGCACAGTATACTAACCTCGAAAAAGGGCATAACAAAACTAATTTAAAATGGGTGGCGAAAGCCAAACACACTCTGGCTAGGCTTATAAATGCCCTAGGGCAGATAGCCTAGTATGAACCTATGAACCTATGAACCTATGAACTAGCCTTGTCATCCATTCCAGGCTCCAAATTTCCAGAATCCCCCTTACTAATCTTAACAACCTTACCCATTTCCACTCATTTCATGCTCAGCTTAAAGAGCATCTCAAATCTGAGTCAATTTCCAAATTTTTTTTCTCTTTGAACTCATTACTTAATCCTCTACTCTCCCCTTTACCAGTCAGGCACTTTTGTCTTCCTCACATGATTTCTCTTACACTAATATGTGACATTTCTTCCACATTGTATGCACTGTATACAGTTAATTCCAGTGTGCTCTTGCCTTACTTTTACTATCTTTTACAGTCTGTGCTCTATCCGTTCATTATTTCACTCTTTCCTTCTTTCTTCCTCACTCCAACCATCCCTTCTTTTTGTCCCTTTTACCATGTACTTTGTTATGATTTAATTCTCTCTTTACACTACATTTTATTTTTATTCGTAACACATCTTATTGAATTGCTTGTCCACAGTTATTTATATTTGTCCAGGCTGAGACTGAAATACATCTGTTTGGACCAGTTCTCTACCCTGGTTACCAAATTTAATAAATAAATGAATAAATAAATATATTGGAATTACTGTCACTGTCAGAGTGCTGCACAGATATGTTTATTATAAGTCCCTGCTCACTGTACATGGTAGCCTTCTCTGTTGATTTGTGAACACTGCGTTGAACCTTTATTTTGGCACATGTGGAATTTATGGTTCCCAGCACTTAAGGAAAGTGGGGAGAGTAACATAAGTCTGACATGGTAGTGTCTCTCTCCTCTGCTGTGCTGGGGGAACAGAGGTGACCATCCATATGTATCAGGAATTAATCAAGGAATGCCTTGTGAATTCTGCAGCCTGATGACTGCAAAATTTTAATCTGCCACCTGTTTGTTTCAGGGAAATCCCTGTTGCAAAAGTGGCAAGATATACACATAACTTGTTGCACACTGGATGGCAAGACCATGCAATCCTCTGCATCTATCTTATGGGGCATACAGGTCAGGAAACACCCATATGTCCATACAATATCTTAATCCGTGCTTGGTGCAGAGAGCTGCATCTGGAAATACTGTGTGCATCCATTTTTGTTCCAAGTGAACGTCCCTCACCAGTGTCAGGATTCAGGCTGCTTGATTACTGGCCCAGAGGAGATATGTCACAATAAGTTCATCTGCATACATTTTTTCTGCACCATTTTCCTTGTTACCCTGTTAGCACTATTGGATTTTATGAATCAGAATCTAACTTCATGTCTGTGTGTTCTCACTTTCAGTGCAAGACCATGCTGAGTCCTATGCAACTTGTATATGAAAACTAGCCTTTATCTCTTGAAGTATATTCCTGAAAAGGCTGTCTGAACATGCAATAATGAAAAATGCCATAATACAAGACTGTAATATAGTTTGGATTTCCATTTGTTACGTGCATTCCAGAAATTGGTAAAGTAAATCAGTAAAATGTAATTTTTTGAATGGAGACCTCATCAGACCTGCAGTAGTTTGTAACAAAACTAATACAGTACATAATAACCAAAACAGATACAAAAAGATTAACACCCATATCATTTAAAAAATAACACTATGAGTGTTAGTCCTTTTGTGTGAATTTTGGTTATTTATTTGTTATAACAAAAGGTGAATCTAGTGTGTTATTTTAATAGCTTGAAATATTAGAATTGCAATGTAGTGATTCAAAGATATTATCATATGGTGAAGTAAAGAATATGATCAGCTGCAATATCACATGCATGGCTGTACATGGAATGTAGTATGTCATTCTGAAATGAAGCAATTATCAGAATTTCAAATTTGATATATATCAGGTTCATGAACATTTCTGAAGAAATTGTATGTATTATAATGCTTTTAGCCAAATACTGGCCAATTACAATGCAATGAGGTTGCACACAACAATAAAAATGTTGGTGTCTTTCAATATTATTTTGCCTAGTTTTTAACATTATAAGATTAGTTCCATATACATCAATCACTATGAGAAGTTAAACTGGACTTACTAGAGTAATTTTGAAATGAACATACTTTTAACACTATCCTAAAATTAACACACTCTTAACACTTTCCTAAGGGCTCCCTATAGTGTAATGTTAGATCCTAAAATACAAGATTGCATACTTTAGACAAAAATTTGAAAAAATGCCAAGGTAATTGCTATTTACTGAAACATCCATAAACTACATTATATTAGAAAAAATCTTTAGAAAAGCAGTATTGCATTTTGATTTTTTTTTTTTGCCAGTGAACAACAGTCTATACACAGGCATAAAGTCTTACTGATGAGTATTCCTTTTTCCGGTTAATATTTCAAGCAGAAAATCTATACATAGAATGAAAAAGTAGGTGATTTTTTTTTCTCTGAGCTATAGCACCACAAGGGAAATGAATATGCAATGGCAATCTTGGATGAAAAATAAATCTGTATGTAGGATATTCATTTCAAGATTCAAGTCCTCTCACTTTTGATGGGACACATATTTGCTGAATTTTGTTCCTAAAGAAATTGTGAGCTGTATTTATAATTTTGCAGACTGTTTTATTGTCGAAATGTATACATGATAGTTCAACAAAGCTTTAATATCTTATACACTAGCATAAATAATATCAATATAACATGTCAGCAGTGAAAAAAGGAACAGGTATATATATATATATATATATATATATATATATATATATATATATATGATAGATAGATATATAGATATAAATAGATAGATATATAGACATGCTATAACACATTTAAACAGGACTCTAAAGCAACATTTATACAGTTTGTTTAAATAAGTTATAGTAATCATGAAAATTAAATGTAGAGGAATCTGCAAATATCACTTAAAATCATAGATTAGTTAATTCTTACTGCTAACATGTATCATTTTACTTTGTGATATTTTATAATGTGCTGTTTGTTAAGGTTTGCATTTCTGGCTTTTCCTTTGGTATGTCCAGAGAACAATATAAAATATTTATTGATAGTTTTAAAGTTCATCACTCTTAAAGATCTCATGTATTATATGTTGCCCAAAAATAGTGAACATTACACTTCAAATGAGTTGAACCAGAACAAAAAGATCAGAAAATGTTGATATGATATTTGTCTAAAACTAATGCTTTACGTAGCAGAGGTAGGGTAAGTTATTTACACTGCTTACAGTCCTTGGTAATATAATCTCTAACTAATACATTTAAACGATCTCATAATCTTCTGTATTACTCTTCCATTCCATTCCATGATTTGCCATATCTCCCATTTAATGCTGAAATTGCACAATTCCTTCCATTCCATCTTTCCTGATGTCTTCCTAACATTATCTACAAGAATTCCTATTGTTCTCCTCCTTTTGTTATATTCAGATTTTATACAGAGCTAGCTATGTTAATGTATAAATCTATGTTATCTATATTTGATTAAACTGCTTCTGTAGCAGAGAAGAACTTCTGCATCTCGATAACCATCCGAGATGAGACATTGAGTCTTACCATTCATTCAGTTTGGTAGGCTGGATGACTCAAATTAGTTCTCTTAGTAACGTTTTTAACAATGTCATCTAGCACGTGATTTAAAAACATGTTCAGTGTTTAGTGAGTCCCCGGATTCACGAATCCTCCGTGTAAGACTTAATAAGTCTTACTCGGAGGCTGTAGTTGAACGGTATGACATCAGCGTGCCATGAATATTCATGAGGGCATGCTGACTCAACCGTAACTCTTACACAGACCGAGTATGAAAGCAGGGGGCGTGTCTGACTGCCGAGCAGTCTAAATGTCCATGCCCCTGCAAGTGTAGTAAAAGCAAAATGTCAACACACAAGAGCAAGGTCGCTCAAATGTACTTGCACCCAACACCACACTCCCTGACACTGTAAACCCCCATCACAGTTATAAAAAGTAAAATATTATTATTTTTTTAAAATCCACGATACAGCTGCCCGTATTTGCACGTGTGTGTGCGGGTGTGCCCATTGCTTAGCTACAGTTAGCAATTCCGACATGGAAGAGCATAAGAAAGAATGTTTATGCAAATCACACCAAATTGCAATAGCGTAATGGTAGACCATATGCACAAAGAGAAGGCATTCACGGTTCGAGTCCCACTACTCCCCTTCTTATTTATGTTTTAAATCAGTATTTGAAATAATACCAGACATATATGATTAAAATTTTATTAAAAGCAGTGAAATGGCCAATGTATCAGTGAACAAAATATATATTTTAAAGGATCCAGATATATAATAGCCTGCCATTAAGCAGCGCTTTACCCAGCTAAACAGAGGTGCCCATAGTTTAATAGCCCTTTATCCAGCTAAACAGAGGTGCCCATAGTTTAATAGTGCTTTACCCAGCTAAATCAAAGGTGCCCATAGTTTAATAGCGCTTTACCCAGCTAAACAGAGGTGTGCATAGTTTAATAGTGCTTTACCCAGCTAAACAGAGGTTCCCATAGTTTAATAGTGCTTTACCCAGCGCAATGTGTTTGCGCGGACGTGCGCGCTGCGGCAACCAGGACACCGTAGGGCACCGGGGAACAACGTAGAGCTAAGTTGTTTAAATGCAGCCACACCCCCTAGCCTGTCTAGACAGTATTAAAATAAAAGAGTGACAAGGTTCGAACCCAGGACCCTGTGCATCGTAATCAAAGTACATGACCACTAAGCCATGACAGCTTAGGAGACGTGGTCACTATTAGCATACATATACTTAGAAATGGTAGATTAACCATTACTAAGCAGGTCTGCAGTCAGCTTAGAATTCTCAAAAACAGCCAATCACAAAAAAGTGCGGGAAATAGGTTCATAGGTTAGCACTAAGCTAACTGCCCTTGCGAGCCATTTTAAGCCTAGCTATTTATCCCTTGTGAGACTCAAACCCTGCACCTTGTGTTTGTAAGGCAAACACCTTAACCATTAGGCCACCCTCCCAACCCTTTTAAAACATAATATACCTCTTGATTTTAACAGTTAACCTCTTTATAGGTTTATAGGTTTATAGAATAGTACTAGGCTAACTGCCCTTGCAAGACATTTTAAGCCTAGCCAATTATCCCCTGTGAGATTCAAACCCTGTACCTTGTGCTTGTAAGGCAAACACCTTAACCATTAAGCCACACTCCCAACCCATGCGGCATATTTAAGCCCCATAGGTGGGAATACTCACCATAACTGATTGTAGCTCACATTTGCAGTCAGAATGGCAGGTGCAGGAGAGGGTTCACACTTCCAAGCGCAGCGTTGGGGCATCGAGGAGTCAAAATACATGGTTTGGCTCCTTGTCGACCATCATGAGTCCAGACTTCTGCAGGGCCAGTTCCAAGGGACGGAATATAAGGCTGAGGCTTGGAACCGGTTAGCTCATGACCTCACCAGTGTCACAGGTGTTCCTTGCATCGGTGAGCAGGTCCATCACCACCATGCAGACCTGAAGAGATGGAAGCAGGATTGCTTGAACCAATGGATCCAGGAGGGCCATGGGATGCAGGATGCCCCACGACTGAGTATGTAGCCATGGAATGCAGTATGTAAGAATTGATAATTGAGTTTGTATAACGGATAGGTATGTCTCAATATTCCTTTATTTACTTCACAGCTGCAGGTGACCGTGCTGCGAATCAGCAAGCCTATTCTGATAGGCTGCAAAGGCTGTGCCACCAGGCAGGTTAGTGATTATTGTGCATGTTTTGTTATATAAAATAGGGGAGAAAGCATGAAATAAAGTGTTATAGTACAATAATACAGTCATAAAATGGCCTGAATAAGTCCTCTGCATGTACTGTTATATGAAAATTCATAGAGCTAGAAAAAGAGCATAGTAACCCATTAAGAAAGGTAACATATGTCTGGAATAAAATCTCTGCAGGTACTGTTATATAAAATAAATGACTGAGCCTGAAAAAGTGTATTCTAACCCATTAATAAAGGTATAATATGTCTTGAATATGTCTGCCATATGCACTGTTATAACAAATAAAGGAGTGAGCCTGTGGAAAAGTGTGTAATGTCAGTAATAAAGGTTTAAAACCCGGAGTGTGTGTGTCACTTAGTTTGAAATGTGGTTGTACCCTTGCATTATACAAATAGTACTGTGTTAGAAAGTGCTGGCAACCCAGAGTTCTGCAGTCCCATCTAAAGTTGGTGATGGAAGTGATAGTAGCTGTGAAGCATATATACAGTCCTCAACAGTCAGTTACTGGCTGGCATGCATAAGTAAATCTGGCACATGAGTAGCATGCTAATATGTTCCCCAGAAATGTGAGTGTGCTTCAATAAATGCAGGGTTCTGTACAAATTGAAGTGAAAATGTCATGTGAAAACATCCAGATATGTAGATAAAGAAATATAAATGCAACCATGAAATATGTAGCAGTAACATCTGCATCTTGGACAGTTAGTATGTCAGATATAGATCAAGTATATATTGAACTAGCCAAACCCACTACACAACCTACTGCATGGTAGCAAGTATAATAATACATGTAGGGAATATATACCTGCAGTCACTAGGAATGTAGTGTAGAGTAAACGTGTTTATAAGATGTTAACTGAGTTTTGTTCTACACCCTACTGTTTGTGCATAAACCATGCAATTCCACACCTCAATGGGTATGTGTAATCTTAAATATTTGTTGGGACATATGTCCTATTGTTTTATAAATATTTGCATTGATGTTGATGCATGTGCCCTGTTCAAACACCACGTTCATGGTGGCCTGTTGCTAACAAACATCCCTGCATGCTATTGGAATATCCACTGTCATTCAATATATGCATGTGTTATGCTTGCTGTTCAACTGTTGGAACCTTGGTGTGTTGGGTTAATGGGAATATTACTGCATGCTGTTACAACTAATCTGAAATGCTGTTGTTTATGTTGTAATTAAACACATCTAATCACAGAACGTATGGGAAGGCCGGCCCCAGCGAACCCGCCTGTCCCTCCTCAGTTGACAAGTGCACCTGGCACCAGCAGCTCCGGTGCCCAGACCAGGCTCCCCTCCTCCATTGGTCCTGTGCCACCTTTGGGTGGAAGCACTGCAGGGGATGGGGCTCGTCCCCCCAGTGCAAGCATGGGTAGAGAAGGGCCACCTGTCACCCTTCGAATGATCTGGGCTGTGGTGCGTAGGGAGATCCAGGGTTCAGTCGCTGATCCCCTACGCCAGCTTGAGGCGAGAGTGGGGCATCTCTCGGGTGAGCCTGCCCATCCTACTCAGCCCCCAGCACAGCCACCCTCGGGGCTGTGAAAGTGCAGTGGTGACTGCCCATGGGTGGGGATCTCAGTTCCACTGTTACCATCTGTGGGCTCATGGGCTTGCGATTTCCAAACAACCTTCCCCGTCAATTGTGTTCACCCACCCCATGTGTCAAATTCCACCCCTGTATGCGTCTTGTTTGTCTTGTCTGTTTACCTCCCCAACCTACCTCCCCAAATATACCTACATCCCCTACCTCACATTCCACTCTCACCTGAAAAAAAAAATAAAAAAAAGGGCAATCTGTTCCCACAAAAAATGTACGCCCCATACATAGCTGCCCATTTTGCACACATGTCCGCCGGACATGTAAACTGATAATTATAATTGGCAGTACAGCATACTTTGTTGTCCTCACCCCTCTCCCAGGGGTGGAAGGTTGCAAATTTCACACCAAATTAAGAACATATGCACAGCTGTTGCTGGTAAAGAGATGGGCCTTCCCTACACCCTTCCTGCACATCCCAGCTGGTTTCCCTACTGCCTTTCCCTCTTTGTGCCCCCTTTTTCACCACTTTCCTATCTCCCCATTTTCTTTTCTTTCAAAGAAATTAGTGCAGGGGTTAGCGGGAGTAAGCACTTTTAAGAAGTAGTTAGCGGGGGTGCGCGAGTGTGAGCTAGTGTGCGCTTAGCTAAGCATCGCTAAGCGTCACGGAAACCCACGCAAACCCACTTACAACTGCTTAAAAGTGCCTTAGTCACTCTGTATGACAGGGCTTTTGTATTGCTCAGCAGCAAAATAAAATACACCTGTCAGTCTCGAACCTGAGACCTTGGGCTCACCAGTCTGCATGAAGTACCACTACACCACAGCAGATATACAATAACTGGGTGCTGAAAGAAATATATCATGCATTACAATGAGTGAATGTAAAGGGAGAATAGGAATGGCAGAACACAAATCATGTTCTGTGGCCCTTAACCAGCAAGTGTTGTGGAATTGCATGACATGACTGTGAAAAGAGAACCAGCCATGCAAGTAGGGAATAATGTTACAGTAGCACCTTACAAACCCCACACAGTATTAGAGCAGGGTAAACACTGGCATATTTGAATAGGTCAGAGGCCAGAACTCCCAGCTGTGACTGGTTTACAGGGATGTCCCTGATTTGCAAACAAATGTTAGGTGTGCCCCTCAGACTCTCTGTGAAATGTAGTAACAATAGGCAGAAAGGTGGGGAATCCCACTTAATGATAAATGTCAATAAGTGAGAGTAGACACTGCTTGCACGTCAGAAAAGGTGTAGTAATACATATGCTCAGAATCCCCCAAAGTCGCAACTGCAAAATATCTGAAATATATCACTGGTGTATCCCACTGATATGTACCTTTCCCTGAGGCTGTTCAAATATATACCTGACAGTATCCGAGGCCTGGAAGAGTCAGAAACACACAGGCATATCAGCCTGTCTGTTGTTACACACTCTGCGAATAGCTGTAGAATTAATTCCACAAGCATGCCCATATGCAGGAGTACAACACAGAAATATCAAAGGATGTAGCCATGTACTGCTAGCAACCACCTGTGACAATGCCGTTGTTCAGGTGCTGAAAAGACTGGTGTGGTGCACAGTCAATGAATACTAGGCTAACCTCTGTCAACCATCTGGATATGTCCACAGGTGGGAGCTACTCAGACAGATTACTAGCCTTTATAGACTAACAGGTACACAGCAACTCTGCATGTTCAGCAAGATAAACATCACACGATAATAAATAATGCAATCTGCAGTTCTGCACCCCTACCCAAAGGTACTATATACCCGTGTAGTGAGGCACAACCAAGGGTATAGGTAGGCATACACAGTAGTAAAATATGTCCAGTTGTCCTGAGCAGACTGTGCTAATGTCAACACAAACAAACCACAAACTGTTCAGAAGTGAGTAACGTACTAATGACAGTATAGCAGTTCACAAACAGTGCATGTGCCTGATATTCATAATTGGTAGTACAACATACCTAGTTGTCCTCACCCCTCTCTCAGGGGTGGAAGGTTTCAAATATCCCTCCTAATGTATTGTATATGCACAGCTGTTGCTGGCAAAGAAATGGGCAGCTATTGACCTTCTCCACACCCATCCTGTACATCCCGAGCTGGTTTCCATACTGTCTTCCTCTCTTTGTGCACCCTTTATCACCACATTCCTATCTCCCCATTTACTTTTCTGACAAAGAAATGAGCGCAGGGGTTAGCTGGAGTGAGCACTTGTAAACAGTAGAAAGCAGGTTTGCACCAGTGTACGCATGTGTGCGCTTAGCTTAGCATTGCTAAGATATGATAAGCTATGCCAAGCTTATCTTAGTATTGCTAAAATAAAATAAGCTAAGCTAAGCTGAGCTTAGCATCGCTAAGCATCCCGCAAACCTGCGCAAACCCTCTTACAACTGCTTAAAAGTGCCTTAGTCACTCTGTATGACAGGGCCCTTGTACTGCTCAGCAACAAAATAAAATACCCTTGTCAGTCCCAAACCCCACACCCTGGACTCCCCAGTCTGCATGACGTACCACTAAGCCACAGCAGGTATACAATAACTTGGTGCTGAAAGAAATATAACATGCATTACAATGAGTGAATGTAAAGGGAAAATAGGAAAGCCATAGGAATACATTGAAATAACTACTGCTGTATGCCAGTTAATTCTCTAATTCAAAAAGAAAGTACATAGTCCCATGTATCCAGTGTTAGCATTAGGAGGTGTGAGTAAACCTACACACTGAGAAGAGTGTACTGGAAGAAGCAACAGTCAAGTTTCAGTGCAACATGCATTTCACTGGCTACAACCCAGCTTCAGATATGAGACATATACCAACCTTCTGACTGAGACAACAGTGTCCACAGCAAACAAGCATGGTCCCCACCTTGCAAAACGGAAAGGGTTACGCCTACCTCACCTATCATTTTATAGCAGTGTCCTGAAATCACAGTGAGAACTGCAATTAGCACACAGCAGGCTGCATGTAATTACTAAATGGTGGGCACCAATTGGTGCAGAGGCCATCAAATGCACATGCGCAGATTCCTAGAAAAGCAGCCTGTATCTGCTGTCCACACATGCAATAATATCATTGCAACAACTGGGAGAGAGAGAGAGAGAGAGAGAGAGAGCACGAGCAAGAGAGACAGACAGAGACAGACAGACACAAACAGGTAGTAGGAGACAGATGCCGAAAACAAACAGCAACATACAGAGGAAACAAAACCAAAAAAAAAAAAAAATAAAAAAAGACAATACCTACAACAGGCGGAGGTGAGGAATACAAAGGTAAGGTATGCAACAGATATGTATTTGCTGACATCCGAAAGATGTGTCTGAAGGGTACTCTACATGCTGTGAATCATCCATATGTGGCAGCAGTCCATATCTATATGTACATGCACATTTCCATTGGGCAAGGGACATATTGCAACTGTTAGTGAAGGCTGGACATATGTATGTTGTTGAAGACTGCTATGTGCACATATGTATGTAGGTTGTAGTGTGTGGCATTGCAGAAAGCAAGCAGTGCCGGTATATGCCATGTGGTGTTAAACGCTGTGGGACTGAGCTACAGGCAGTGAGGCCTGCTACAGCTATACGGCCTGAGAACAGCAGAATGCATTCTGCACAACATTGTGCAATAGTATTACATAACCGTATGTCTCACAACTGTTGCATAAATGACATCCCCACCATGAAAGGTGTGCAGTATATGTGCCTATATGTGCAGCTATATGTACAGCAATGGATGCTTACATGTATGTGTATATATACATGTGTATATATATATATATATATATATATATATATATATATATATATATATATATGTGTGTGTGTGTGTGTGTATGTGTGTATAGATGTATAGATATATATATGGATATATTTAGATATATATGGATATATATGGATAAATATAGATATATATCGATATATATGGATATATATAGATACATATATAAATATATATGGATATATATGGATAGATATGTATAGATATGTATATATGTATATATATATATATATATATATATATATATATATATATATATATATATATATATATATATAGAGAGAGAGAGAGAGAGGGAGACACTGGGTCACATGTACTGCAAAAGGTGCCTGTTGTCCAAGGCATGGACTGAACACCAGTGTTGATACTGCAGTGCCATACCCCATTTCAAAACACCTTACGCAGTAACTGCCACATAGGTAGTAACCTGCCTAACACTGAAGGTGTCAGAAGGGTACACTAGACACAGGTGAACAGTAGGCCTCCCTTTGATAATCACAGTGCCACAGTAGTCATGTAATCTGTTTACGTGGTACGTGTCATCACAAAAGGTGTGTCATCTAGGGAAATATAGGTCAGTGTTCCCCTCTACTCATCACAATGCCCCATGTGGTATATACCTCACATGACAACTACAGCAAGTGGAAAGGCCACAGACATACCTAACAAAGAGTAATACTGCCCTCAAACACATGCCCTATGCAGACTGACTCACAAAACCACAGCTAGAGTGCATAGCATACTGCCCACCCAGAGGTTACCACTGCCAGACATACAGAGGTATGTCACACCCATAGCAGTCGGCCAACCATCATGACAACACCTCACAATCCCTCCGGGCTACATGACCTAGGGCCCTAATCATTGTCACCTCACTAAACAGCACATGCTGGAGGTACTGGTTCCTATCCACAAATATGCCATACTCTGGAATAAACCACACAGCATGAACAAACAAGGCTCCTCATTAGCAAATGTCATACATACCCCTGATAATTGTTTTGGAGATAGGTAATATGCCCTGGGAGTCACCTCTGTGTATCTGGTTGACAGGAGCAAGTGAAATCACATTACATGTGTGTCAAAGGCCAAGGTAGCATATTGCTAGACTGTTCTGGGCCCTAGGGCCAATAGCGTATTACCTACCTATGACACAATGCACCCACACATGTACTCAGTGCAATACCTGCTATGTGAGGTGGAATGAGTGTGACAGTGACTGTGTGCAAGGTTTGTAAAGGTGTGATAGCTTAGTGTGAGGTTGTGTCTGTCATGGTAGTTTGTGTCCTAGGTGTGAGGCCAGAGAAAGATGTGTCAGTTATTGGGATGCAGACATAGTAGGATGGCATATGTTGTGATGTAGTTCCTTGTGTACGACTGTGGTGTCCCATTGTAGGCTGAAGCAATACATGTATGCTCAGTAAGTGGTACTGCTGGTGACTCCAGCTCATATATCAACTGTTGTAATACCTGAAGCTGTAGGCCTAAACAGCACAGTATGGTGTATGTTCACAGTCCCTGGTAACACTGTCTTGTGTGTTTCCTGTAGTCTGCACAAATTTACATACCACAGGCATAGGTATCTGTAAATACGGGCACACAGTACAATAAGGTACACAGGCAATGCTCATCTGTGTCGGCATACATCTGTGTGCTGTATGTATGTCTGATGTGTGTGTAATGATGCCTGTACCATGCCCGTAATCACATGTGTGTTACAGGGTATGTGTGTGTACCTAGCAACATGTATACTCTGTTACAGCAGTATGCCAACTATATTAACAACCATGCACATATGTTAGGTAGGGGTATGGCATCACAGACTAGGGTGGTTTACTGGTAATACTGTAAATCTACATGACTTTCATTGCATTGGATGACATATTTCTTCATGCATTAGCTTGATATATACCCCGGGGCAAGGTTGTGCATTGTATCCCAAACAGTGTGCCGACTACTGGTGTATACTGGTTTGTTATATGGAGTGTGGTAGGCACTGTCAGCCAGTTGCGGGCTGAGCACTGATATGTGGTATTGAATGTGTGTATCCTCTGATAGACAGATAGATGCTATATATGGCAGTTAAGTGATATCTGTACTTCATAATGTTAAGTGTGCCACATGACATGCTCACACATATCGTTTAATTGTCTTCCTGGGTTATGGCTGATCAACATAATCCACCGTATTCAGCTGTGGAGGAGCAGGAAATTCTGAACAGCCTAGTGCAGCACTATAACCTGCTTTTTTCCAGGGCCAGCCAGCACCAGCATGACCGTACTGCACTGTGGCAAGACCTTGTTCGTCGGGTAAATGACATAGGCATGCATAACCGGACTTATGAGCAGGTACGCCATCACTGCAGTGATTTAATTAGACATGTCCAGTGGCGTGCATCTGATATCCATAGGCAACAGCTTGCCACAGGTGGTGGGGCGGCCATACATCCTCCCCTCACCAGAGTGGAGGAGCTGCTCCTAAGCATGGTGGCTCCTGGCCTACAGCAGCAACAGCATCAGACATGTGTCATCATGGCGGCTGGAGCCACCCAGCAGGATGACATGGAGCGTGCAGGTAATACACCCTAGCTGTAGACTACCGTTACTTGTATTGTTAGAATATGCATATGTGAGATGTGTACTGTGTGTTTAGCAGTTGTGCTGCCTAACATGTGCAATACTGATATTTGGAATAGTATCCGTACATCTGTAACTGTTGACTGTTGTTCCACTGTCGTTTAGCACACTCACAGTAGCAATGCCACAGTTGTGGCCACTGACAAACTGTGTCATATTCTTGTAGGTCCCTCTGGTGTGACAGCTGGGCAGAAGATACATGCTGGTGAGTGTGTTAACACTTTAATATTGGTAATGAAATGTGCATGTCATAGGTGAGGTGTAGGCCATGTACACATAACACACATATGCATAATGCATACTGTGCATGTTTGCTGTGAGACATCAATCATCTCAGTAAAGTCAGTAGCTGCCTCAATCACATGCAATGCACAGTGCAGCAGACACAATTGTGACAAAACTGTACTGCACATTGGATATGCATAGTTGCTACAGCTGTACACAACAGAACACGTTTATCATACGCAGTACACGAAAACATGCTACATTTGGCATTACCACACACCCGCTGTAAGGTCACACTTCAGTATCTCACATGTCATGCACACACACATGATGTACCTCAGGGGTAGAGGCCTATCATGGGACTGTGCAACACTCTGCAACACATAACACAGTCATGTTAGGCAATGCTCCAAATTGGGCACCTCACACACCCATGTACAAGGTGGCTGTGTAATTGTGAACGTAGCCACAGCACTGCAGTTCAGGTACAGCATGCTAGGCGGTGGTCTTGCACGCATTAGTAGCTGTGAGTGACCACAAGATGCATGTTGATAATGACACAGGGTACTACACCCCATCCAGTTACAGTGACCACAATACTACTCATAGCAGTCATTGCTTTGCACCTCAGTGTTGTGTGTGTGTGCACACATATGCACCTATACACAATATGCACAGCAGTCACCATCCAAACAAAGTGTCACATATATGTCCTGGAATGCTAGTGGGTGTATAGGTCACTTGACACACATTGGGTATGTATGGTGTTCAATGTTGCAGTTGTGTAGCATGCCATGCCATGTCTGGCACCGACATATTTTCAATATGTCCCACACTCACCATAACCACTGTACACTGGCAATGTCGAGCATTGGGATTCCTTCACGTCAACATGCACCACACATCCCGTGTGTGTACATAGCATGCATGTGCTGCACCCGTGCCAACTATTATCTGCTATGGACAAAGACACTGTACTCAGACATGGACACCTATGTGTCACACAGATAACACATGCAGCCATGGCATGTATATTTGTGAGTGATGGTGCACAGGGCGTTGCAGAGCTGATAATACCTGCACAGCAATGTTGTGTCCATGTACACATTGTGTTCCAGGGTGTAGAAATCACTGAACAACTACACAATTGCATCAAAGCCATGTATACAGCCATTTAATAGGGGCATCTACACTTGCACTGCATAGTCTTGTGCAACACATATTCTGCATGCTGACACGTGTGTGGTGACTGTTTACCTTGTGATACTGACACCCACCTTCACCCACTATAGAGTATGTGTTGAATTGCTGGTATGTGTGTATGTGCTGTATTGAGGAGTGTATTAGTGTTCATGTGTGCATGTGTGCATGTGTGCATGTGTGCATGTGTTCATGTGTGCATGTGTTCATGTGTGCATGTGTGCATGTGCAGACCGTAAAGTGTGTTTCCTGTCTTCCTCTCACAGGTGCTGAGTTAGGGGTTGGCGAAAGCAGCAGGCAACCTGAAGCCACTGCCATGAATAGTGGTGATGATGAGACATGTATTTTGGCACAGGAAGGTTTGACAGGGACTGTCGTTGGTCCGCCAATCGACAGTACACAGTGTTCAACCCCATCTATGCACACACTCATACTGTCAATACATCCCTCACCACCAATGGCCATAGGCGAGGGACAGTACCAGTTGGCATTGACCAGGAGAGTATGGTACCCATGGCACTTGCATCCCCTCACAGCAGCCATAGCCGTATTCCTGGAATGGTACCACATAGGCGGAGGTCCAGGGGTTCTCGGGGGTGCACCGCTGCTTGTATTGCTCCTGGCTGGCATTCCCTCACAGGTCTTATGACGTCCAGTATGTTCCGGGCTGTAATGCAGGCTCAGGCATGTATGGAACGGTACACCAGGCAGGGACTTAGGGCACAGAGAGCACATTACACAGCTATCAATGACAGCATCCGTGACCTTGCGGGTGCTATCTGGACTTACATCGAGGTCAATGATAGACGGGTGGAGACATTAGATGCCCTCCACAACATGTCTTCCACTAGACAGGACTGTGCGGGACGGTTGCGACGTTGACGCAGATGCATGCCAGCAACAGCAACAGCTGGCAGTGGTCAGGACGGCCCAAAGTCCACAGCTGCTCCCATAGTGGCAGTACCATCCCCAGCAATGCTGAGGCTGGCCTATCCATTGACTGTCCCAGTAGACCATGTGCACGTGGCTCTGGCTAGTCCCAGCAGGGACATGGGTCCAGTCGTCATACCTCTGCCTCTGATGACAGTATCCAGTCAGGGTTGGTACCTGATACTGTCCGTGGCCATAGACAGTGATCTGTACAGCCTAGTAGGTACAGTCTGTGGCTGTCCCACAAACTACCGTATATGGCAGCCACATGGTGGAGCTGTGTGCATGCAGACACACACACATTAACCAAACAACTAGGGCTCACACATACACACACACACACATTACATCAACATTGGCCCATGATGTACTGTTGTCCCTCAGACACACACACACACACACACACACACACACACACACACACACACACACACACACACACACACACACACAGACATGTCGATTGGATGGGTCAATGTCAGGCTCTGGCAAACAACAAAACGCCCTGTGCATATGATGATACCTGTGTCGCCTCCTGTCATCTGCAACATTGACAGAGGAACAGGCTAACATAGTGCTGATGCACAGGGTGACACTATAACAGTGTAGCAATAATACCAAGTTGTCAACAAGGAAGTGTAATGACATCCTTGTTGGTATATCTGAGCAGAAATTATGCATCAAAACCTGATTGTCAATGTAGCATTGTTTACACTACTGTTAGGTCTGAGTATGTATTGTCCACCCATGTGCCACTTGGCTGACATGTAATGTGTTGCCAGCATGTGTTAGTGAGTGGACAGTACGTGTGTGATGTGTGCAGTACAGTTTAGCAAGTGTACATCTGTGAACATGGTGGGAGCGCACTGTCTGCATGTACATGCATAGTGGACACATGGGACGTGTGGCATACCCTGTCATACACATTGTTAACATCTCATAGTATCTTTCAATGGCCAGTATGCATTCTGCTACAGTTATGTACTAACACGGGTAGATGTGTGTATGACATGGGTTGACACTATGCTGTGGGTGTTACCGTTAATATCTGTCAATGATTTGCGGTCTGGTAGTATACACAACCTCAACAGCATGACTATAAGCAATCATTGGATGATGTCCTGACAAATGACACACAGTCGTAGGGAACTCAGTAATAATTGGATCCTTCTGGTGCTACACTATAACACTAACCAGTGGTAATGACCGCCACCCATTCCTGTGACCACACCTGTTTGGCATATAGCCCCCTTAGGTACATGCAGACACACTAGGGATGTGTCCATCCAAATCTGGAAATGCATGCATTGGCCTACAATGCACTCCCTGGATGGGATGCATTTCCTACACAAGGGTATCATACAGACAGCTACCTGTTGTCTGATACATGCTGTATAGCAGTAAGCCGACTATGGCATAGTCATCCTCATGTACTATACATACTATCCCGTCAGTACCATACAGGTGGTAGCCCTCATCATGTATGTTGGGTACCAATGTGTAAATACAGCCTCATGTTATGTCATGTGTCCCTTGGTATCCACATATCCATAGGTATTGTGGAGTCCGAAGTTGTATCACATAAGACATTAGCGGCCTGAATGCATATCCACAAGGCAGTTGTACACCTAAAAAGACTGTCCATTATTGGTAGTCTCTGTTGTGTATGAACATGTCTGACATATACCGCAGGCATATACCCTCACTCACACTACTCTTAAGTGACTGTCATGGGTGTGTGTGCCACAGATGACCTTGGCCACAGAACATGACAGTGGACAGCCTTGTCACATACATATATATGTGACCTACGATCTGAGAAGCAGCGGCACAACCTGTCAATGGAATCAATTGTATTCATGTAGTATGCAGGCTTCACACCTATGTACTGATTGAGGGGACATGTACACATATATATTTGCCACACAGATACCTGATGTGTGCAATGCACTTACTGTTGTAATCATAATATGTCATACCATAGTAAAAGCAAATCCCACAGTGTTGACCAACTGTGACACACACAGTCAGCATTTTCAGGATTCAAACCCCTACCTAACTATGTAATGATACTAGAGAGCGATGCATTAACATGTCGCGCTATTTGCTTTACTGGCTGGTTTCCCTTCTCCGGCTGTATTTGTAGGATGGTGACATCATCAGTCTTTCCAAAGAGGTATGTACCTCTTTTAGTGGGTTTTCCCAGACTCCAAAAGGGCACTCCTTTCAAAGACAATTGCACACATACACAAACAGTCAGCTTTTCCAAGATTCAAACCCTTATCTAACTATGTTATGATACTACAGAGAGATGCATTAACACTGTGCGCTTTTTGCTTTACTAGCTAGTTGCCCTTCTCCTGCTGTATTTGTAGGATGGTGACATCATCAGACTTTCCAAAGAGGAATGTACCTCTTTTAGTGAGTTTTCCCAGTCTCCAAAAATGGAACATCTCTCAAAGGAAACTGCACACATACACACACACTGTTTGCAGGATTCAAACCCCTATCTAACTATGTTATGGTACTAGACAAAGACGCATTAACACGGCGCGCTATTTGCTTTACTGGCTGGTTGCCCTTCTCCTGCTGTATTTGCAGGATGGTGACATCATCAGACTTTTCAAAGAGGAATGTACCTCTTTTAGTGAGTTTTCCCAGTCTCCACAAAGCAAACACCTTTCAAAGGAAACTGCACGCATACACACCCACCACACACACACACACACACACACACTCAATGTTTGCAGGATTCGAACCCCTATCTAACTATGTTATGAAACTAGAGAAAGACACATTAACACAGCGAGCTATTTGCTTCATTGGATGGTTTCCTTTCTCCTGCTGTATTTGTAGGATGGTGACATTATCAGACTTTCCAAAGAGGAATGCACCTCTTTTAGTGAGTTTTCCCAGTCTCCAAAAAGGGAACACCTCTCAAAGGAAACTGCACACACACACACACACACACACACACACACACACACACACACACACACACACACACACACACACACACACACACACACACACACTGTTTGCAGGATTCAAAACCCTACCTAACTATGTTATGATACTAGGATGGTGACATCATCAGACTGGAAATGGTGATGTGTGTACACTTTGTTTTATGCCATTCCAGGAATGGTCCATGTGGGTCAGCAGGTGTCAACAGCTTGAACAAGACCTCATAATCCTTACCTTGTGTGATCTATCTGTGGACACATTGACATTCCATCATATGTCAACACATATTTATGCACAGCTTGTTGGTTTTGTGGATACTACATGTGTTTGGGATGTTGATAAAGGGCTATTCAAAGTCTATGTGACACATGTGTAGATGTGTTCATTGATGTATGTCCTGGGCGGCTGCCTTGCAAACAGTCTAGCATGTTTGGAACCATGATCCGCACAAGAACATACCACAGTTGGTAGGGTTGTGTGTATGTCAGCTTCCAATAGCTCTGTTTATGACTGCAACCATGATGGACTCCATGACCTTGCAGATCAGACTTCATAGGCGTACTGAACTTAACTTCCCATGGTGTGTTGTGCACCATCACTTGTGAGGAGTGCCATATGTAGCTGTGACACATTCACCAGTTTCACATCTTGTGTAGGGGGTGAGGCTCAGCTGTCTGTTCAAGTGCAGGATCTGTTTGTTCTGTAGTTTGTGCATGACACATATTGGGAATCAATGTATTCCACTTGCTGCCATGATTTTGGCAGTGGGGGTAGCTGCTCATCCATTCTACATGTGATATCTCCTGGTATGATGATATGGACTATTGTCAGTGGGAGGTGGGTATGTACATATGGGCCTGTCTGTCAGAATGTCGGCATTGTCAGTCAGGTACAGTTGGCCCTGACTCAGGACATATATGGGTGTACATTGCTATTTATGACATAGCTGAAGGATGTGTCATGATTCAGTCTGGACTCCTTCTCAGCTACTCTTTACAAAACACCAACAAACATGAGCACTAATCCCTGTTATATTCTTTTACATGCTTAACACCCTACTGATCCTTTGTGATCAGGCTACAGAGTATGTCATCATAATAACCTGGCATGTCCAGGGGTCGGTTTCGTGTGTACTCTCCAGGCCAGCTGGTGGATATTGTGATATTGACACATTGTCACGTCTGCCTCATCTACACAGACAACCCTCTCCTCCTCCCAACAAACTCAGATATATGTGAGATGCACCTATATAGACATACAGGGTGCTGAACTCTCTCGACCCATGACTGGCACAGTCTATCAGGTGGTGAAGGTAACCACACACACACCACATATCAGTCTCACATATCCTCTAGCAACAGCACTCAAACCACATTATCACACATAGACATACTCAGATGCTATAAATGTACTCTGCCTAAGCAGCAGAGACCTCCAAAGCAGACACACACACAACTGCTATCCCACTACAATACCCACATATCACATAGTTCACAATGTCAGTGTGCCACACAGTCACTGCCCTTCAGGCTAAACAACACACCTAATACACTTGTGATAGGCGACACTTATTGTCAGACACACTGACGTACCACTCACCAGCTCTAACATGGGAATAGTCACTTTGGGCTGTCTGTCGGGTGCCAGGATATGCCGCATAACACTGGCAGTCAGGTCACTCCACAGCAAGTACAGGACTGGCACCATCATTGTCCATGCTGGTCCTTAAAACCTCAGACATTACTCCTTGGACCACATGACATGATACATGGAGGAACACTCTGATCATGTAGCCCAGGCCAGTATGACCCTGACCTTGTTTAGCATCTTACACCCACCAATTATGATGTCACAGTATACAGACACACATATCATGTTTAACAGTTGCCTAACAAATTTGTTTCATTCATAGGGGATACAGTGTCTGTCAGCCTATGGTGACATGCTCAACATGCCACGTAGCTTCACTATGGACAGCTTGCACCTGTCACCCTTGGACTTTTGAATGCTGGCTAAGGCTCTTGCTACCATCATAGTGCCTTTTTTAAACAGGGCTCAAAAGACAAACCCACCTCCATAGACATTACAGGGTAAATGAAACTAAGGGTAATGCTGCTCAACACCAGATGTGTTACCCTCATATTGTGGCCACTCAGGACTCTCCTCATTATGGAGGATAGCGATATCTGTGCACTAACAGATGCCTGGTTCAGGCTCGCTTATGCACACCAGCACTACCAGGTTATGTTTCATACCATGCTTTCTGACAACAAGACTTGGAACAGACAACACAACTAGGGGGAGTATCCATATACATCACAGATACACACACCTCTGGGTTAGTATCACTGCACAAAGCATCACAGACCATACATATACAACTACCATTGTGCAAAACTGCCTTTTAGTTTGTTGCCTGCTACAGAACACCCTCCCAAACTCAGGAACCACACTCAGCTTTCATGGGAACTGTGGAGAATATGAAGGTCTCCACAAACACCATTATATTGTGTGACTTTATATACACACATATTGACTGGGGATACTACTCAAGCCACAACACCCGCACCCAACAGTTGTTACAATTTGTAGACTCATATGCTATGGCACAACCAGTCAGCACAGTCACAAGGGGGAATACATATTGGACCTGATCATCACCAACATGGGGACTCTATGTTCCACACCAGCGATATACCCCTCATTGGTAAGGTCAGAACATACATGTATCTCACTGGACATACATATACCCTCCACACACCCATGCTGGGTAATCTTGGTGAACTTCTCATGAGCCAACATCTCACTTCACTAAAGCAAGGTGGTATCCTTCAGAGACCCTGAGACAGTGGCAAATACAGCTCACACTGCTGAATCCTTTACATACACATTCTATGGACACCTAGTGGACTGCATGGATTGTGCTATCCCAATTAACAACAGGACTCACTACTCCAATGGCAGGGGACCTGTCTGGTAGACCCCAGACATTAATAAGCTCTACAACATCAGGATCCCTACTACATGATAGAGCACAATCCCAGACTGGGAAGGCATCTGTGATCTATACTAGCAGGCAACTACGATCACTCATGAACTTTTCCAAGGGCCGCTTCTACCGGACAATTGCACCAGACAATTAGGACTATCACATGGCCTGCTTCAGTTATGTCAGGAACCTGGGTGGACACTCAATGATATGCTGTGAGTTACTGCATGCTGACTAAACTTACCCTGAACCCACTGGCATTGCCAACATCCTGGAAAACAGGTTCAGTGCAGATGTCTCCCCCCATCCCCCCCTAAGGAGCAACTATCCATCCCAACAGAGTATAACCTCCCTGAAATCACACAGTAACAGGTGAGTTCTGCCCTCCCCAAAGCATACATCACATTATCAATGTGACCAGATGGTGTCCCAGCCTGCATCTTACATGAGCTTCATGGCCGACATAACCCTCACATTACATCACTGTTCAATATCTGAGTTACTACAGGATATGTACCCAAGGAATGGCGTACAGCGACAGTGGTCCTACTCCAAAGAGTTGGTGCCACAACGGACCACAGACAATATTGCCCTATAAGCCTAACTAGCCTGTTCTGCAAAACTATGGAGCGTATTGTCATGGGACTCATACACATAGACATTGGGAACCTACAGACACTGTGTCCTACACATTTCAGCATTGTTGTGGGCAGATCTTGCCTCTTGAACCTGTTTGTATTCTTTAAACAGCTAACAGGTCCATCGACACAGGGACGGTTGTCCACACAGCCTACCTGAACCTTGCAAAACCCTTCAACACAACAACCCACTGGGCCATTATGCATAGGCTCACCAGCGTCGATATGGACACATATCTCACATGATGGATTGATACCTGGATCAGGGATAGCACCCACATGGTCAGAATCACAGGTGCTATGTCTGACTATACACCAGTTACACGTGGCATCCCACACAGCTCGGTCCTGGGACCTCTCTTGTTCTGTATATATTTGTCTGACGTACAGGCTACCACAGGGGGAATATGGCTGAACATGGTTGCACTTAACTGCAAACTGGGTGCCATGATCAACTCTCCAGCTGTCACATGCATACTCAAACAGGGTCTCACAGAGATGGATGACTGGTGCCTGAGCCATGGCCTACAGCTAAATGCCATTAGTTGCATAGTCATCCCCTTTGGGAATAACAACATGCCCACACATTACCACATAGGTAGTACTCCATTACATACGGTAGGAGTTGTTAGGGGTTTGGGGACATGACTTATTCGTACTGTCGCCTTTGACATCCACGTTGCCAAAGTGGTTGGACACACCTTCTATGTGGGCCACTTTATCGTATATGGTTTCACATGTAGATTGAGTGAGGTCATTGTGCCCCTATACTCATCACATCCATGCTTGGTTACAATACCACATTTTGGGTGTACCTTACCTGACACCTGCAGCAACTGTACTGGCCACGGAAGTTCCTCACCAAGCAGATCTAGGGACTCACACAGATGCCCTGCAGAGTTCAGATGCAGTAACTCCAGCTCTACTCAGTCGCTTACCACCTACTCGGATATGATGTGTGCCTGTTGTTTACAGATATACCCAACCCAGAATTACTGGACATGCTCCACCTCAGGATATCCGACTCCCTTGGAGCAACACACTCCAGGGATGTATACCTCAGCACAGATGTTAATAGGACATGCTGGAGGGATAGATTCTTATCCCAGAGGCTCCACTCACTCCAGAATGTAATCCCAGTTTCACATAGCCAGAGCCACCCACTGACCACCTACAGGAGACATTTTGATGACTGTATGGGTGATCATATGTTTACCCCTGGGATATCTTCTGTGTCCCTGCTAGACAGAGGCACAGTAGCCTAAATGTACATGGGCTATCTTGTGTGACCTACTATTCACACACACAGTGTAGTAATCTGACAGGGTTGTGAATGCCAAACACACTCTGGCTAGGCTTGTACATGCCCTAGAGCAGATAGCCTAGTATCAACCTCTGAACCTATGCTAATGTTCAGGATGCACAATGTTTATTGCTGATACTGTTTGCAGGTCTTTATCATCTTTGCTTTACCAGTTTCTATGAGCAAATTTGGTATCTGCAGAACATATTTGATTATGACAGGGTTCCACTATATTATAGATGTGTCTGTTGTCATATAACTGTGTGCACAGGGCAGATTGCTGTATAGTGACAGGTTCCTGGGTTAACACATGCAACTGCCAGATATGCGTGGCCCACTGCTGTACTCAGACATGGCCTAAGTGTGTGAGCATGCCCAGTTCAGCCATTCCGTATTTTGTTGCCTGCCATTTGTCTCATTTATTTGTGTGTGAGCATGCCCAGTGTGACCTTTCTGTATGTTGCTCTCTGAGGTCCACTACATTTGTTGATGTGTGTGAACATGACCAATATTAACATTTATACTGTGTGTGTTGGAAGTCAGGTTCTGTTCTTACTGCAGGACTCACCTTTGTGTCATAACTCGACAAGGATTATGCTGTGCCTGCAGGGTTTCCATGAGATACTTTGCATAGACTTATCAACATTCCTTCATACAGACTGACCACTGCAATACTGTCATGGTTTAGTAGTTCAGTACTTTGACTATAGTGCACGGTATCCTGGGTTTGAGGCCCATTACTGCTTTATATTTTCATACTGAGCAGACCAGACTGCTTAAGGGCCAGTTAAGCAAATATGAGCATGTTGCCTTTTGTTCAGCTATGCCCTACTTAGACCAGGCTTGTCTGACATTGCTCAATATTCACCAACATTGCTGGACGTTGCCCAGTATTACTCAACATTGACCACAGTTGTGCTAGTTGGTGTGTGCGATTTTGTTTGCATATACTACATGGTGGTAAATGCTGTTTAGCACTGCTTTATATTGCTTAACACATGGCAATCATGCCTTAGGTGGTGCTGCAGGGCTGCCTATGTCAGATGCACATACTACAATCCCTGTACATGTTTGAAAGCAGGTAGTGTCAACTTAGGCATCCCTTTTACTATATGTGTGAGTCAGAGAGAGGTATCATTTCCAGAGTTCCTTCTGAGCCAGTGTATGTGCTATGCGTTGCCTCTTTGCCAAGGCCAAAGCATACTGGGTATGCCTCCTTCTGCCTACTGGGGCAGGCTCAGGTTGTTCATCCTCCGAGTCACGCTCTGCCTGTGATGGCTTTGGCAATGGTGGGGTCTGGTCCTGCTGCAGCTGTTTTCGCAGGATCATATTATGTAGCATAACACATACCATGACAATTTGGGTACATGTAGTTGGTGAGTACTGCAAGGCTCCACCAGATGTGTCCAGGCACCGGAACCATGACTTGAGCAGCCCAAACACACGCTCTATTACATTACGTGTTTGTGCGTGTGCCTCATTATGGCATTCCTGTTCAGGTGTGTGTGTGTTTCTGATGGGTGTCATCAGCTGCAGCTCCAGTGCATAGCCAGCATCCCCCACTAGGTGACCATGTGGGATGTCCCCATTGGGAAATGTCTGGTACAGCTGCGTCAGATGCCAGATATGGGAATCATGGTAGCTTCCAGGGCAGCCTGCACACACATTCAGTATTATGTCCTGGGCATCACACATGACCTGGCAGTTGATGGAGGAGAAGCCCTTGCAGTTGTAGTAGACCCTACCCCGCTCGCCGGCTAGTGCTTTGATGCATATGTGCGTGCAGTCTATTGCACCCACTACCTCAGGGTATTCCACTATTTGCTGGAAGAGACGCATATTGCTGGCCAATACCTCACGGGAATTGGGGAAATATACATGATCACCGACATGTGCTGACATGGCATCCAGGAACTGGTGCAGTACCCTTGATGCTGATGCCTGTGATATCCCGATCATATCACCAGTTGGTCTCTGAAAGGTACCTGTTGCTAATATTCTTAGGCCAACACATACCTTGGTTTCCACTGGGATGGGTTCCCCTCTGTTGCTTCTGTGTGTGAGTCATGGCCTGCACAGCTCAACAATTTACTGCAGGAGGTCTCTGTCCACTCTATAACATTCCACTATCTCCAGCTCATGTAGCCCCTGGTAGGTTACCCTGGGCCTGTATACTCTTCACCGTCTCCTCACTGTGGGTTGTCCAGCAGCATTTACATTGTCACCACCCTCAGCATGTTGCATATGTCGCCTTATAACAGCAATGGCAGCCCCTAACATTTCTTTGCCTCAGTAAAGCTTTTTCAGTTTTCACTTCTATTATCTTACTGCAGTGTCTGTTGTGAGAAACATAATGGACTGTTGTTTGCAGAGTTTTAAGTGCTAGGCTGGGCTGGCCTAAGTGTACTGCCTGTGTAATTGCCTGATTCTGATTGTTTTCACCTACTAGCTCTGCTAGTACTCCCTGGTAGCTTCCTACTATTTGTTGTGCTTCCTTTTTCCTTTCTGTTTCCTCAGGGGGAGCGCTGAGCACACAAGCGCAAACACGCGCACAGCAGTTAACACATGTGCACACATGCTTACACGCACTAAAACTTGCTTATTTGGGTTAAAACAAGCACACACCAGCGCAAATGCACTTACAACTCTTTAAACAGCCTTATTCATGCTTACTCCAGCTTAAACGCACGCACACACGCTTACACGCGCGCACTCTGTCTTACTCGGGTTTACAGGCGCGCACACGCGTGCATGCATGCTCAGCAAGAAACTTTGGTGTTATCCACAGCATACACCTTCCATTTATTGGCTTTCCCTAGCCTACCTGTTGACACACCTCTATCCATGATGTGCAAATGACAGCTGACACATGCCACTCTGCTCCCATGAGCTTCACTTCTTTCATACATACCCCCCTCGTGATGTCACCTATCTTCTACTCTGTTACTCCCCTTATCCTACTCCTATACTCCACTGACTGTGCTCATTTGCTATGTAAACTTGCGATTCACTATCCTAACCCTCATTTACATGGGATTGCCTACTAATGCTTGGTTACATCTCTTAGACTGAGCTTCCCCCCTTAGCAACCTCTACTCGGTGGCCATGTTGTCTTCAGCCTGCCATTCCCTTGCATTGTACATTAACAATTTCAATAAAATCCACATTTGTGGGTTTTAATTTTTAGTATTCTGGGTTTTAGAGTGCAGTCCGTTTGCGAGGCGCTGCGCTATGCTTAAACATCGGAAATCGGCGGAAAAAAATATATATTTTTATTTTCATATTGCATCATTAAACATTGCCAATGGCCATATATTTGGCCATTGGAATGCTTCCTGCACTGGATGCAACCTTTATTTGGAGCTGTCACGGCTCAGTTTTGCTATTTGCAGAACATTACTCAGTTGTCAACTGAGTACATTTCTGCAAATAACACTGCTCTTACTCGGACAGGTTTGGGTTTCCTGAATCGTAAATCTACATCATTTGCATGCCTTTCACCTGCAATTGAGGTAATTGGCATATCCCAGCCCTGTCCGTGTAAGAGCCATTTTAGGAACTCTCTTGCACGCCCCTGCAGGCTGTTCCTGGATCGCTCGTTGGACATGATGGCTGCATGGAGTCTTACTCTACTCTGAGACTCCGTGCAAGCCTTCGTGAATCCGGCCCAGTATCTTTGTGTTTAATCATACTGTATATAATACCTGTATTCTATTTCAAGCTTTTCTGAATGTTGTAAAGATATGGAATCCATGTATGTAATTTCCTTTAGTCTGTGATTTACAGACCTTCCTGCAATCTTGTTCCAGTTCTGCTTAGGAAGTCTATTCTTAGGGTAGATCCAATCCATTTGTCATTGTATTTTGTCACATTTCCTTATGTCATAATTACATTTGCTTACAAATTCTTTTTTTAATATACTTCTATCAAATCTCCTAGTACCTACTATCATATTGACCCTAATGGTTCCTTCAATTTTTATTATATGTTAGCTCCTTAGTATCCAAAAATGAGCATGCTGATTGGTCAGCCCAAACAGTATGCCCACTGTAAATCAACCATATACCAATAAAAAGAAGTCCGGTCACTGAAGTAGCATTGAGCGCCTAGACTTTTTTTTACTGGTATATGGTACTGAGACAGTCTCACCTATTCAGACTTTTTGCCTCGTACTTTTTTAGCTGTTCCTCATAAGATTTGTGTTTTTTTGACCAATCACTGAAGAATGAAATCACTAAACAATCACGTGCATTTCAAATGCAGACTTTCTTTCCTTCAGACAATGCACAATAACACAACTATTTAAAAATTAGAAACTGCAAGAATAATAACAGCACCATTTACAATCAGTCCCTTTTTGAAGTCTTTGCCCCCCCCTTTATTTATGGCTTAGTCCACATTTCTTTAGCTAAGAGGTTGAGAGGTATATACGTAGGGCAGAACAAATACAAGGAAAATCAGGTACGTCCTGCAGAACTAAAGAAATATACCCAAATTTCCTTGTATTTCTGGCCTGACTCTTTCATGCCTCTCAACTTTCCAAATGTTATAATTAAAAAAAAAAAAAAAGCAATGGGAATCTTCCTTCCTCTATTGTTTGTTCTACACAGTACTGATGTGCTGCTGAAGTGTGGAAACATAAGCTCCTACTCATTTGCGGTACATCAGCAAATGTGGAAGAATGCGGAAACAAAGAACACCATGGCGCCATTATAGAAAGATATTATTAAAGAAAAGTAAGTCTTTTTTTTCTTAAATAATGTCATTATATAATAATAATAACTGACTTGTTGGTGTATTTATATTGAAGATGTACCCACGGTTGGCTTTTCTTAATCACTTGGGCTTCACTCTCATGATCAAACTATACCAGCCATGGGTAAATCTTCAATATACCCACACCCACTCATCGGTTATTGCATTAATATAGCAGTTGGCAAAGATAACATTCCTTCCTGACATTTTCTGTACAGTTAACACATTTTTATCTTCAGCATTAGATGGGAGGCTTGGAATATCCTGGGACTGAAGGCTAAGACTGAAGATTCTGATTCTTTTAGGATTTATTAAATCTTCGGGTATAATATGTATTCAAGACACTTGTTTAAAAAATTCTCTGCCAGACTTTTGAGCAGAATTTAAGGTAATTCAAGGTGAAACAAGGTTAAATTCAAAATGTCCTAGCACTGCAGGTGGTTTTTAAATTATGTGGTCGCAGGTTGCTTTATTATTTATTTATTTATTTATTTAACATGTGTTGACCGGGAAAGTCGGACTAGGACAGATCCTATTTTCAGTGGATACCTGGGGAGAAACTCTCCCTTCGCATGTCTTTGGAATGTCTCTAGTATTATCTGGGAAGGAAGAAGGGTAATAGTGGTCAATTTCTATTTCCTTCCTGTACTGGCATATGACAAAGATAACAGTATCTGGGAACAATTTCAGAGCATGGTATTTGAGTATCTGTGTAAAACTAAAGCTACAACTGTGCTGATTCCTGGTGGTTTTAACAATTTTTGGGGTTGTTGGTTCAAAGTTGTGATAATTCTTTCTTAGCAACTTTGAAGCTGCTGATATCCCCAGTAAATGGTCCAAGGATCCTCAAATTAATGAATGGGTTATGAGAGAGCCTGTATTCCTGTATGTATACAGCTTGACACATTTTACTGGGGGATATGGATGGGGCAGGAGGTGCAATTTTACTAATATTCTAAATATGTTATCAACATTTATTTATTTTTATTATGGAAAGGGGATGACAGCTTTAAATTTAGCTTGATGACAGTATTTCAAACTGAACATGATTATTTGCTTCTGGTGATAACTTTAGGGCTGAGGAGTAAGAAGAATGCAATTCAAACACCATCAATGAAATGTTTTAATGTATTACTATAATCAGTTCCTACCTCACTTCTGTAGGTTCATTGGTAAATACTAGGCTTGCTGCTCTTATGGGCTATTTCAAGCCTAGCCAGTGTCCATTTTGGTGCTTGAATTAACATATCCCATTTGGTGTTACATTAGCTTTGCTAATTTCTTACCCATTGATTCCTTAACTCAGAAAAGATTAAATACTTAGTTTATGAACAAAATACAAGTATTTATCTTTCTCCTTTTAACAGAAAAATCTGAGAAAATCACCATTTTAAAATGCACTGCTCAGATTTGACTGATTTTGACTCATGTTTTCTCAACAGATGCAACTGCCTTTTATCAGATTAAACCTAATAAAGTCATAAAATAGTAGACATCTTATCTAAGTTATTAATAAAGTCATAAAATAGTAGACATCTTATCTAAGTTATTAAATAATGCCATACAGACAGTAGAGTATTAGAACTGCACTTACTAAAGAGAGAGATATTCAAATATCATATAAGCTTATGAACATTCAACCTTAGTTTTAATCTCTGAATATTAAGGCAGAAAAATGTCATATGCATAAGACATGGCTTACCTTATTGCTTCAACTTAGTATTACTAATTAAAGACAAAAGAAAACTGTGTAGAATATGAATGTTTGATGGAATTTGCATAGCGGTGGATTTTGGAATGTTTCACTGATATACTGTTATGCAGAGTGGTGTGCGTGTGTGTTTGTGTGTGTGTGTTTTTTTTTTCTGTGTATACGTAAGTGAGTCTGCGTCTGCTTCTGCATGTATATCTGTATGACTTGGGGGTGTATGTATGCACGCATATGTGTGTGTGTGTGCGTGCGTGTGTGTGTGTGTGTGTGTGTGTGTGTGTGTGTGTGTGTGTGTGTATGTGTGTATGTTTCTGTCTGTCTGTGTTTATATCATCAGAGTCTGGAAGCGCAAATTACATAACTGGTAGCATCAGCAGCTTTTGTGGGATCTCTTCAAAATATTTTGAAAATCCAGGCAGTAGTGTCACTGATTATACATGCTGGATTTTCCTGTGAAAATTTGCAGATTGGACCATTTCATAGCTTCTTAACTTTAAATTTCATTGAGAAGAAATAATGTGGTGACCAGAGTAACTTACGAAGTGCGATGACTTAATCAAGCAAGGGAAAGGTGCTATTCATAAAGCACCTTACCTGTTAGACTGATGCCCTAATGCAAATGAAATAACAAAGCATTCACAAAAGAAGTGTCTTATACTGTCAGAACTATTCAGATATTGCAAAAATTTGTATTCATTTTCTTACACTGCACTGTCATTCTGGCAAATTACAAATGAAACTCAGATATGGCACTGTGGGGACTGTTATAATGCAGCATGCCATTTGCTAGTATTGTTTGAAACTTTCAGTAACAGAGCTCCAAATACACATCAGAGTTTTCTACGATGGACATTTATTTGAAATTGGTTGTTTTATGCAGGAAATAAGCTCCTCTGCATCCCTGATTGAAGGACTGCACATCCCTAGTACCTGAAATAATATAATCTGAGCTCAAAATTAGTCAAGGAAAAAAGCTACTTACTGCAGTTGCAGAAGAGTACTTAGCTTTCTCTTTCTTTAGCAAATTTGCAGAAAATGCAATTGTGTAAGACAAAAATTGAATTAGTACTGTTTGAGCACTGACATTTTGGTAGAAGCAACATATCCTCCAGTAGTAACAGTCTGCTGAGTGGGTGGAACTATTTAGATTCAAGTCCCCATTTAATGAGCTGTGTAACAGACAGAAGTATTTATGTGTGCTGAATGTTGACTTGAAAAAGAAAGCCAATAAGAGCAAATTACTTTTCTTAGAAATAGAGTCTGATTACTGTATGTTGTACTGAACTAGGCATTTCTAAATAAAATTGTGTTTTTATTTGCTGTCCAATATTTTAAAGTGCAGTATTTCCAGTAGCTTTGATGCACACAGAATACCCTTACTAAAATGAATCCATATACCTCATAATACAAATAAGGAGCATGAGGTTGCATTTTAGAACTCAACTCTTCACTGATGTCCTTCATGGATTACCCTGAAAATGCACAACTGCAAATTGGGAATGCTTGTATACCTTCATTGAACTCAATAAAGAAACCTTTTTTAAATCCGTTGGTAATTATCCGTTAATGGGGCAACAGTCATATAAAGGTAACAGTGGATGTTTGTATGGCTGTCTGTATAAGTGTCAGTGACTTGGGAGGAAATCCGTAACAGTCCGACAACAAAGCCAAAAGGAAGGCCAATTTCTTAGGCACCAGTTGGTTGGAGAAACATGTAGTTTCCAAAGTGAATGGTGTCTTCAGAGGTTTAGTCATGCTGTATGCAATACAGTTGTTTTCACACCAAATCTGATGCATGGGACCAAATGTCTTAACTGCTACGTGATTTATTTTTGTGTGTCTGTGTTATAGTTTGACATTGTGTGGCACATAAAGATTTCAATAGCAGACGTAAATGTAATGTGTTCCTATCCTGATTAAGGAACACTCTGTTTTGTCATTTGCTTTAGCTGAGTCTGATTTTTGGAGATTTATTACAGTAGTCGATTACTTGAATAAACAGTAGGATTTGGCTAGGTTTTTAATGCCTCTTTGCCTCGTATTTTAATAGAGTCAGTTTCTCCGATGATGTAAATGTCATGGTGTTCCATTTTGGCACATTTGTACCTTGGCCAGTGTAGAACAGTGACCTATATTGAGCAATCATGGCTTAGCCCAGGATTTTACAACCTACAATGTGAAGACTGAAGAAAACATTAAAAGTAGTGACCTAAATTGAATAATGTAGGCTTAGGCCAGGATTTTACAACCGAGAGTCTAAAGAGTAAACCAAACATTAAAAGCTCATAATGATTGTTTTCATTAATTACAAAGTATTGTTGTATTAATGTCATGATTTTGTTTGAAAAGTAGCATTTCAACTATTTATTCTTTTATATACATTAATGTGCAGTACTTTTTGGGCAACGGCTGTTGCCCCGTTAATGGAAAAGTACCAATTTTTTAGTGCTATGATTTATCCTGTGGCAACATAACAGCAATTTCTGAAAAACATTGTGGTTTATGAAAACAATTATAACAGTTGTGTGTAGGCCATACATGGCATAGACTGTAACATAAGCCAACATAATAATCAACAATAAAGATAAAATGCCTGGCTATAAATTAAGGGAATTAGAAAACGAAGAATGTTGCATACTTCTTACATAGCCTGTACTCATATGTATGAAATATTACGCTGTCGAGACCAAATATATGTGCTGCCATTCATCCCTTAGAGCATATAAATAATTAGGCTGACTGTAGCTTCATTAGGTATATTAGCAATTATTCTTAGCATGCTCATAGTCATTACTGGTTTGATATGCTCATTTGCATATATAGAAAAAAGCAATTTAACTCTACGTATTCCCTGTTTCATTTCTCTCCAAGCTGTGTGGACTAATTATTTTAACATTTCTGAGATGGATATTTTGGGAGAAATAATTAAACAAACAATTTAAATAAGCATTTATGACCCCCAGTGACACTGTGACTTGTTTACTCAGTGTCATAGCTGTATTTTAAAATGTACAAATTCATTTTGTACTCTTCAACCAAAATTAATTTAAGAAATGCAATCTGAACACAACTGACAGCATCAGATTTGTGCACTGTAGCTGTATTCTAAGGCGTGATCTTCTGGTGTTACTTCTCACTGAATCATGCTTTAAGTTGCTGAGTGTTTTGCAGAAATAAGATTACATGCCAGTGTGTAAAGCTTTGTTAAATGATACACTTGGACAACAACATCAATACAATACAAATAAAAATGTTGCATTTTTATTAAAAATGCAACAATAAAATGAAATCCTCTAATTACAATAACAGTTTCTAATGGCAAACTAAGATTTCTGAAAGGCAATTGATTGGATTTGTATTAATTGTTTTTAATTATAGAAATCAGTTTAATTGCTTTACACCTATTTGCAGTAAAAAAAAAGTACTGGTGCTTTAGCCTTGTAATTCATAAATGTGCCACATATATTACATTATAGTGGGTCTACTTTGGAAGCTTGAAGTTTCAAAACTTCAAACTTCATATGGTCCAGACCATAAGATCGAAGTTTAAAACTTCAAAAGGTTTAAATGGAGAACGCCATACAGTGTGCAATGGGATATTTACTGTTCTCTTCACTGTAGTGCGTTGCGATATGGGAGTTGGTATATTTAATTAGCAAGGGATGTGGGGGGTGCAGGGAGGCTTGTCCTCCTGCATAAATGTAAAAAAATAGTTTTTATTTTTTATTGAAGTTTAAAACTTTCAAAACTACAATGTTATGGTTTCGACCATATGAAGTTCTAAGTTTTGAAAGTTTGAGCTAACAAAGTCGATCCATTATAGCGTAACTGACAGTAAAGAATTAACCCCAGTTTTCACTATACATCGAAATGTAGCACTGATTAAAGACAGAAACAATGATTTTATGCTTGGCAGTGGAAGCAGGGTCCCCTTGACAATAAGCATTAATGATTTCTTGGGAAATTTGCAGGGAGGGGTGTTAAAGAACACTAACCAATACTGTAGATATAAAGAGAGATATGATGGAATTTACGGATATAAGGTTCTACTGTCAGCATCATGGCAGGTGACAAGGGAACAAGTCTACCTGTACATTAAGAAGCTGGGGTTTATGTGTACATTCCATATGGGGGAAAGCAGTCACAACATGCGTGGCGCCACTGTCATACCATGACTCATAAATTACAATGTAGTTATTTCATGGGTATGCAGAGCTATGCTATGCTATGATATCCAGGGTGGACCGGGATGACATAACACAGTCTGAATTATATAATATTTCACTTTTTTTCACAAATAGCACCAAGCTCAGCTCTGATTATGAAAAAGATGTCATGAGATTGAATAGTGGCTATGGTTCTGGAAGATCAGAGTGAGAGGAGTGTGGGAACTGAGCAGCTTACACCACCTCACCCATCCTAGAGGGATGCAATGGTGGTGGTCTGGTGGATGAATTTGTGCAAGTGGTGGCTGGAATAATGACAAGGACTGTAACTGGAGTAATATGTGTTTGTTATTCACAAACTGGTGATGACAGTCCTCACAACATGTATGTGGGTGTGCACATTTGTCTAGGGGAGGAAGTAAAAGACCCTGCAGCATCCCACTCATTGTCTTTTTGCAAGAATTTTAGACAATGTAAAAAATAATTTGACATGGGGGGATGGCAGACTAACATGGCAGTATGATTTGCTTTCAGCTGTGATCAGCAAAATAATGAATCTCTACTTAAACCCCATAAGGCAAGCCTCCACATAATCCAACATTCTAGTCATTGCAGACTCCATTGTGAGATAAACTGATGTCCCTTTCACCAGGCTGAGTAAGGAGAAAGTCACGGTCAGCTGTTTTTCAGGGGCCAGGATCCACCACATTATTCATGCACTCAGGTAATTGGACCACAAGTACTAGCGTGACTCAAAAAAATCACAAACAGCAAACACTAATGAAAAACAAAAAACGAAGCAGCTGTAATCTTCTCAGCAGGATGTATTGTGTTAGCTCTTTCATCTAGATTAATATCTAAACTTCCTCAGACAACGTGTCCCCAAAATGCAGTAGCTTTTATACATTTCAATTAAACAACTATTAACTCCATTACGCCAGCAGGAATGCAATTAATTAAATAATCAATTAAAATGAATTCACTCCAACTTGAATACAAAAACTTAATTGCTGAAGTTGTTTCACCCCCACAGTATACTGAGACACATTAAAAATTCCATACTTATAACCTTATAAAATTAAAAGAAAGAAAAACAGAATACATACTTTCATATTTAAAACCATAAAATATATATATATATATATATATATATATATATATATATATATATATATATATATATATATTCCTCATGTAATATATGCATGCTATATGTACATGACATTCACCTATCCAGAGCCTTTAGCTTCAAAATACACTTAATAGAAGCATATTAATTAAGGCCTGGAAAAATATGAGCAAATGTTCGAATCTGCCATAGGAGCTCACTTTCCTCTAGCTTTAACTCCCAGGGACCCCCCCTAATATTGTGCTTTTCTTGGTGAACTATAGCAAACAAGAACCTATGAGTGGGATTATCTACCATGTGCCTGGCCAAAGCATTTGTAGTAATATGTTTATTAATGTTATAGGTTTGCTCATAAATTCTTTGCCTCAATGCTCTCTCCGTTTTTCCTATATAAAATGACTGGCACTGTTGACAGAGTGCTACATAAACAATTCCTTTGAACTCACAATTATATTTTCCACTTATTCGATATACTATATCCCTAACAGTAACTTTATTTCCAATTTTATTTTATGAAAGTATGTATTCTGTTTTTCTTAATGTTTTTCTTCATGTTTTTTCTTCATTTCTTTCTTTAACAATTTTATAAGGTTATAAGTATGGAATTTTTAATGTGACTCTGTATACTGTGGGGGTGAAACAACTTCAGCAATTAAGTTTTTGAGTTCAAGTTGGAGTGAATTCATTCTAATTGATTATTTAATTAATTGCATTCCTGCTGGGGTAATGGAGTTAATAGTTGTTTAACTGAAATGTATAAAAGCTACTGCATTTTGGGAACAAGTTGTCTGAGGAAGTTTAGATATTAATCTAGACGAAAGCACTAACACAATAAATCCTGCTGAGAAGATTACAGCTGCTTCATTTTTTGTTTTTTATTAGTGTTTGCTGTTTGTGATTTTTTTTGAGTTTATGATGGTGAATGGAGCTGTATTGACTTCACAGTCTTTATTTTCTCAAGAATAAAACGGTCCACCCAGAAGCAAAAATACTGAGGCGAATGCCATGGGTAATTTAACCATTTTGGTTCAACAACTATTGAAGTTGTTGAACTATGAGATCTTTCTGGGTCTCTCACGTCTACCGGACCTACATACATTTCTCCTAGCCTGAGTGTATGTCACTGCATGTATACAAGGTACTGCATCACCAAAGTCATTCCCTATCAGGACGTCTGCAGGATTGTCATTGAACACACCTGCTTGCTTGCTTCCTCTTCCACACTCCCAGTCAAGATGAACCCTAGCCAAAGTTATTTGTAATGGGGTTCCTCTCAATGCTCTGACTGGAGTGAACTGCCCAAGCAATTACTGCTCTTCTGTAACCACTGCAGGCCTCACAATGATTATATCAGAAGCTGTGTCCCTCTTAGCAGTTAACTGTTTACCAATTATTAAGATAGGATATATATTTTGCTGATAATATGGCACTGCAGTTGTTTCTACACAACTTACCACTGGCAGTTTATCATTGCCACTTACTGACTCCCTCACCATCTGTTTCTCACCTTGTCTTGATGGACATTTGGCTGTTATGTGTCACCTCTGGTTACACTTGAAACACCTATTCCCTAACCGTGCACATGGATTAGAAGTTTCCTGTTACTGGTGTACTCTGATGCAGTGGTTTAGACCACCCCCATGGGTTCCCTTATATCCGTATACAGCACTGGGTATCACTCTCCTATGCAGTGGTACTCTGCTTGCCAAGTAGAGATTGCCTTTTCTCCCCAACTCCTCGCAAAGTTGCACTCACTGTCTGCTAACTAGACTCTCTTGTCATCAGGCAAAGAACTTGAGGTCTTGTTCCCTCACAAAAAGGACTGACAGTCCCTCAAAAGTGGTGACTTGACACCCACTCACCCATCTGTGAAAGTAAGTACTTAAGTCAGCAATATAATCACATACACTTTCATCTGCCTTGCGATGACTTTCACAAAACTTTTTTTCTATAAGCTTCAGGTGTTAGTTTAAAACAGTCAAGCAAGCAACATTTCATTTTATCTTTATTCAAACAACCTACATTATTTAACTTTGCTACAGCCTGAACAGCTTTATCATCGAGTAAGGGAGTCAGGAGCCAAATCTAGAGCTCACAGTCAACATCATATTGTTTACATACCCTCCCAAAAATATGAATAGAACTTTCAAAGTCATCTCCATCCCTGTACAGAGGTAAAAGTTTAGTGACTCGTACAGCTTCTGGGATCCAGTTATGCCCTTCTCCATTACCTCCATGACCCCCGCAAAAGGTTTGAAGCTCCAATTCATGCTAGCTTCGTCTTTCATTGTCCTCAACTACTAAACTCCTCAGTCTCTCTGCTGATTCCAGTTCAACATGTTTGTCCCCTAATTCATGTTGATGTTGTTTCTCCTAAGCCTACAAATGTCACATTCTCTCATTTTCTTCTGCCTCCAGTTCCAGTCTCCTTAACTCCAGATGGATTCTCATGTCCTCTGAAGAAAATGTGGATTGTCTTGTCTCGGCAGGCTTCATAACACCAACACCAAACTGGATATCCTGCGAATGGCTGGTCTTAGCTGAGGCTGCACCCAAGGATGAAATCATTGCTTCCTTGGTCAGGTTGGCATGCGCTGATCCTCTGGCTTCACATGCCTTAGCCAATTGAATCTTTTTCAGCTTGCTAAAATCTTCTGCTAACATCCTTGCCTGTTATCCATGACTATCTAACTAAAAAAAAAAATTGTGGTGGATTGAAATTATTAATGTTTACCTTGTGGCTGTCAAGAGTGCAGACCTTAATGACAGCTACCCACAAGCTACTGGAATCCAATTAAAAATCCCACATCACAATAAATGTGATGTCTGTCTATATCCCACCAGACCGCCACCAACTAAATGTGAGGCCTGGCTATATCACACCGGACTGCCACTAATGAAATGTAATGTCCCTTACTATACTGGGTCAGTAACTAAGAAGCTTCAATCCTCACTAATGACTCCAATATGAGACTGTCACTTAACCAAGAGTAATATTTCACAATTTTCCCCTAAGAGTGCAATAGGAACATGTTCTATTTTCCTGGGTCTGTACTATTTACCTCTGTCCACCTCAAATGTATTCCCTTATTATATATTTCAGAGCAATGTGTCCCAGTTTAAGACCTCTGATACACTCACACTCAAAGTAAATGTAAATCTCACACATCCAAACACTTCTGGGAAAGCTTGACAGAGATCTCCAGCTGTGTCCCTTCCCTAAAATAATATGGCAATGCTGTCACTAATCAGAGTGTCTTCATACCCTTCTAAAGGGGTATCCAATTATGAAAATTAAATATCAATATAAATGATAGCTCTGATCAAAAGTGACCAGGCCTTTGAGGTGACCTGGTGAGTATCAAACAGGTATTAGCACTCTCTAACCTCTAAAGTAAAACACTGATTTCAAACCTCAATGTAAAGTAATGAAAACCTTTAATAATAGTAAAATCATTACAATAATGTAAATCAATAGCTTTCAATAAACACCAGATTTCAATCACCAGAAATGTAAAATTAAATTGCAGGATAGGAGTCCATTATTCAAGAAAAATTCTATCTTAATAACTAAGCTGTTCTAATCTAACTAAACAATACTGTTCCTGATCTAATGTAACACATAAGAGCAATGCCAAGGCAGGCTTACAGTTTTTGGTGAGTTCTCTTACATGGGTGTCCAATGACTACACAGCACTGTAACTTGACTGTACTTCACCAACTGCTCAGCACTTGACTAAATGCAGTCTCACCATTCTTATTTTTTTCACCTTTCTTATTTTTAAAAATAATAGTCAGTTGTTTGAAAAAGTAATTTTTTCCTGTCAATCAGCTGTTCAAATACTCATCTAGCAACCAGGAACATTCTAATGACATCACCTACTTTTCAGCCTATTCTCACAGTACTTTTAGAATGTCTGTCTCAAACATGGGCAATTAGAAATGTATCAAAACATTGGCAGATTCTTTAAATATTCTGTTTAAACAGGGAAATACTCACAATTAGAAAAAAAAAATGCATTTACATTATCACAATTAGATATGCGGGCATACAGTACAAGTCAATCTGAGAATATACACAAATCTCCTGCCAGACATGCTAACACAGATGACATTGTTTTCAGTTTCTTCTGAGATGGTACCACTCAAACTGCACTGGAGGAAATCACCAACCTGCTAGCTGACAGATTTGTTGCAAACGTCACCCCCCTGGTCCCACTGGCCATAACCCAAAGCATACCTGACACCAGTCCCCTACCTAGTATCTTTTGAGATCAGGTCTTATCTGCACTCTCCAAGCCCAAAAGCATGGCATCAGTCAGACCAGATAACATCCCAGGATGCTTATTAAGTATTCTAAAACAAGACATAGCAGACCCACTTAAAGCTTTCTTTAACCATAGCTTGAGAAATGGCTTTGTTCCATTGGAGTGGAGAACAGCAACAGTAATCCCTTTGAACAAAGGGGGGTCATCAACAGACCCTGGGAACAATAGACCCATAAGTTTAACCAGTCTCATCTGCAAGGCCATGGAAAGAATCATCATGGACCTTATCAACAAGGACATAGGTGGCATTCAGCTCTAGACCCAACCCAAGTTGTCAAGGGCATTAAACTTGATGGATTTCTTTGAAAAGCCATCAAAGCACTGAATGAAGCTAAGACAGTGCATACTGCCTATCTTGTCCTGGCCAAGGCTTTTGACACAATCCCACACTCAGTTATCATTGAAAAACTGTCTCAGTTAGTGATTAACCCTTATGTCACTAGGTGGGTAGCCAATTGGCTATCCAACTGATCACATACTATCAAAGTTGGTGACTCCACTTCTACCAGTAGACCCATCAACAGTGGCATACCACAAGGCTCTGTGCTGGGTCCTTTACTGTTTGCAATCTACTTCATGGAAGTCCGGGCTAAATTAGATGGCTTTTGGCTTACCAAGTTGGTGATGATTGTAAATTGGGTACAATCATTGAGTTCCCCAATGATATTATCATACTACTGGAGGGTCTAACACAGACTGAAGACAAAGCCACACTCTAAAACTAAATGCAAAAAAGTACATTATTGTTCCCTTTGGCAAAGTAGAATTTTTCCGCTAACTACAGTATTGACAACACAGTGGCATGAGACCTAGGAACACAGGTAGATAGCAATTTGAACTTTGACCGTCAAGTTTCCTCTGTGGTAAAAAAAGCATTCTACATTGTGCACCTCATAAGTAATGGCATTACATCTGGGTCTAAGGATATTATAACCCCACAGTACAAGACCCTCATTAGACCACTAATAGAGTACAATTCTCCCTTTTGCATGTACCTCAACAGACATCTAAAGCAGCTGGAGAAAAAACAGAGGTTCTTCACAAAGAAATTAAAGGGCCCACAAACCATGAAATATGGGGGTAGTCTAAAAGCCCTGTCACTGTACTCTGTATTGTATAGGCTACTGACAGGAGACTTGTGCCTGGCCTACAGAGCAGTCTCTAACCCTGCTGTTATGGATATACTTCACATACACAAATCTAATGGCACAAGAGTCACTCAATCTAGGGATCTTATCCTAGCCTGTGAGATTAACAGAACATGCTAGAGAGACGAATATGTCTCTGAGAGACTGCCGCTTTTCTAGAACAAACTTTCAATTTAAGTGAATCAGAGCTCCTCACTGTCCCTATTCAAACACAGCCTGGGCAAATGGGGGAGTCAGTGTTGACCATAGACTATCTCTGCAAAATAAGTTCACTTAATAAGGACAGATGGGTCAACTTGGGATTACCATGGCTAGGTTTGTAACGGCTCTAGTGCCACTAGGCTAGTATCCTTCTATGAACCTATGGACTATGAGCAGCTTCAGAAATCATTTCTCCCTTATCTCACCCAGCATCTTTATCATATCTGCTATGACCTCAACTGAGCCTGCTACATTCTCTGACTTAATTTTCCTTAGTGCTGTTCTTAATTCTTCAATGGTGGGCTTATCCTGTTCTCTCATCATAGGCTATGTCTGGGGCAGTACAATTTCTTTGGGTTTTTCTCCATTCAGAAGCTACTGAAAGTACTCCTACTCCTTCCATCTCCCTTTGATGTCCTGTGGATGGGTGAGCAAGTTGTTGCTGGCATTCTTTGTGAAGGGTGTCTGACTATCCTCTTTATTTTTCTGTCTTTGCCTTGCAATCTGATATAGTGTCTTTGTGTCACCTACTGAGTCACTTTCCAGTAGCTGATAGAGTGCCTCAGATGTTCTTTGCTATTGCAACTTCTTTTTAGCTTCTTTTTTAGCCAACTAGTATTCCCTCCTAGCCTAGTCCGTCTTTTCTATCTTCTACTTTTTCCTGCAAGACTTCTTTCTCTTGATGACTTCCTGCACTTCTGCATTCCACCACTAGCTTTCCTTATGTACTTTATCTGCATACTTGGCTCAGCCACATATCTGTTCTGTAGTCCTCACACATGCTCTTTTGAAGCGCTGCCATTATTTTTCAACTCCAGTGCCATGAGTAATTTCTTGAACTGTTGTGCTTTCTCTCCAGTCAATTCCAGGTCTTCAGCCTGGTCTCTGTTGACCTTAAAAGGTTTTCTTTGACTGCTGCTTGCAGCTGATTGTGGCAACCTGTGATTTGTGAGTCAACGGATTCACTGGGGATGACTTTCCAATCACTGGTTCTACCCCAGTACCCTTTACTTACTAGGAGGAAGTATACCTGAGTTGCATGTTGGCCACTCTTATATCTGATCTTGTGACTGTCTCAAGCCATTTGCCAGACAGAAGTCTAGAATGGTCTCTCCTTCATTCTTTTTGCCCCAACCATGTGGACCCAGACAGTCTTCATATCCTGTTCTGTCTGTTTCGATATGTGAATTCAGGTAACCCATTCCTGCTTTATTGCAAACACTATCAGAATGCACTCCTTTCCTCACTATCACAATCCTGCTTTAGGCTGGGATTATGAACATTGTCCTTTTGTTGGACTCTGATTGACATAAGTCTATTCTGATGACAGACCTCACTGTCTCCTGAAGCTTATCCCTCACTCAATTGACACACCATTTCTAGCCTGTCTTCCTCCTAAGTAGTAAACTCTGGATCCCAAGCCAAGTGGCTTTGCTGCACTGCCCTTTTATCTTGTCTTCCGGATATATAGCTAAGTGTAACTTTTCTTAGTTCATGTTTGGCAGGTTGACTGGTTTTATATTCAGCATTCACTCAACTCAGCTATCCCAGGTAACTCAAGCTGGGCAACTGGACACCAGCCAGCTAGTAGTTTATTGCCACACGACTGGGAGACTTTATGGTGCTCACACACTGGCCAGCAGGGGCACATACAACCCTTTTACTGTTAGCATGGGTTCCTGGCATAAGAGCGAGTAGGCCATGTCCTCAACCCATTTATCACAGGCAAATACCCATGTCCATTTGGTGACATTAATCAACATGACTGAATCACCTATAGCCATATTTTACATTGTTGAGGGGCTAGTCCTGCCATGGCATGCAGTTTGTGATCCATGTTCTCCTATCATGAGGATACTGTGAAGCACAGTAGATGCTCAAAGTGGTTGGCTTATACAACTATTTCCCTATACGGCACCATGTAGAGTTTGTGTTGCCCACAGCTCCATTCTTTTATTACTTTGAGATGGAAACACTCAGCATGTTTTGTGGAGATGGGAGGAACACCACAGAGACACAGGGAGAATAGGCATTGTCCAGAGGTCAGGATCAAACCTTATACCTTATGCTAGGGAGGCAAAAACATTAACCATTATGGCAACTGGTGGCTGAGAATCTAGTGGTGAATCTGATGTTGTTGGAGCTTTCATGTCCAGTAAAAAAGGATGTAACAATGCAGCTATAGTCACTGTCAGCCATTTGATGACTTCACTGACTAACCCAGTGTCTTATGCTCCTTCAGTGGCTGAAGGAAATACTGCTGCAAGGGTTAAGGTAGAGTATCCACAACAAATGCATAGCTTGGCTCAGTAGAGACAGTCACAGCAACCAGGTTTGGAACAACTGGAGTCACAGAGGTCATACTGTACAGATGGATTTGCCCCCCAAGACTGCCTTAGTCAAATGTGTTAATCCGAACTCTAACCCTGTCCCTAACCCTACACATTATATTGCTAAAAACTCTTTCTCCTAACAGTACCACTACACAAGATAAAAGGACACAGAACAGACACACACACGCACACACACACACACACACACACACACACACACACACACACACACACACACAAACCCCCCCCAAAAAGTAAATCTATCCCCTTACCTATCCCTTACCCTTACCCTAACCCTAAAAATCTGTGAACTCACACACACACACACACACACACACACACACACACACACACACACACACACACACACTACCCAGTATAACCTTTTCAGTCAAGCATTCAATTTCATAATCTTACTAACAAACACTATAAAAATGAACTTTTAGCATTTTAAGCATTCTGTCAAACAAGCTTTCGACATTTTACACATTCAATGTTTTTCACCACCAAAAAAAACTTTTCAACCAAATGTTTTCAACATTTTTAATTGTAACCACAAACACATATTAGTATGTATCGTTACTTTATCTCCTTCAACACCAACAATAAGTCGATGGTTCAGAGGTCTTACGTTAGATTCTTGCACACAGCAGCAATGTGGTTGTAGAGTAATACATCTCCATAATACTTCATTAAGATTCCACCATTTTTTCCTTAACATACAATATGTTTAACACTGACTAACATTGTAACAAAAATAATAAAAAATAAGGGGCAGAGGCCCACTATTAAGGACATTTTTTAAATCCGCCCATCTTTGTTTACCCTCCTCAATCCCTTTTCCCATTTTTACACATGAGGGTGGGGTGTCACTTCAACAGTGATAATCATGTAGAGCCAAGGTATTTTTTTAAATATCACATTATTAATCTAGTTCATTAAAATGTTAGTAGAATAACAGGCTTTATTTATTTATTTGTCTTTCTTGACAGGGAAGGTTTGACTGGGCAGAGCCCATTTTCAGCAGAGACCTGGGGGAGAAAAGCTCCACCACAATACATTTATATTAACAAGTAAACTTCAGAGAGTTCTCAGAAAAAATAATAGCTACATTTCTCATAAAACAACAAACATAATTACAAGACAGGTATATACAGTAAAGTATTTACATCAACAATAATAAGTATATACAGTTGTTTCATCTGAAAAATCTTGCAGAAGTAAATGGATTGATAACTGCAGAAGGGAAAATGTTGTTGTAAAGCAATTTAGTGGTCTTTCATTTCAGTAAAGAGAGGTTTCCAAGTAGTTCAAGATAAGTAATGAAGTTAGTTATAAAATTATGTAGGAAGGAAGATGTTTCTATTGCAAAGGTTGCAAAGAGTTCAAGAGATATATTGAAATAAGTTATAAAATTATGTAGGAGGAGATGGAAGATATTAATATTGTGTAGGAGGATAGTGGTAATAGCATATGACAGAGAGCAGGGTATAAGATTATTCATATTTCGGCTGCCTGTTTGAAGGTTTATAATGTAGGTAAACAGGAGATGCATGAGAGGAGCAGAATGTTGGATGGGACAGTTAGAAAGAGCAGGGTGAGAAGTGCTATTTAAGTGGCTGAAAAGGGATGTATTAATTCAAGTACAGGAGGGAAAGTTGTAAGGGGTGTAATGATTTAAGTAGCGGAGGGTAAAAAGTTTTTGATAAGCAATAAGTTTTTAAGTTTACTAGAGGTCCTAACCTGGTGATGAACATGAGCATGACCAAGAATGGGTAAGGTATTGTTTGAGATGGAAGTTATTTAATCACTTTTATTTGTGTAGCAGTATAAATTATCAGAACAATAAAAAGTATAAATGTCTGAAATTGCCATCTGTAATCTGCATTGATTTATCAGAAAAATAAAAACATTTATAAGGGAAAGGTTATAAATATGAGACAGCATTAGGGACATTCTTCAAAATCTGGGATAGTTGACAGGTATGCCCTGCAGTGATAGGGCTGCTCAAGTAAGAAAATGGAACTGAGTTAGGCAAAAAAAAAAAAAAAACTTCATAACCCATGCTTGGAATGAAAATGTTCTGTAGATAGTGGGAGACACTGAAAGGTCTCCTTATGAACAGATTCCCAGGGAAAAGCCTGATAGATATCTTGGACTTACACTGTAATAAATGTATTTATTATTGTTATTATTTCTGAGATGTCTTGGACTTAGATTATAATTAATTATATATGTATGTATGTATATATGTATGTATGTATTTATTATTCAGCTAATTGAAATTGTACATGAACACATCTTCAAAAATACAATGTAATTACTATAAAAAAAGCACTTTATGCATCGCCGCTTAGCAAGGCTTAAACTATTCCCAGCGCCATAAAGTCTGCTCTTCGAATTTTCCCTTAAAACTAGCCAGTTTTTAGTTTTAGCAATCAAATCTGTTTCTTTGAGCTCAGCACTTGTTCAGAACTCGTTGTAAGCACTAAATAAGCTACAAATTACTAGTGCACTCAACTTTCCTCACTTGTCTAGAGGAAAACAGTTTTTAGTACTTAATAAATAAGCACCTATCCAGGCATGTCTAAGGGTCAGCTCTCTGTGTTTTCTCCTGTCTACCTGATGAATCTGGGCATCTTGGGGCAATGCAGTAATTGCCTCATGTACACAGACAACCCTCTCCTTCTACCACCCAGCACTACAACCTGTGAGAGATGCACTTATTTTGCCAAACTGGAAGCAAAGCTCTCTTCACCCAAGACAGGACTAGACAGTCAAGAGGAGAAGGTAAACACTTGCACCACACCACACTCATCACATAGTCCCTCAAAACCTATACCACCAAAACACACACATAGAAACACAAAGCACACACCTACATTCATGGAGGCTCTCAATAAATATCTGCCCAAGCAACAGGGACCTCCAAAGTAGAAACGCAAGCAACCTCCACCCCCCCAACACAACCCAAATTACACATAGCCCACAAACTCAGTGTGCCACTCAACCACAGCCAATAAGTCATAACAATGTACCCAACACTCTAGTCATAGGTGACTCTATAGTCAGGCACACTGATGTTCCACTCACCAGGCTAAACAAGGAGAAAGTTACTGTCAGCTGCCTTTCGGGTGCCAGGATCCATCACATAATGCACACACTCAGGTCACTCCAGAACAAGTACAAATATGACTCTATCATTGTCCATGTTGGTGTGAATGACCTGAGACATACCTCCCTAAACTACATGAAAAGAGACATGGAGGATCTGTCTGATCTTGTAGCCCAGGCAGGTATGACCCTAGCCCTGAGTAGCATCCTGCCATCACCCAGAATGATACCACAGTACAAGGACAAAATTATTGACTTCAACAATTGACTAAGCTTTTGGTGTCATTCTAAGAGGATCCAGTATCTGTCTGCCTGGGATGACATGATCGACAGACCACGATGCTTTGCCAGAGATGGCCTGCACCCGTTGCCCTTGGGATTCTGGATACTGGCTAAGGCTCTTGCCACCCCTATAATGCCTTTTTAGGCAAGGTTCAAATGACAAATTCACCACCATAACAGGTACAAGCAAGCAAAATCTGAGGGTAATGCTACTGAATGCTAGAAGTCTAAACTTCAAAATGGACTCACTCAAAGCACTCCTTAAAATGGAAAACATCGACATCTGTGCAGTGACAGAGACCTGGTTCAAGGCTCCAGAGATCACCCCTGCATTACCAGGCTATAATTCATGCCACACCTTTCGGCCACCTAACCTGGACCAAAACACTAAAGGTGGAGGCGTGTCCATATTCATTAAGGATATCCACACCTCCAGGCTAGTTGCTCAGCATAATGCATCCAAGATTATCCAAGTGCAACTAACTCTGGGCAAGACCGCAATCCAAATAGTAGCTTGCTACAGATCACCTACCATGCCCCAGTATTCCCATTCCTCATTTCTTGATACACTGGAAAATATTAGGGTACAACTTATCACTCTAATAATGGGCGATTTCAACTACCCCACCATTAACTGGGAAAACTACTCATTTACCAACACTTTTGCTCTACGTTTTCTGGAATTCATAAATTCCAATGCCTTGGATCAACTTATCCACACCTCCACCAGGGGCAGCAATATCCTAGACTTGGTCATTGCCAACATGGGCCACCAGTGTTCCACACCTGAGGTCAATTCCTCGTTGGTCAGATCCGACCACAAGCTAATCACCCTAGACATCCACATCCTGCCCCCACCCCCCCATTAAGGAAACCATGGTAAAAAATTTCTCCAAAGCCAACTTCATGCTTCTTAAGACAGAAGAGGCAAACTTCATGACACCCATGCAGATGGACAATAGAGGTACGACTGCTGAATCCTACACAAATGCACTTTATAAGTACTTACACAAGTGCATGGATCATGCAATTCCTAACATTACCAAGATGTTATCCTCCAAAAAAAGGAACCAATCTGGTGGTCCCCTGCCATAAACAAACTCTACAACAGAAGAAAGAAACTCTTGCAAAAAAGAGTAAAATCCCATGATTGGAGGAACTCCCTGGTCAGCCTCAGTAAGAAGCTGAGATCCCTCATAAAATCCTCCAAAGCTAGTTACAAAAACAAAATTGCCACTGATTCTAAAGACAACCACAAAGAATTCTATAGTTATGTCAAGAATCTCAATGGCAACACTCAGATCTGCTCTGAGTTACAGCACAATGACACTAAATATACAGAACCAACTGATATTGCCAACATCCTGGCAGATAGGTTCAGTGCTAACTTTACCCCCCCCCCCACCCTCACCCCTTAAAGGGCCCATCTCTATACCAGAAGAATGCAAAGTTCCTGTAATCATAGCTGCACAGGTAAAAACCACGCTCTCCAAAGCCAAGAAGTACCTCCCTGGACTACATGAAAAGAGACATGGAAGAGCTCTGCGATCTTGTATCCTAGGCAGGTATGATCCTAGCCCTGAGTAGCATTCTGCCATCACCCAGAATGATACCGCAGTACAAGGACAAAATCATTAACTTAAACAATTGGCTAAGCTTCTGGTATCATTCTAAGGGGATCCAGTATCGGTCTGCTTGGGATGACATGGTCGACAGACCACAATGATTTGCCACAGATGGCCTGCACCTGTCGGTCCTGGAATTCCGGATACTGGCTAAGGCTCTTGCTGCCCTATAGTGCCTTTTTTTAGGCAAGGTTCAAATGACAAATTCACCACCATAGCAAGAACAGGCAAGCAAAAACTGAGGGTAATGTTACTCAATGCTAGAAGTCTAAATCTCAAAATGCACTCACTCGAGGCACTCCTTAAAATGGAGAACATCAATATCTGTGCATTGACTGAGACCTGGTTCAAGGCTCCAGAGAGCACCCCTGCACTACCAGGCTATAACTCATACCACACTTTTTGTCCATGCAACCTAGACCAAAACACCAAAGGTGGAGGTGTGTCCATATTCATTAAGGATATCCACACCTCCAGGCTAGTTGCTCAGCATAATGCATCCGAGGTTATCCAAGTGCAACTAACTCTGGGCAAAACTGCAATCCAAATTGTAGCTTGCTACAGATCCCCCACTATGACCCAGGACTCCCACTCCTCTTTTCTTGATGTACTGAAAAATATTATGGCTCAACCAAACACCCTAATAATGGGCGACTTCAGCTACCCCACCATTAACTGGGAAAACTACTCATGTACCAACTCCTTAGCTCAACGCTTTCTAGAATTTATAAACTCCAATGCCCTGAATCAACTTATCCACACCCCCACCAGGGGCAGCAATATCCTAGACCTAGTCATTACCAACATGAGTGACCGGTGTTCCACACCTAAAGTCAACTAATCATTGGTCCGATCTGACCATAAGCTAATCACCCTTGATATCCACATCCTGCACCCACCGCCCCATTAAGGAAACTACAATAAAAAATTTCTCCAAAGCCAACTTCATACATCTTAAGACAGAAGTAGTGAACTTCATGACACTCATGCAGATGGACAATACAGTTACGACTGCTGATTCTTACACAAATGCACTCTATAAGCACTTACACGAGTGCATGGATCGTGCTATCCAAAACAGTACCAAGATGCTATCCTCCAAAAAAAAGAAAGCCAATCTGTTGGTCCCCTGCCATAAACAAACTGTACAACAAAAGGAAGAAACTGTTGCAAAAGAGAGTAAAATCCCATGAGTGGAGGAGCTCCCTGGTCAGCCTATGTAAGAAGCTGAGATCCCTTATAAGATCCTCCAAAGCTATCTACAAAAACAAAATCACCACTAATTCTAAGGACAACCACAAAGCATTCTATAGCTATGTCAATAATCTCTATGGCAACACCCAGATCTGCTCTGAGTTACAGCACAACGGCATGAAAATTACAGAACCAACTGATATTGCCAACATCCTTACAGATAGGTTCAGTGCTAACTTTACTCCCCCTCACCCCCTAAAGGGCCCATGTCTATACAGGAAGAATGTGGAGTCACTGTAATCGCAACTATGCAGGTAAAAGCTGCACTCTCTAAAGCCAAAAACACAGCATCCATGGGACCGGACAACATCCGAGGCTGCGTTTTACACAAAATTCAGAACAAACTGGCTCCCTACTTAAGCACCATGTTTAATAATAGCCTCGCATCAGGCTTTGTGCCCACTGAATGGCACACAGCAACAGTTATCCCACTCCACAAAGGGTGAGCCACCACTGATCCCGGGAACTATCGACCTATTAGCCTGACGAGCCTGGTCTGCATGGCCATGGAACGTATCATCATGGAACTCATTAACAAAGACATTGGTAGCCTCCAAACTCTGGATCCCACCCAGTTTGGGTTTGTGAAAGGCAGATCATTCCTCTTGAACCTGATCGACTTCTTTGAGGCAGCCACCAAAGCCGTAGATGAGGGTAAGGTGGTTCACACAGCCTATCTTGACTTCGCCAAGGCTTTCGACACCATCCCCCATTCTGGAATTATAGCTAAACTTACTAAACTAGGTGTAAACCCTACATCACAAGATGGGTTGCCAACTGGCTCACTGACAGAAACCACACTGCAAAAGTTGCAGACTCCAAATCTGACCTCAAAGCAGTGACAAGTGGAGTACCACAGGGTTCCATCCTGGACCTCTCCTGTTTGGTATCTATGTCTATGAAGTACAGGCTAACACAGAAGGCCTCTGGCTAATGAAGTTCGCAGATGACTGCAAACTAGGAGCCATAGTCAATTCCCCAAATGATGTGGACATCCTACAGAAGGGCCTCGCTGAGACAGATGCCTGGTGTCAGAGCTCAATGCCAAAAAGTGCAGCGTCATCCCCTTTGGTAAAAACTCTGTACCCATGAACTACCACATAGGCAGCAATCTACTTAACACTGAATGTGTGATAAGAGACCTTAGGACCCAGGTGGACAGTAGTCTCTCCTTTGATAGTCATATCGTCACAGTAGGTACATGGCATACCTCATCATAAAAGGGTTCTCATTCAGGAAAAAAGAGGTCATTGTTCCTCTCTACTCAACACTCATTAGACCCATTATAGAGTACAATGCCCCTTTTGGAATGTACCACAAAAGACATCTGCAGCAGCTGGAAAGGCCACAGAAGTACCTCACAAAGAGGATTACTGGCCTCAAACAAATGCCTTACACTGACCATCTCAAAAAACTCCAGCTTTACTCTGTAGCATATCTCCTACTCCAAGGTGATCTCTGCCTAACATATAAAGCTATGTCAAACCCAGAGCTGTTGGACATGCTACAGCTAAAGAAATCCCAATCCCTCCGAGCTACATGCTCTAGGGACCTAAACCTTGTCACCACAATAAACAGGACATGCTGGAGGGATAGATTCCTGTCCCAGAGACTTCTCATACTCTGGAACAGGCTACCCATCTATGTCAAGAAAAATCTTGATGAGTGGATGGGAAATAGGAAATACACCCCAGGGATCACTTCTGTGTCTCTGCTCAACAGTGGCACAGGAAAATAACTTTCTTGGGTGGTGTAAGCCAGGGGACATTGTTGGCTAGGTTTACGTAGGCCCTTGGGCCGATAGCCTAGTACCTACCTACTTATTAACCTATGAACCTATAAGAACACAGCATCCATGGGACCTGACAACATCCCAGGCTGCGTTCTACACGAACTACAGAATGAACTGGCACTGCACCTAAGTACCATGTTCAGTCATAGCCTTACCTCAGGCTTTGTGCCCACTGAATGGTGCACAGCTACGGTCATCCCGATCCACAAAGAGGGAGCCACCACGTACCCTGGGAACTACTGCCGCATTAGCCTGACAAGCCTGGTCTGCAATGCTATGGAATGCATCATCATGGAACTTATAAACAATGACATTGGTAATCTTCAAACTCTGGACCCACCCAGTTCGGGTTTGTAAAAGGCAGATCATGTCTCCTAAACCTGATTGACTTCTTTGAAGTGGTCACCAAAGCCTTTGATGAGAGTAAGGTGGTTCACACAGCCTATCTAGATCTCGCCATGGCTTTCAACACCATCCCCCACTCTGGAATTATAGATAAACTCACTAAACTAGATATAAATCCTTATGTCACAAGATGGGTTGCCAACTGGCTCACTGACAGAACCCACACTGTGAAAGTAGCAGACTTCAAATCCCACTTCAGACCAGTGACAAATGGAGTACCACAGGGTTCAGTCCTGGGTCTTATCCTGTTTGGTGTCTACTTCTCTGAGGTACAGACTAACACGGAAGGTCTTTGGCTAATGAAATTTGCAGATGACTGCAAACTAGGAGCCATAACTGAAACTCCTAACAATGTGGACATCCTACAAAAGGGCGTCACTGTGACAGATGATTGGTGTCAAAGCCATTGCTTCAAGCTCAATGCCAAAAAGTGCATTGTTATCCCTTTTGGTAAAAACTCTGTACCCATGCACTACCACATAGGCGGTAGTCTGCTTAACACCAAAAGTGTGATAAGAGACCTTGGGACACAGGTGGACAGTAGTCTCTCCCTTGATAATTACATTATCAAAGTAGTCAGGAAATCCTTCTACGTGGTACACCTCATCACAAAAGGTTTCTCATCCAGGAAAAAAGAGGTAATTGTTCCCCTCTACTCATCACTTATTAGACCCATTATAGAATACAGCGCCCCTTTTTGTATGTACCTCACAAAACATCTACAACAACTGGAAAGGCCGCAGAAATACTTCATAAAGAGGATTACTGGCCTCAAACAGATGCCCTACGCAGACCATCTCAAAAAACTCCAGCTGTACTCCGTTGCATATCGCCTACTCAGAGGCGATCTCTGACTAACATACAAAGCTATGTCAAACCCAGAGCTGTTGGACATGCTCCACTTAAAGAAATCCCAATCCCTCCAAGCTGCATGCTCTAGGGACCTAAACCTTGTCACAACAATAAACAGAACATGTTGGTGGGATAGATTCCTGTCCCAGACACTTCCCATACTCTGGAACAAACTACCTATCTATATCAAACAAAGCTCCTCATTAGCACTCTTCAAGAAAAATCTTGATGATTGGATGGGAGATAGGAAATTCACCCCGGAGATCACTTTTGTGGCTCTGCTCGACAGGGGCATAGGAAAATAATTTTCTTGGGTGGCAAAAGCCAGGGAACCTTTTTGGCTAGGCTTATATAGGCCCTAGGGCCAATAGCCTAGTACCTACCCATGAACCTATGAACCTGTGAAATGGGATACCATCTTACAACATGACACAGTTACAGTAGACTCCCTCTCTTATCTGTCTTGCTGGGACCAGACCTTACGCTGGATAAACAAATGGCTGGTTAATCTGAAACAGAATAATATTACAAAATAATATTTATAGGTTATAAATCAGCTACAATAACAGGATCTGTGTTAGTATGCATTTTTATAATGAATATGAAGGCTAAAACTCAAATGTCTGTCATTATTTAGCCCACAGGAGCCATAAGTGTTGTTCTTCTCTGCTGCCTTTTGCTAGGACTATGGCAGAAATGTGATGGCCGGTTAAAGAGGAGGCTGGTTAAAGAGAGTCCAGATAAGAGGGAGTCTATTGTATTTAAAACAGATCTGAAATTAAAAAAAAAAAAAGTATAGTAAAATGGTTCACCATCTCCCCACATTTCTGTTCAGGTACCAATATTGTTCAGTCCATCAACCAACGTCCATACTGGATGACCCAGTATTTCTCTATTTCTTTATTTTTATTTTTTATTTTACATTTGTTTTCTGGGAAGTCCAACTGGACAAAATACTTTTCAGTGGGGGCTAGGGGAGAAAAGTTCCACATTTATAAATAACCGTAAGATACATACACAATGTACATATACAACTGTTGATTCAATCTCAGATACAAGTACAAAATGAAAATACATGTTATACATTTCACTGATACAATCATATAGTCTAGACAGAATACTAGGAATAGCAGTACTGTGATTGTAGGCAGAAAACAAACAAGTTAAGTATACATATGTTTAGAGGGGTAACACTATTCAAGTACAAAAGTAACAGGTTGTGTTCCTTTATCTGCCTTAAGACATCTAATTCCTAACCAGGGTTTGTGGAAGATCAGGTCCATGATTCTGACTGGTGTGATTTGAGAAGTTTTTTTAAATTCGGAAGTATTAGTAGTTGTTCTGAGATTTAATGGCAGGGAATTCCAAGTTTTGGCTATGCAGTTGGAGTAAAGAGAAACTCCAGCTGCATTGTTAGGTTTGGATATATTTAGGAATGGTTTGTTACTGGAATGCAATACCCTGTTATTGGAGTAGTATATTAGTATATTATGAAGTACTGGTATTTTTTCTGGCTGATTTCATATTTAGTGGGCAAAGGTGAGTTGATTATAAGCAAGTAGACTTGCTAGTTCAAGTCAGGATAGTTGTTTTAAAGCCAAGCAATGGTGGACTGTGAAATTTGTTACTGTGGCAAACTTTGCAATTTTATTATAGCAAGTTTCGAGTTTTGCTAGGTCAGATTTCTTAATTTTTGTAAGAATTTGTAAGATGTATAGTAACATAGAGATAAGATGGGTTCTTGCTTTAGTGGCCTTTGAGGAGTTATTTAGAATGTGTAGATTTGTGTACAGGGTTCCTAGTTTTTTGTGAACTTTTTATGGTCTGTGATATGTGTATGTTGAATTTTATATTATGGTTAGTGACCACTCCAAGTAATTTTGTTTGGTTTAATGATGAGATACTGAATGGTGGGTGGGCATCTGCAGCTGTAGTTGGGTAGAAGAGCATGAGTTTTGTTTTTGTAGGGTTAAGTATCAGTTGTGCATTGTTTAGCCAAGATTCCACAGCATTAAATGACTGCTGGGTGATTTTTTGGAGTTTTTGAAGTGATTGGGTTGCACAAATCAGGCTGGAATCTTCCACATATTAAAGTATGGAGGCAAGTGTGGTGACAGTATGAAGATGTTTAATAAAGATAATAAAAAGGAGAGAGCTCAGAATAGATCCCCTGTGGAACACCGAAGATTACATGCAGTAATGAAGAGAGATTTTGTTGCCATTTTATAGCTTTCTGGTGCCCAGTTACATATTGCTGGAACCAAGTGCAGAATGACTAAGTTCAAGTTCTGAGATTGTAGTTAAGAGTTTAGAATTGGAGACAGTATCAAAAGCTTTGGATAGATCAAGAAAGATGGAGGAAACCAAATTGCCACTATTGCGTTGGTGGTTAATAATGTTACATATAACATCTGTAAAGATGTTATTTGAAATCATTACATCAAGAACAACTGATTGTGAATTAACCAAAATATCTCATTTTATCTCATGCACACAAATTCATTTCATTAACTGTCCAAAATACTACACAGTGATTGAAATAAATAATTCATATTTGAAAGAATTTTTCCAAGCAGGGTTGTTGTCTCATCTTCCAGTGAAAGCCCCATGATATCATCCTTTTTATTCTATAGAGTGACTGTAAGAGGAAGTACTTCTTTAAACAACAACAAAGAGTTATATAGATGTTTCACTTCAGTATATTACACAGAGATTAAGATAAGTAATTCACATTTTCCACCACTTTTGTTCTATCAGTAACATTGACTTCTACCCCAAAGACTAGTATTTCACTATGCACTGTCCCAGATTCCAAATGATCAACATAAAACTATATACTGCATTAACTATGGTGGAAGAAATCTGCCCAGCAATGCCATACGTGAATGAGATTCAGTGCGGAATCAGCATATTCACGATTAGTGTTTGCTGTGCATTAGCGGAGAAAGCAGACATTCCAATAACTTGGCTCAGCCACAAGATATACAAGAATGTAATGCAATACAAAATCCACTTTAGATATGCAATATACATGTAAAATTGTACACACATGTATCACAGATGCTAAACAAATGTGTGTTTCTAATATATAACAGTGCTGAGTGAATGAAACAAAGGCTTCACTTTGAGTAGCACAATTCAGAATACATATCAATACACTTTTTCCGCACATTAAAGATAACTCTGCACATTGTTTTTTATTTTCTGTGCTGCAGATCTGTAAACCAAGCAAAAGAGGTGGAGATCTGCATAATCTAAATGAAACAGCTGAGGTTCAGTGGATAGCAAACCTTCTGGCTGATAAAGCTCCTGGACTGAATGGCATCCTTTCATTTAAACCAATTTTGAAGGGGCAGAGGCTCAAATCGTAGCTCTAATTGGTCACTGAGTGTCTTAAAATAGTAGGACACTAATGTTAATGGTAATCTGAAGAAAGATTTATTCCAAAAGCGTAATCTACTAGTTATACGTTTTAAATTTTGTTTTAGATTTTTAGTCATTTTATGTGTTTATAGACATTAAAGTTTATGCAGATCACTGTGCGAGTCTATGTGGTATTTGCTTTGATATAGTTAATACTTTTTTACCACAACAGAGATTTCATCCTTGTCAGTTGTTATGTTTGTTTTATATTATACACATGTACCATGCTGTAACAAAAATGTACATTTCCACAGTACATAAAAAGAGATGCCTCTAAATTATAGAACATTGGCCCATAGACAACTGGGGGTTTTGAACTGTAGTAACACTGTTTAATGGCTTGTAAAGACAAAAGGATGGTATATCATAAGCTCTGAGGGAGGCATCAGATATGTACAGCAACTTACAATATAGCAAGGGACACCATAGAAGAACAGCCTGTGTTACACTATCAGGGAAAGTACAGGGAGAGAATGAGTGTCATATGACAGAATGTGCATCAATATGTACCATGACATTAATAATAATAATCCATGTGGATATCACATACCTGCTATATAACACACTCTGAAAGAGCACAAAGACCATACTTACTTCTGTTAGGGATGTTTTGGTTGGGCAAAAACTCATGGATGAGCACTGTGTCAATCTCCTGGAAGGAGTCACACATTGTACATGCCATGTCTCTAAAGAAATGCCGTATCACCATTTGCATCTTGTTGTGGAACACATCTGTGATGACCGCCATCATTTTGTCCAACAAATTATCTCCTCTTGATAGGGCAATAGTGTTGCACGTCTACTTGAACAACAGTAGGAGATGGTCTTGGCTCAACAGATGGTGCACTCCCTTCTTTTCTGATTCAGACACCTCTGGCAATGAGTCTGACACATTTTCCTCCACTTTCACCTGTCAATAGGTGGGATGCCTCATTATGTTGCTTCTGTAAGATTCGAGAAATAAAAGAGTTGGAAAATTGACATTAATAGCCATGAATTAATCTTATCACTATATAACACAAATGGCTAGTGCAAATGTGCCATTGGTGCTGTTAACCACAAGTTCATATCACAGTACCCAGAAAAATGATCCAGAGATGCTTCTGAAGAAATCAACACAGCAGTGAAAGAACAAGTCCCATACAGTATAACAGCTGTTACATATTGTCATTACTCACTGATAAACACAAGGTAGGCAATACAATGCATGTCATGAAGGATATGATTTATGAATTACAAGTAACTTGTGTGATTTCCCCATTAAACCTCACAATGATTTCTCACAAGCAAAATGCTTAAAAGATGCATACTAAAAATATGTAGACCACATATGGGCACTCTGGCAAATACTGGACAGCTGAACGGTATGCTACACACTTATCCAATATATATATTCAGTATTCATGAACAATGAGCAACAGTATGGATGCAGGACATAGAGGCATGTAAATATGTCATGGCTCATGTCATATATCCATATGGAGCAATTGCATAAACTTTATCAGGCCATCTGGGACATATACAATCCACTTTCTGTATGCAGGGGAGGTCAGGTAATAATTCCCACAGTGCATTAGCACTGACATTACTCAACACAGTGTATGTAATATCTTAGAACACACTTGTGCAGGGCAGATCCATACTGAACAGCAATGTGCACATGCTGCACAGTCAGATGCACACCAGTATGTCCATTTGGTCAATCATAGTGATGCTGTGTGATCCGCCAATGCACTGGCAAGTGTAACTGTCAGTTACAAACTGGTGCCCCTTGTTACATAACGAGTGATTTGAAACACAATCGCATATGTGTGGAGCACTAGCACATATCTGTAGGAACACTTAGCCACAGTGAGCATGTAAGAAAGTGCAAGAATATGTGTGCATGATTGTCTGTTGTTAGTATGATCTGTGGAAATGAGACATTGCACTACAGTCACATCTTCTGTCAGCTTAACCTAAGTTTAAGCAAACATCAAAATGTAAATAACTGTATCTCACATAGATAAATACTTACTGCATGTAATAGATGACTGCATAACTATACTACATAAGTAATGTACCTGATCTGAATGTACTACACAACCACCAATACTTCTTACTGCAACAAAATCCCTGTAAAGCAACAGGGTGGCTCTAATGCAAATGCAAATTAAAATTACAAGGTGTGGCAAATAAGTCTTAAATGTACCTCTTCTACCAAAGCAAGATTTGACAGCAGTGGCAATTTATGCAGTAGAACACATTTGAGGAGTGCATGAATGAATAGCACATTGCTTTTGTAGAACATATACACTCACATGCTGTTCAAATATTTTTGATGTGGTAGTCCAACACAGTAAGACTATTAACCTCAGCTTAATAACATGCATGAAACAATAACAAAATAAACAAGATACGATAGCAAATGTGCAATCAACAGAAGTCTTGCAAGTTGTCTGGATGACCAAAGGTCATGTGATCACTATGTAAGTTGTACACACAAAAAGCAGTTGGGGCTAGTTAATAAAGATTGCGGTACAGTGAGGATAAGGAAATGTACCCTTTTTCCCCACTGTAGTGCGATCTCTGCAAAAATTTGTTTTTAGTGTCTCTGTGCATGTTTTCATACTTCGTTGATGTGTATGTGGTGAAAGTGCATTTTCGTTAAACTGTACTTTCGCTTAACTGTAGTCGGCTTTCTGCGATTCGATAAGGTGTACTTTCGCTGAATATAAGTAGACCCATATAATGTATATATATATATATATATATATATATATATATATATATATATATATATATATAATAAACATACACATTAGCATCTACTATAGGACAATGCGACTAAAATTCAGTAAGATATGTATCTGGTTCTACAATTGCCACATCTGGTCCAACATCATCTGCCAGTTTCTGGCCACTCCTTTCTTGTTAGCAGACAAAAGTAAAATACCAGTTAGAACATATTTAGAAAACTGATGTTGCCTGTAAGATTTAAGTTACTGAGAACATTATAAACTTGGTAACAAATTTGTTATGTCATGAAGCTTTTCCATTGCTAGCATAAACACAGAGTTGCCATCAGCTTTACCATTACTTAGAGCTAATTTGCTGCAACTAACCATTTTAGTATAATATATAAACATCAGATGCTTCACAGTATGCAGTCTAAACAGCCTTCAACCCTTCACTGGTACAGCCATTGTATTGTCTACAGGTGAACATTCCTCTTACAACAACACTTAGATAATGGGTGTATATAGTGTATAGTTTGAGTAACATGGCCATTGTCAGTCACACATTTATTTGTTAATCAGCAATAATGCATTTGACAATTGCTTTTTACTCATATTGATATCCTACTAACAATACCTGAATTTGAAACTTCATATATTGCAATGACAATAAATTCCTATGTTGTATACCACATATAGTATTTTGGAAAAAGCTGTTTTATTTTATTTTAGTTTAGTTTAGTTTGTGTGTTTTTTTTTGCTTATTTTAATTGAGATTTTAAACTGTACTTTCACAGCACAATAATATCAAGTCTTGGCATAATGACACATTAGATAAATAAGGAGAAAAGAAACAAAATTAACTTACAAACAAAGGGCATAGCCCTATAAAACCCACAAATATAGCTAATGATAAACCAATGTATCCCCCACCATTCCCCACATTATAAAAGTGTCTCACCCTAGCCCACTCCTTGCATGCTTTAATTTTCTTATCCTTCTGTGCTCAAGCTTTTAGAATGCAATGGCAAGTTCTAAGGTTATATTTTCCTATGCCATCTCTATTCCAGCTTAAGTCACCTTTCCAAGCCTTGATGATAAGAATTCTTATCCAACCCCCTAACAAAAGAAGCACTCTATTCCCTGATGTCCTCAAGCCTCCATATTCTCCCTGTTCTCTTAATAGGCAAAATTCCCATTCTGAGCACTGATTTTTCAAAGATCTTCTATCATTCTCTAATGACATCATCCCAACACTTATAAATGATTTCACATGAGCAAATCATATGAATGTTACCCCCCACACACACACTTCTCTAAACATCCAACAATTCCCTTCCCTTGTACCAGGGAAACTGAGTATCTGCAAGGGTGTTCTACACAATCTGTACAACTACCCCATATAATGATAGCACACTACAGGCAGCATCTTCAAACAAGCTCCAACTTTAAAACCTTCCTTCCATTGCTGTTTGGAAAATGTAATGCCCTTCTTTTCTTCCTGCCTTAATCTTAATTTGTCCATGTCTCTTCCATATTTTTGTATTATCATCATGCTACATACCTGAATGGAGGAAATACACTTATCTGTCTCACTTGCCCAGAAGAAATCCTGATGCTGTCTGAAAACAGAATGTCCCGTAGTGCCTTTATCGTCCCCTAGTGTCTTTAATCAGTAATTTACAGCATGGGCAAATAAATCAAACTGCAACCATGCCATCTCTGGTAAACCATATCGGGCCTTAAAAAATCACACTCATGACATATTACGGTATCTCCATTGACTTGATTTATCAAGCTTCATATAATATTGGTACACCTAATCATCCATCCTTTCTGTAAGACTGGTTTACCCAAGATTATAATGTTATGATTAGACCATAAAACAATACAATGCATCCCTAAATTAACCCCTGGCCATTCACAGTCTTCCAAAAATGGTCCAAAGGGAGAAAATCTCATACCTCCTTACAATAATCACTGAGACCTACTTCAGAAATAAACTTATACTATTTCTGATTTACTGCCATTACCTATGTAAGTGCATACAATTCAAAATTCAGCATCCCTCACTCTCCAACTTCCCTTTGTTTCCTTATCTTATCTTTAGTAATCCTTACCCCTTTAATATTCCAGATAAACCTGCCTCACACAGTTTGGTTGCCCTGAATCCATTTCATATCCTTGCCCTTGGTGTTAAGTGTCTACTTAGGTAAATCACCCTGGGAAGAATCATTATTTGAATTAAATTTCTTCTGATAACTAAAGTAAAACCCTTATCAGACCATTGAGACAATAAAGAAGATACCTGATCAGCTAAAGCTGCATAGTAACTAACATTTCTGTCCCACTCAACTTTAACCCCAAGTAGTCAGAATTTACATTCCTTTCAATTTTATTTACTTCGATCGAATCAACCCCCAATCCCATTCTAATCAGCACTGTCTTTTCCCAGCACTGCTTTTCTTCCCATCTGCATTCAAGGCTGGATTGTCCTTTAAACTCATCAAAAATTGTTTTGACCTCAGACATCATTAAATACAACCTATCCAATGTTAGCATCCATTCATCAGCAAACAAGCCAAAGAATTCCATTTGCAAGGAACCCCTCACAAATATATTGTAATCTGCTGTGCTTAAGGCTCCATAGCTAAGATGAAGACGATACATACATATATACATACAAACGTTTCAAGCATGGGCTTTAATGCTATTCTATCTTGCCAATATACCAAAACACTTGTTCCCATAATAAATGCCCAGGCTGTTCATAAAATATCTAAACTAGTACTTGCTTTAACGTAATTTGGTAGTCTGCTCCAAGCATCAACTACTCTGTCAGAGAACCAGTTAGTACACTTCTCATTCCTATAGAATCTTCTACACAGGTTATCTGATGATTCTCTAGTACTTTTTGAAAACCCCAAACAGTCCCAGCAGTAGCTGTCCCTAAATACCTTATATACCTGAATAAGATCTCCTCTTAAATATCTGTAAGAGACACGGTACAAGTTCAAATATTTCAGTCTTTCATAATAACTTAGATTTTCACATCCATGGATGCCCTTAGTATATTTCCGCTGTACTCTTTCCAGTCTATTCATGCTTGTTTTCTTATAGGTTTCCATATTGTTATTCCATACTCAAGTCTGTCCCCGGGATTCATGAAGCTCGGCGCAAGGCCGGCGGTAGGCTTGCGCTGACAGTGCGGCGTGAAGATGGAGCAGTAGCGCCAAATGCATATTAATGAAAGCGCGCTGCTGCCACAGCCACGTGCATAGGAAAGGAACGTGAGTGTATAGGGTGTGTCGAAGTGCCGCACGGAGGCGTGGAAATGCCAGCTGTTCACGTGCAACCTAAAATGCTTACATATAACAACTTGCAAGATAGTAATCACATTTGTCAGTGTCCGTGGATACTGAAATGTATGCAAAGCATGCAAGATAGTTCCTGCGAACACAAAATGAAGAAGCAAACACAAATGCACGGTAGGGAATAACGGGTCCCTATCCCGCGAACAAATGACATGGAAAACCGTGTGCCCGTAGTCCAACGCAGTGTAGATAGCTATACCAAGTGGAAGTGAAACGCATCATATGTTAGCGCGCCGCCAGTACGTACGTCCAGCCCAATGTTTAGGGTCACCAGCTGACCCATAATGTGAGGGAGGGTACACAGCTGGGCAGATGTGTCCATAACAAAATACATGATAAATGTACTTATCTAGCGACCGTATGACCGAATCATATCCCACAAGGCATGTAATAGTCACATACAAAAGGTATGTCCGTATTTCACATACCAAATGTGACAGGAAATAGAATAAGTATGTAAACAAAACAGAAGGAGCATATAAACTGCTACAACAATAAGGCAACATGAAGGCTGAAAGGAACAGTATTATCTGTACCGTTGACTGTGGGTATGTGCTGTCCAGTACATTCGGATATGTGTCCGGAATATATCCCATCCTGGACATAGGAAAAGGTGGCATCCTACCAATGATTAGAACAGTCTGCCAAAATCTGCACATCAGCGGTACAAGCTGAACTTGTCAGGATGTGTCACAGTTGAACGGGTATTACCCGGGTATACCAACCATGTAATGAAAGTTAAGTATGGGTGTGTACCTATGTGCGTGAGGTATAGCATGTGGAAAGCAAACATGGCAGGGTAGACCACACAACCATACAAGTACCTGACATATGTAGGGTATTCAATGTGTTACTCTGGCCGTGTCATGGGCCAACAACCAAAGCAGTGATGTATGGGGTGTGAGGAATATGTGTGTGTGGGGGGGATGGGTAATGGTACAATCCTCCAAGGTGATACTGTGTCATATGCAGAATAGGTGAACCGGAGGTGTATGAGGGAGCAACAGTTGAAGCAGAAAGAAACACAAAAACATGTATAAACATCTGCAATACAGCCAGACAGGCCATACTGTAGAACACAATCCCACAAACATATGAATATTAAAATGTGCGATAGAAATGTATAGACATGTCACCAGCACATACCCACAGATTGGTCCTGATGGAACTGGCCATATCAAATGCAACACAGCTGGATGCATAATGGACTACCCAGCATCCCCTCCACATCACACAACCTGCTCCCTTACCTGAACGTCCACCAAATCCAGCCATACTTGGCCTACTGCTTTGGTGCAGCCACATCTACACATAGTGACCACTACGCATATGTAGTAGGTAGTGTCACCCTAGGCAGTTTCAGGATTGCACACTATGTATCCCTTGCATGTAAAACTCCCAGCACATTTTCATAACGCCAGAAGAATGTTCGGTATTTGTCTTGTTTTGGTCTTGTTAAATTTTTGGGATATCCCTCATGGGATAAGTTACCTGTGTAAACATTAGAATGGAAGACACAAAGTCCAGTCCTGTAGATATCTGGACACAAGTTTGAATGTGCAGTAGTGGTGCACGACACTGTCCAGCCCTAGATGGTCATGCATAACCTACTACCCAGGATCAAACACCTGCCCGTGATGCACATGTCCCGACACTAATAAGCGAGAGAATATATTTCACACATTTGCATAGTGGCACATGGTATAATGGTGATGAAGGCACTGACGTAAACAGGATACCCCTGATCCACTGTGTGAGGGACAATTAATGTGTGTGTAGGTGCGACTTGACCAACAATGATACAATGCCAAATGCCCTGTGATCGTAGGAAATAACTATGTACCATACTGCATGTAACAGTTGCCTAAAGCTGTCACGTCAGGATAGAATAAATGTAAGTCGTACAAGAAACAGGCAAACAACAAAAGTGCCAAAGGTATAAGGCTCACAGCAAGGAAACAAATGAATGTTCTAAACCTGCACTGACCGTGGCTATGTGTTGGCCCAAACAATCTGGTGTCCGCAGTAGGGTTATCATCTGTCCCACTTTCTGAGGGACAGTCCCTCTTTGGACAGTTGTGTCCTGACAAAATACATTACAAATGGCAAATGTCCTGGGATTGTAGGACGTAATTATGTCCCATATGTTATGTAATAGTTGCAGAAAATAATTATTGCAGTATCTACAATACCTAAATGTTACAAGAAACAGAATAAGCAACTAAACCACTACAACAATAGGTTTTTATGTAGGCAAATAAGTAAAGTTCTATCCATTGTACTGACCGTGGGTATGTGTCTGCTTGTAAAATCTGATATGTGTTCCGAAAATGTCCCATCTTGGCCATTTGAAAAGGTGCCAACCCTAGTCCCCAGAATACATCCCAACCTGTACATATGACAATGTCAACGATACCAATGGTCAGAGCATTTGCACAATAACTGGCCAGACCCTTAACCACTCACAAAGCCAGTGACCTTTGGGGGAAAGGTGTTGAATGAGAATGACTACTTACAACAATGAAGAGTAATAGACGCATTTAACTGCAGAAAATTAGTAGTATTACAAATCTGTCAACACGTTCCAAGTTAATAGTACTAATATGGTAGAAGTGTCCGTGATTGTCCCTGAGTTGTCATAGCCTTGTCCCTGTCACTGTAGACATGAGTCCCCGAGTATCAGAGAGGTCCGTACACAGAAGTACACCAACCAACTGTCACATCTGTTGACAGGACTATTGCATACCTGTAGTGAATTTATAACATATGTCCAGAATAATACTCATTGCATGTATAAATGAATGAAATAGTCATATGGGAAGATAAACATGTGGAAACCAACCCCCAACCTGCATTATGTAGTGGAACCACTCCCAGCCCTAAATTATGTAGCACCGACCCAATAATGTGGTCAGGTGCCCAAACATCTGCATCTGTAAACACAGGTAGAATGTTAAACTCTGGACTAGATCTGTCCATGTGTTACATCTGATCTTTGAACAGTGCCAGGGCAGTGCTAGCCACCAGTCAGCCAAGCCTAAACCCAGACCAGCACATAAACACCCTGACAATCAAACACACATATGTGTGAGGACTATAAGCGTAGGAGTTATGAATATCCTTGGAGTGAGTAGACTTGCAGCACGGGTCCAGAGCAGTAAGAAACAGGGAATGTCCTAATTGTAATACTGCAATTTTCCCAGCAGTAGAATGGATGCCTGCTGTGTAAGGGAAGCAGTGAGGCGTATGTCAGAGTAGCTATGAACCATGGGTATACATATAAATCAGTCTTTACGGCAAACTTTTCCAAACAGCACAAATACCAATAAAAAGAAAAAGGTGGTGGGAGAATTCAATGCACGACTTCACTTGTGATACCAAAATAACAAATACGTCCAAAGGTGTTGTTTTGGATCCTTCAGCTGACACAATGGGTCTAAAGGGGGGGTCAATAATGTTCTTGTGTATTTTCGGAATACCGAAAATAACAGGTATTTTTGGCTTATTAACTTTCAAGAAAAAGAGTACTAGGAATGAGATAAATTTAGCCTATCATAAGATAGATATAATGTTGAATGTTGAATGATATGGCTATAGAATCAGTTATTGATGAAAAAATACTCTTTTTCTTGAAAGTTAATAAGCCAAAAATACCTGTTATTTTCGGTATCCCGAAAATACACAAGAACATTATTGACCCCCCCCCCCTTTAGACCCATTGTGTCAGCTGAAGGATCCAAAACAACACCTTTGGCCGTATTTGTTATTTTGGTATCACAAGTGAAGTCGTGCATTGAATTCTCCCACCACCTTTTTCTTTTTATTGGTATACATATAAATCAGCCAGAACACCAATAGTGTAGTGGTTACAGCATCTGTCCAACGTAAAGGCATTCCCAGTTCAAGTACGACTATAGCACATATTAATTGTGTAATGAATGCCTCTGTGCTGTAAAGCCAACATTTATACATGTAAAGGTGACCGCGTTCGCATGGGTCCGTTAACCGGATTCCATCAAAGTGGTACTGTCATAAGGAATAAGGCACATGTAATCCCAAAGACGTGCCTGTAAACATATGTAACTCAGAATAAGTAGATGTAAGTGGGCCTGCGCGGGTGTACTCAGCTATTAGCATAGCAAATGTATGTTGTCTTGTACAGTCAGCTGTAACTTTTATATATAAAGTTAGATAGATGTGTGTATAGATAAATATCCACAGACATAACAGAAATATGCAATTATATATCTACATATTTATCTATATATACAAACATAGATATATATATATATATATATATATATATATATATATATATATATATATATATATATATATATATATATATATATATATATATATATATATATATATATATATATATATATATATATATATATATATATATATATATATATATATACATATATATATATATATATATATATATGTATATATATATATATATATATATATATATATATATGTTAGGAATGCCGAAAGACGAAAGCAAACTTAAGGGTTGTGAAAGGAATCCAGAGCAAGTTAGGAATTATGAAGTGCTCACAGCATATGTCACATAAAGCTGCACAAGTGTGAGTAGAGCACCGCTCTTCACACCAGAGGCAGGGCTATACCAATGGCCATAACATCGTTGAAGTGCTACGTCAACATTGTAAACAGATGGAATGTAGTACATGTTGCGACCACCTACACTTGTAACCCGCAAATCGTTCGTAATCCATAACACCAGGAAAGGCACGTATGTGCAAATATGAATAGATGGTGAGCCTGCGAATATACGAGGTGGTACAAAATGTGTGTAGGGTCCCAATGCTCATGAAAGGACAATGTGTAAAGGTGTGTCATGGCTGCGATATCAGGTGTATAATGGCTGTTATGCATGGAAACTCAACACGGGTGTGCAGGAGAAACTATGGATATGCGAGTATGGACACAGGAGTGATAGGGTATGTTGCGCTGGGTGCAATGGAGCGGCCTATGGAGGTCAGCTAGTACATAGGTGCGATTCCTAGATAGAGCGTCGTTTGCGTGGAGACATGCATGAATGGGCGTATCGTTGTCGTATGTTGTGCATCAGGTCTGGCAGCCAGGCACGTAAAACCTATACGCCACCCATGAGCGGAACAGAGTTCTGCTGTGACAGCCCCAAATCGGGAAAAGCAGGAAGACACAACTACATGAAGACAACAATTTGTTGATGTACAATCACAGTAACACAAACACACATCCTATCAACAGTAATAATATGAATGTGCACAGAAACAAACACAGTAGCAGGAAAAATAGGCAGCGCATACGGGTAATAGGTTGAATGACACTATCACATCCCAGTTAGCAGCGGCACGCCAGACATGAAAAATGTGCGACATCTGTCCGTTGCATAATGTGCAATATACTGAGCACAAGTTCACTGGAATGAAGTGTCGGTGTCAGAATGACTAAGGCAATAGTATGCTGTTGAAGCAGGGATAAAACCAATATGCATGTGTAAGTGTCCATGTCCGGGAAATGTATAGGTTAACGGACACACAGATGTATATATAGATAAAAACGTATATATACATATAGCTATATTAATTTACATACACATATATATATCCATACGGATATATACATATATATATATATATATATATATATATATATATATATATATATATATATATCTATCTATAAATATATATATATATATATATATATATATATATATATATATATATATACACACACAAGGATATACTACAGATATATATAGATAGATAGATATATATACACAAACAACAGGTAGTGATATATACACATACACACAAAACAAACTATATATGTCAGTGTAGATATACACATGTACATAAATAGGTTACTTCACAGCAATTAGGGGTAACATATTTACAGCCCAGGCATATGTGACTGGGAGGTCCAATAAAGAAATGTTGTACCCCCCACATTGCCCAGCTAGGCTAGACAGACATACAGACAGGCAATACAGATCAATACACTGCCGCTGTCCAAAACCGGTATGAAAGGACCAGTGGGAGAGTTCTGCAAGGTCTACACTTTAAACATGGATAACGGTGTCCTTTGCGGGACCCCAAAAATTCATGGTACGTGTGAATCTGCTGACATTAATACAAGCAGGATGTAGGTGTACATGGAACAGTAGGTTGTGCAAGTGTGATAATACATGGGTTGACAAAACGTACAACATGTGTCCCGAGATGGGGAGAGTGGGCAATGTGTAGGGGTGTTCTCATATTTGTCATGACTGCTGTAGAGGGGTGCCAGGTAGGTGGACCATGGGTATGCATTAATGGGCTTAAGTTTGCAGGTGCTGGTTGGCAGAGATGTAGTAGGCCCACACAGTGGAAGTCATTAATATTCCTATGTGGGCATAGCATACGCCTACACCTCCCAAACCTGAAGAGCACATCTACCGGATAGTTTGTAAACTATCGGGGAATACATAGAGACCTACACAGTGCCATGTACCCGATTAGCATGGACGTCCATAGTTATGTATCAGAATGTAACAAAGTCCAACTAAACACTGCCAGAACTAGTGATATTAGGTGAACAGGTGGCAGAATACAGGTAATGACAGATGACAACATGTATGAGTCATAAGCGGCATGTACCTCGGCAAACGTGAATGAATACATATGCTCTGTGACTGTGAATGTGTTTGGTTAATAGAACCAATCATCTAAATGTGTCCCACAGGGTGTTATGCATTGTTCCTGATACAGTGTTCATTCACACCCATTGGTATGTGAGTTCTGCTACTGACGAAAAGTGCATAAGTTGCTGACCACCTCAGGTAGATGATAGCATAATAGAAGAGGTTCAACACCCATACGCCTGCAAGGGACACACCCATCTGGGCAGTTGTGTCTTGCAAAATGACAGTTATGGCACATGGCCTGTGAGTTCGGGAATGGTGGCTATATAGTGTGTGTAGTGGTGTCAGACATCAATTTGTTGTATCAGTAACAGCTACATGTAATAGGAAACAGTATTATCAATTATAATGCTACATGAATAACCTTAACATATGCAAACCGTGGAAGTCGTCTGTTTATTACTGGCTATGGGTCAGACCTCTCAACCAATTGGGGACAAATTTCAACAGAATCAGGGACAAGTCAAGAAAAAATCAAGGACAATCAGGGACACTTTTAAAATATTAGTGCTATTAACTTGAAACATTGACAGAATCAGAGCATATGAATTAATACACATTTTCTGAAGTAAAAGAAGTTTGTAACTCTTAATTATTGCCATTATTCATTAAGTGTAATTCACCACATTTCCTCCAAAAGTCACTAGTTTTAGGAGGGAGTAAGAGGGACAGAGTTACAATTTGAGTCAAAATCAGGGACGTCCCTGAAAATCAGGGACAGTTGAGAGGTATGCTGTGGGTATGAGTTGCCTTGACACATGTGATAGCTCTACATATAGGGTCTATAGGGCCGCCACCAGTCTGAATGGCCAAAGTGGAACCTGCTCTGTAGAACTGTCAGATGTACCAGGGCAGAACATACCTACAGCCATGCATAGTACAGAAATATACATATCGGAACAAATCAAAGCGTAGTCTAGCAGCAGTATAGTTGCTTATACTACTACATATGACATATCGACGTGTCAGGTATACAAGACCTGTAACAAGCAACCAGTACAGACACCTACAACATGAGAAGGTCTCCTAATCAGGACAGTTGCAATGTCTAGAGTATTGTCCATACCACTCAACTGTCCCTGAATGTCAGGTATGTCCCTGAGTTTGACTGAAAGTCTAACTGTGTCCTTCTTAATCCCTCCTAAAATTAGTGGCTATTGAAGGAAAGGTGGTGAATTACACTTACTGACTAATGACAATAAGTAAGAGTTATAAACAACTGTCACTTCAGAATATGTGTATTAAGTCATATGCTCTGATTCTGTCAATGTGTCAAGTTAATAGCACTACTTTTGTAAAAGTGTCCCTGTTTTTCTTGACCTGTTCCTGATTCTGCAGAAATGTGTCCCCGATTGGTGGAGAGTTCTGGTATTGTCACATGTGATATGTGTGATGAGGGACTGTCCCATGCAAAGTGGGAAAGGTGTCACTCCTACAGTCTCCTGTCATGCAATCTGAAAGGTGGTCAACGTGCAGTAGGTATGTGGTAGCATGACTCGGCAGACAGCTGCGTTAACAAACTCAAGTCACATGTCAGCATTGCAGAGTATCACTTCCCATGTATCAGGCAGATGGGTGCAGATCGTATGAGGAACACACATATAATATGATTACATCACTCGACAGGCCGCTGAGTCCATACAGTCGAACGGCTGCCATCTCAAAATGGTTACACATACCCGATACTGTAGTCATGTAGTCCGATTATAATATGCATCACAAGGGATCGCACACACCCAGCGTGAGTGACAAATGTAAGCGGAAATGTCGGAGAGCGAGCGGCTGTAAGCGTGTTTGCCTACCAGTATGCCAGTAGTGCACTGTCAAAGAAATGTGCAGTCTAAACGTGTATAAGGTGCTGTGACCAGAGGTCAGCAGTGCTTAACACTGTGCAAACCCACGCACAACAGCTCCCACCTGTGGACTGTGCCTTACCCGGTCTGTATCCAAAGGCGTCAGCCTGTGCGCAAACAAAGAACCGCCCTATACACGTGATGGTAGAAGTGCCCTGCACACATAGCTCATGTGAATTAACAATAGACCATGGCATATGTACAGACAATAGACCACAAACACCATACAGCGCAGACATCCAACAGTATAGCAATGTACTGGCAGATATGTTCGGACCTCTGATGTGTGCATGCCTGGCCGTCCTGTGTTTCAGTGTGTGAGCATGCCCAGTATGACTGTTATGCATGTTGTCGACCAACAATACCGTCATACCGTCATGTGTGTGAGCATGCAAAGTATGGTCAACTGTATTGCATGTGTCACATGTCCAGATAGTTAGTACTGTGAAGCTGACCCCTCCGTTCTACACAGACAGGTGTCATGCTGTGTCTGCAGGGTAGTTAATGGTCATGTGGCATTGACAGTTGCTATATGTCTGCATAGCGTGGGGGGACATGCAGCCACAACCACAGTCCTACACAGCACCGTGGGTGGTGCACATGACTCTCATATGTGTAGGTGTGACGGGGGGCACAGCCAACAGTTGTACACATCTGTCGCTACTGTACTAGTATGCCGGGTACTCCATGTCAGTGTGTAGACCTACCTAAATTGCTGGTTGGAGGGATACCAGGGGACGTCAGTTCCCAGCTTTAATTACCAGCACAGTGGTGTTGGAAGTCCTAGCTTACATAACCTACATCAAACTGCCTGGCCTGCTGTCATCTGTGTGTGTCATAGGTGGTTGGGGTCAGTCATTTGGCATATCCATAGGCCATCTTATATCATTTGCCTGTATTGGTCCACATCTGTCCAGCTGCATGGACCGTGTGTGGGCTGTACGGACACACATGATGGTCAGCCCATTATCTGCAGTGGGTTAGGACACCCTGTGTACTACAGGCTACCATTGTGACCCCCGTATGTGCTACAGAGGTCATGGTGCCACTATGGATGTGTACTGTCTGCTGCCCTAACATTTGGCCACCACAGTCACTTGTATGCTTATATACATACCATAGCAATGGGTAAGTGCACATTCTAATACAACTGCCACTTGTTAGGTCAATAGACATACCCTGGGTGTGTTCCGGACTTGAGGATGGTACTGGAGTGCTGCCTATTTTGGATGCACACAGTGCACCTCCTATACATGGCCGAGCACAGGTACTGTCATGTTTGGCATCCATTGTACTGTACGCTGGTCAGAGAGGGGAAATCCGTGGGTACCTACTGTGTCAGTGCATATGAATTGTGTTGCCTCTTTGCCAAGGGCAGGTCTTACTGTGCATGAGCTTTCGCCGACTGTGCCCTACTCAGGTAGTTCCTTCACCAAGTCACACTGTGCCTGTACAGGCCTTGGCAGTGGTGTTGGGCTGTGTGGCCCTGCCCCATGCTGTTCCTGCTGCAACTGTTACTGCAGGATAACATTGTGTAGCATAGCAAATACCATAACAACTTGTATGCATGTAGCTTGTGAATACTGCAGAGCTCCAACGGATGTGTCCGGATACCAGAACTGTGAACCGAGCATCCCAAACACATGCACAAGTATATGTCTTGCCTGTGCATCCGCCTCAGTATGGTGTGAGTGTTCAGGTGTGTGTGCATTGCTGATGGGTTTCATCAGCCACTACACCAGTGTTTACCTAGCATCCCCCACTAGGAGACTGTAGGGGATATCCATATAGGCATTGGTGTGCTACAGCTGTGTCAGAAGCCATATATCGGACACATCATAGCTTCCAGGGCAGACAGCACACACATTCAATCTCATGCCCTGGCCATCGCATATGGCCTAGCTGTTGGAGGGTATGCTCCTGCACTGACTGTAGGCCCTACTCTGCTCCCCGGGTGATGCTACGTGTGCAGGCTATAGCACCCAGTACCCCAGGGTAGTCATCCATGTGGTTGAACAGATGCATATTGCTGGTCCACTAATCACGTGTGTTGAGGACATGTACGTGCTCACTAGCATGTGTTGACATGGCATCTGTGAACTGGTGCAATACTCTGGATGCAGATGCCTGTGAGATACCCATGATATCCCCAGTTGTGCTGTGTGAGATACCTGTGGCTAGTACACCTAGGCCAACACATCCCATGGTATCCACTGTGATGTGTTTCCCTCGGCCTGTTTGATGTGTCAGGCACAGGTCAACAAGCTGCTGTAGGAGGTCTCTGTCCACCCCATAGTGCTCCAACATCCCCAGCCCATGTAGCCCCTGGTAAGTCACCCTCGGTCTATAAAGTCTTATGTCACCCCAGTAAGGGTTGTTCGGCAGCATACACATCCTCACTACCCCAGCCTCCTGCACATGTTGGTATATAGTGCCTGCTGCAGCCCATGTCATTTGATTGGACAGTGTCGTGAAATGTCCCTGCAGGTATACACCTGTGGTGTAGAGTGTGGATGAAACCTGTGTGTATGCTACTTGCTCGCATTAATGTACTGCTCATGTGCGGGCTGGCCATGTCATCTGCTGATTGTGCTGATCAACACCTGTTTGTGCAGCCTGTACACCCTGACTACCCCACCACTGCTGTCATCCCTCCCAACATCGCCAGGCAGGTATAGACACACCCCTAGCTTAGGTGTGCTATGGCAGGAGCACTCCCAAGGCACAGTTCTGCAATGTACGTACAGTATGCCTGACCCCCCTCCCATGCTGTCAACTATATTCGAGATCTGCACCCGGCTGACTACACACATACACTCCAGGGACCAGCAGCACACCCTGGTGATAAATGTGATACACCATAGTCAACTTCATCTGCATAGTATAGACTTCTAATGAATAGTAATATGACCCATACCGAACCACCAAATTATTAACCACTGCTCAGTGTCACTCAGATCCATACACAACTGGCAACAGGTGCCTTAACATTACCATATTCGATGTCCCATGGTCTTCCCAACAACAAAATAACCAGTGTCTACATGACTACAACCTGTGGCCCTGCACACTACAGACGATGTGCATTACCACCACGCCATGGCAGATATACATAGATCCCAGGTTATCACGTACAGATCATCCAGCACAAACATTCAATAGTGCTGATGTCTCCAGACATATGTTCACATCTATGTCCACCTCTACATCTACATATATCATATATATTATTTGTATACATATATACATGAACATATATATAAATATATATATATATATATATATATATATATATATATATATATATATATATATATATATATATATATATACATGCAAACATATACATGTACACACATATGTAGATATGGCATTTATATCACAACAGCGGACCACATGACAGCAATGTATTAGACAGGAATGAAAAGGAAACTACATGTGCCACCTGCATCATGTAGTGTTGTTACTATCAAGGCACGTGTGTTATGTTGCATCGCATGGGTCAGACCGTATCAAGGGTAAGAGTAGGGCTGCTGACAGTTACTCACCAGACCTATTGGTGAATGTATGTGTTGACAACCCAGTGTCTTGGCAGAATATGCGGGCTGTGGACACTATATAGGTCAGCAACAAAACAAACTGAATACATCCCGCAGCTAGCCACCCACAGATACCAACACATATGGTATAACTGCCAAACACACACGCCTGCCATGCCCTGGAATCGAGCACCTACCTGTCTAGTCTACCACACTACAGCATTATGCAGTAACAGAATGCGCTACCGAGTTCTGTCATCACTGCACTCCCACAGGCATAAATCTAGGCGGATGACATCATCCACAAAGGCAACGACGCTGATAGGGAATGTATGTGGAGTGAGCCATCTAAAAGCATTACTCTGTCCCCAGGCAGCTGGAAACACACACACACACTTGGCAGGGCTGGGAGTCAAACATACACCTAACTACCTTATCACAATACAGCATTACGAAGTTACAGAATGTGCTACTGAGATTAATGAAACACAGCATTCCCAGAGGCATACTTCTAAGTGGATGATATCATTTACAAAGGCAAAGACGTTGATAGGGAATGTATGTGGATTGAGCCATCTAAAAGCATTACTCTGTTCCCAGGCAGCTGGAAACACACACTTGGCAGGGCTGGGAGTTGAACATACACCTAACTACCTTATCACACTACAGCATTATGCAGTTACAGAATGCGCTACCGAGATTACTCAAACACAGCATTTCCAGAGGCATAATTCAAGGTGGATGACATCATCCGCAAAGGCAAAGATGCCGATAGGGAATGTATGTGGACTGAGCCATCTAAAAGCATTACTCTGTCCCCAGGCAGCTGGAAACACACACACACTTAGCAAGGCTGGGAGTCGAACATACACCTAACTACCTTATCACACTACAGCATTACGCAGTTACAGAATGCGCTACCGAGATTACTAAACACACCACTCCCAGAGGCATACTTTTAGGTGGATGACATCATCCGCAAAGGCAAAGATGCTGATAGGGAATGTATGTGGAGTGAGCCGTCGAAAAGCATTACGCTGTCCCCAGTCAGCTGGAAACACACACACACACTTGGCAGGGCTGGGAGTCAAACATACACCTAACTATCTTATCACAGTACAGAATTACGCAGTTACAGAATGTGCTACCAAGATTACTGGAACACAGCACTCCCAGAGGCATACTTCTAGGTGGATGACATCATCTGCAAAGTCAAGGATGCCGATAGGGAATGTATAGAGAGTGAGCAGTCTAAATGCATATTACTGTCCCAAGGTAGACGTAGACAAACACGTGGCAGTGGTGTGAGCAGGACAACTGCCTATCTATGGAGCACTATTACAACACTACATAGATACGGGACGCACCACAGACAGTACACCCTTCAAGACAGTCAACCAGTGTGTTCAATGTAGGCATCCATCGTGACGTGGAAAATGGACATCTGTTGCCTGAATGACCACCATCGCTATACAGGATGTCAATGGCCATGCCCATACACAGAGGCCCATCACCGACACAAGGTGTCACTGGGCATGCTTACACACTTACTATCACATGTCCATTTGGAATGTACTGTGTGTCCATCTACATGATGGCGTACTGGGCATGCTCACACACTTTGCTTTTACAAAGGGCCGTCTTGCATGCACATGGATTCTAAACATGGAAGGGCACAGTTTGGAATGTACTGTGTGTCCATCTACACAACGGCATACTGGGCATGCTCACACACTTAGCAGTTGCAAAGGGCCGTCTTGCATGCACACGGATTTTAAACACGGAAGGGCACAGTTTGGAATGTACTGTGAGTACATCTACACAACGGCGTACTGGGCATGCTCACACACTTAGCTGTAGCAAAGGTCTGTCTTGCATGCACATGGATTCTAAACACGGAAGGGCACAGTATGGTGTTACTGTCCCCACGTGCATGAAGGCCACTCAGATGTACTGACCAGTACACACTCAGGAGCCATCACAGATGTCTCAGGTACAGATCACAGAGGTACACGCCGCAGTCTACTATGTAACCCTCAGACATCACCATGTCGTTGGACCAGCAACACACAGCCATACATTACCACAACACCGTGTGACTCATGACCAGTCGACTGTACATAGGTCTACAGCAAATGTGCAGACTACACATGTACCGACAGGGTTCCATCATGTGTTATGAATTGCAATGATACCACTGTACATAACCAGGTCAGCTCTAGACATAACAGGGGCCCTGGGTCTTACACAGCTGTGACAGATGACTGTTGCTGTACACCAAAGAACACACATGTTTGGATATGACATACATGTAATCGCAGTGGATATGTGCATGGACCACACACACACAAAACACATATGTACATAGCATAGCTTTTGCTGTCCTCCATGCAGACAAGTGGCTACAGCAGTCACACGCATGCAAATGGAAGGTAGGTCCATGGCTGTTGAATGCTAACAGTGCATGAGGTAGCAATGTTGACCGAGGACACACTCCCTCTCTACTAGTTACCCATGACACCCATCATATCATACAACAGTCCATGTGTTATGTATGTCATCACACATGTCCACCAATTGCAATGCATACAAACATGGCTACATGACAGGCATGTAGGACCAACACACATGTACATTTAGTAGTGTGCATGCAGCTACCATGCATGTGCAGTAGCTGATGTATGTAACTCATCTGTACCTAACTACAACATGCAGTTGCAATGCAGCCCCATCATTGACACCTGTATATGGTGAAATACTGACAGTACAGTAGGATGTACATCATGTATGGATGGATGTGTGTACATAAAGTGGTGATCCACCTTTGCAGATGGATGTTTGCCGGGGACGGCTCACAGGTGTGTCACATGCCATCCTACCATTACATGTGCAAACAGTATGCTATGTTACTGTTACTTGATAGTGAAGACATAAAACCTACACAGTGGTCGGGTGTTACTGACTGTAAGTCACTTGACAACTGTAACACTTACATCCTCCCGTGTGCATATAGCAGCACAATTGCCAGAGGTAGCATTGGTACACATAATGCGGCCAATACTGCTGCATGTCTGTCAGATGTATCATCATATAACAGGTGTATCATTCACAGTACTGCCATGTGTGTTTGCTTGTGTGACCATATATGCCACATATGGTGGGGAATACATCCCAATTGTTACACACCCCTGTACACTGTTGTAGAGATTTGTACATACTGCAGTGTGGAAAGCATGATGTAGGCAGGGATGGTGTGTGTATCACACACATGTCAGCTATCCGTATTTGAATGACATTTGTGGACTCCACAGTGTGTGTGTGTGTGTGTGTGTGTGTGTGTGTGTGTGTGTGTGTGTGTGTGTGTGTGTGTGTGTGTGTGTGTGTGTATGCATGTATGGCTGTCTGGTGCATGGAGTAAGGGTGTATGCTACCATACAGAACACACAGGATCCCTAACCCCTCATGGTGATGCAGTCTACTACCCTGTTGATGCCATTGGTCTCAGCCGTACTGGCTACCTGTACATGTTCATTCTCTGTGTCGCGTCATGTGGGTGCACAGTACTGTGAGGGTGATTACCACATAGGCAGGGGTCCTCACCTCAACACTATGGAGTGTGCATTATAGTGTTGTTGACCCCGTGAGTGTGGGCATGTTCCTGTAATGTGACAGGGTATTACTGCTACACAGTGAGGCCTCATGCTATCAAGTGGCCTCTAACGTTATCATCGGCCGGACCGCTGTGTACACCCCCCGCACCATGTCAACATACCTGTGATGTGACCTGGTATGGATGTCACATCTCTAGCCAGTGTAGCCTATTATACAGCCCACATGCATCTGGATCAGTATATGTGTGGACATCTGTGGTATGTTAGCCTTTCCAACAGTCAGGTTGAGGCTACATATAGCATGCTGATGTTGCCATATGTGCCTGTGAGTACTCCACATTTACACATGGGGAAACTGCAAACACTGCTACTTGTTGGCACATGCAAGTAGATCATAAGGAGGGAACCAGGGCATCATTACCAACATGCTGTTACTGTTGTTACCGAGACACATACTGTGAACATATAACAATGCATGATAAACCTGCACTACATGGTATGTCTGGTGCATGTCAACAGCACACAACTAATGTAATATACACTTCTCTCACTATTCTGTTCACCCTGTGCATCAGAACATTTGAGCATGTCACTGCACCAATGGTGTGGATGACAGGGATGCAGCACAGGCTTCATCATATGCACAGGGTGATAATGTTTGCCAAGGGCATAGGCTGCACCAATGGATGACATCATGTGTGTGGGTAAGGGCCGGTGATCTGATTGGACATGTGTGGTCATTATGCATGTGGGTGTTGCGGTGCCCTACAGATGTGTTTGCCATGTGCATGTATGTGTGCACACAGTTCTGCCTTTTGTGAGGCCTACACAGGGGTATTATTGACAGCTCCAGATTGTACAGACCAGGATGTACAGCTCACTGTGTCCGGCCATGGCCATGTGACCTGTGCCTGCCAGGGGTTGCACGGGCACTACCAGGTGGAGGTACAGATTGGCTACTGTCCGACGACATGTCGACTGGAACTGTGTCCCCGCTGGGAACGTCCAGGGCCATGTCCACGTGGCCTGCTGTGTCCTGGTGTGGACAGCACAGCACCAGCTGCACTGCTACTGCTACCGGCACTATGGGAGCGGGCATGTGAGGTGGCACGCTCACGTTGACCTGCACTAGGTGGTGTAGCTGGCCTACATCCACGTGGCCTATGCCTCACTCCTACCAGATGTTCCAGCACAGACAGCTCATGCTCGCAGATTGCCATGCCATGGTCAAGGATTGTGACCATGTCACCCAATCGCCTGTCCAGAACATCAGCAATCTGCTGTTGAGCATTTGCCAATGCCTGGATGTTGTCATTTAGAGTACGGATAGCAGCCCTCTGCAGCCTCTACCCTTCTCTGTTCTGCCATTCAGCACTTGCCTGTGCCGCCATTACAGTCTGGAACATGCATCTGGTGACACCAGCTGCTGCGCTCTGTCCTGCAGGTGTATGTCTGCCAGAGGTCCTCCTATGAGCAGCACTGGCCACATGCCTGTGTGGCACATCTGTAGTCATTACACTGACACCATGGTGTGGAGACACACCTTCTGTAGCCACCACACATTCCTGTTCCACGCTAACAGACGCTGACTGTCCTTCCTCTATGGCCACTGGTGATGCGGTATGTGTTGGCAGCAGAACTGTGTGCGGGGAAGAGGGGGACATAGCTGGGATGGCAACCATTGGCACAGATTCAGCCCCTGACAACCCTGCCTGTACCTCATGCATATGTTCATCACTGCTAGTATCTGTGGGGACACTAACATCAGATGGACCGCAGAAGGGTAACGCACCTACATCACCTGTGAATGCAAAGAAAGACTCTAAATTACAATAGACACACACACACACACAGACACACACACACAGACACACACACAGACAGACACACAAAGACACACAGACACACACAGACACACAGACACACACACAGACACACACACAGACACACACACACACACACACACACACAGACACACACAGACACACACACACACACACACACACACACACACACACACACACACACACAGACACACCATGTATGTTATCTGACAGACGGCATGCAGCATGCATGTGATACAGCAGACGGCATGCAGCTCAGCCATTAATAGTGTTAGTTAGCATACCTCCCTGGGTGGCACACAACAGCAAGCAGGTGCCATATCAGTAGCCATGCAGTTCACCCAATCATGGTAGTGAGCATGCATCCCCATGATACACCATGTGGACCAGAACAGGTTAACAGTACACATGGCTGAAGTGACCTTGACATGTAATCTGCTGACGTGTGCATTAACATGCATACATGTCTGACACAATGGTGTTCTGACACATGTACAGTGTTGTAATTGGCATCACATTGCAGTGTTGTCTGTATGCCCTACAGAGAGAATGCATGTTTAGCAAATGTGCATAAGCATGGAAGGGTAGTGTGAGCTGTCTACATTGCTATACAGTGTGAAGTACAGACACTGTGACATTTCATGGCATCATGAGGCATCTATATTGCTATACAGTGCATAATATGCACACATTTCATAGCCATAACTGCATACATACCCATGACATAACTGTTGATTGTGAACCACAATGCTGAGGTGTATACACACCAAACCATGCTGTGTCATGTGACAGGTCACTGGAATACCTACAGATGACACCCCTGCACAACTACTACAGAGTCATAGCTGCCTGGAAACCATGTCCACACATGGCAGACTTGTCTATTCACCATGTCCCACATGACATTGATGTACCACACACAAGAGATGCACAGCTAACAGTGATGTCCTACAGCAGCAAAGGAAATGTACAGTATCTGTGGCCTGATGTAGTGTCAATGTCTGTGGAAGCTGTACAGGTGACTACTGTCATGCTATGACACAGTCGTGATGTTCAACACATCTTATATGGTAGACTTAAGTGACACCTCCACTGGACATCCTAAAAGCACCAGCTTTTAGGATATCCAGTGTACCACATCAACTGTATAATCAGTCAACTAAGGCTATAATTGGACCATGTGCGGACAATGTGCAACAGGGTGTATACACATCACATCTACTGTGTGGCTACATGTCTCTGGCCAGCCCCATGACCATGTGTGAACATGTGTTGGCCAAATGTTTGTGATGGCCGTCTATTTCACATGTCTCTGTTGTCCCATATGACATACACCCATAGATGTCAGATATGTCACCATCCACAGGGCTATGCAGACAACGGGTTGTATGTTTGGTATGTGGGGTATGTGTTATGGGATAGTTTGACAATATTGCAGCCAGAACACTACGTGTCTGGGACATGTCAGATGGCACATCACAATGTGTGCATCCATTGCAGGGGCATATAACACAATGGTGACTCCTGTGGGCTGCCCATATCCCAGCTCACTGTGTGGTACTGTTTGCGTACCACACATGTGTTGTTCCAATGTATAGTACATATGCCTACATTGTACAAGACCTCCACCGTTGTATGCACAGCTGTCCACACATGTAGCAATGACAGATACTGTGGTTTCATGTCAGTGTATCATTTCATTTGTATATATTGCACATGGGTAGCCAGTGTGAATGATGGGAGATGTGACCTGTATATCGTGACTGGACAAAACAACAAGTGTACAAGTGTTAACTGGCCACATGGTGAATAGATCTATGCTTTAACATGCCTGATACTGATGACTGTCTCGCCTGCAATGGACTGATGTCTGTGCGGCACACCAGAGGTACCTGTATAGGGGTGACACAGCAGTTTGAACATTATCCATGACTGTATGACAGCCACAGGGTGCACTGTGCATGTTAATGCATTCGCCTGTACGATAGCATATAGTATGCACATGTGTGCATACACAAGGTGGCATACTGTAGTATGCAGTATGTGTGTAAACATACCTTGCATATGATGTTACATTACATAATGTAGAGTGACACATGCAACTAAATGGGATATAATAGTCATATGTGCAGTACTGACTTACCAGGCAAGTCCAGGCTCATTGGTTGGGAGACACCCACCTCCACGATGGCAGCTAGTGTTTGTGGACGCTGTTCTGAGGGTGTCCCCAGTCTGGCCAGTAGCTCCTTGGTGTGTGTAAGTGGGGGCTGGGTTGGTGACCCACCACCTGTTCTACCTTGTTCCCTGGCGATTGCAGTGCCAAGCTATTTCGCATGTTGTATCAAGTCCGTGCAGTGTCTGCGCACCTGTTGGTAGGTGCGGTTATGGCCACCCACATCACTAACCCTCCTGCGAAGATCCTACCACAGGTTGTCACGCTGCTGGGCATGCTGTGGCACATGGCTGAACAACACCTTGTAGTTCTCATGGAGGTACAGGATGAGGACATCATCCTCCTGGCGGCTGTATGCTGGCAGGAGTGACCGAGGCATTATCTGTAAGACATAATGATGGTGACAGGTCACAGTATCACAGAGATGTACAGAGATACTGCTGCACATACATTTGTAGTAAATCTAGTGCATCTGCACAGTTATCTTTGCAAATCATCATGACACTGACACGACTGACATGTTTGTGTCACACACATGTAACACCCCTTATGAATTGGATATCATCACCATATATGTGTGTCACCTCATTGCATTGTTCATACTCCATGTGAATGCTGCCTTGATGTGGGCATGTCTGTTTGCCTGCACTGGTGTTCTTACCTATCAGCACATGCCTGGAAGTGTCCACAGTAATGCTGTTGACCTTGATGCTGTGTATATGTCACATATCAACACATACACTGCCTTAATGGACTTCAGCAGTGACAATGCACACATACACATGGAAACCTTTACATGCATGTGTTTTGCCATATACATCTACACGGCACTGTACAGCAGTTCAGCATCCTGCCATGGATTGCCTGTGTTGCACATGTGATAGACATGGGACAATGGCTAGTCGGACGTCATTCGCAGGGATGGTTATCAACTATAACATGTACGGGCAAGGTTTTCTAGCTGTATCTGACAGCCATTTTGCCACCGCTAGGTGCATCAGTGACACATTACTGATTCAGACAGTTGATAATACATCTACCATGCGGTCATCACACCATGTATGACAGAGATGACATGTGCCGCTTTGATGGACAGGGTTGCAAGGTATGGCGGGAGTATGTCACATGTATGGAACAGGGATCTGTCCAGCATGTGGCGATCCTAGTAGTAGGACGGTGGCTGTCCATGACGTATGTCTTTCAGCTCAGGATATGTACATGTAGCATGTCAAACATCATAGTGTAGCACATGTCTTTATGCAAGGTAGCCAGCATGCTGCATAGTGGAGGTGAGGATTGTGAAGGCTGGTATCGCCCATCCACACATGGCCAATGCCCCTTAAAGGTGATATGTGATCCAATATTGGTCACCCGAGTGCTGAGTATGTCTGTCCAATGATCTCCATGCTCATGGATGGCACCCTGTCATGACATGGGTGCCTCATATGACTACCTAAGAGGCCTGGAGACATCACCAACTCAGGGAGGTGAACTGCACAGCACCATCCCTTACACAGTGTCCATAATGTTGACCGCAGCCTAGGTGGTAGTTAATGGGTACAGGGATATTCACCTAGCAGTGACAATGCTGATATCATCTGTCAGATTGTGCACATATGTCACACAGCTCACCCACAAAGCCCATTCTGTATGTTGTTCACAACACTGAGACAGCTATTGCTCATAGGTCATGGCCATTCACATCCTTACATACACAGATGCCTCACATTTGTCTGTGTGGTATGGGCTACAATGAGGGGGGAGTACAACACATTAACCCTGTTTTACTGTAGCTGCCACTGGTGTGATATGCACATGTCACTCTGACACCTTTTGTAGTGTTGATTCTGTCAACAGGCCACTGGCAGAACACTCCTGTGACATACGAAGGTACATGTAGTCAAACATCCGTACTGTCATCTACATCTGTACTGCTAACATCTACATTGATAATGGTTCATGGACTTGCAGACTATACTCAGCAGGGTTATAGTGCAGTGCTTCCAGTTATGACTGTCGCCACCACTTGTGGGTTGATATTATCCAACACCCTGTCTGTATTGCATTTTCATTCTCAGCACTTGTTCAGAAATTGTGAGCACTTCATGAGCTACTAATTAATATAGCACCCATTCCAAACCATTTGTCACAAGTACACTGTCTGTCCTTACATTTCCAGCTTGCTTACAGTACAGCAGCTGTTGTACACACATAACTCACATATCTTGTGAGACATGGTTGAATATACAGCCATGTCCAACTGTCACGTACCAGTGCTATTGCCTGTCTATATGATGAAAATGGCGTACATGTGGCAATAGAGCAATTGTCTCATGTACACAGTCAATGCTCACCTCCCAACATATGACACTACAGCCTGTGGGAGATGTACATATGCAGCCATGCTGGGGGTAATGCTGTCACCAACCCTGACTGAATCTGACAGTCATGTGGGGACATGTAACATTGGCAACACACCCCACTCATCACATAGTCTCACAAGATCTCCACCTCCACAGGCCACACATACAAGTACAACTTGTGCAGTACCTCTCTATAATCTGTGTAGGCACCAAAGGCAGCCCCCATCACCAAACACAACAATAACTTATAACCCACAGACTCATGTGTGCCCATCACATACAGCCAATAGGGTGTTATAACATAAGCAACACACCAGTCATAGGTGACTCTGTAGGCAGTCACACTGATGTCCCACTCAGCAGGCTACACAAGGTGATAGTCGCTTACATCTAGCTGTCGGGTAACTGGCTCTGCAACATAACCTATGCACCCATGCCACACCACACCAGGTACAATTTGACTGTCATTCTCCATGTTAGTGTGAATTCCCTGAGATGCAACTTCACAGACTACATGTGCAGGGACATGCAATAGCTCACCAGTCTTGTAGTCCTGAAGGTATGGGCCAAGCCCTGGGGAGCATTATGCATTCATCCGGACTTGATACCACTGTACAAGGACTGACTGTTTCACTTCAACAGTTGCCTATGCTTCTGCTGTCATTCCACAGCCATCCGGTATCTGTCCGCTTTGACTGACATGGTCAACAAAACATGATGCTTTGGCACAGATGACCTGCACCTGTCAGCCCTGGGAGTACAAATAACATGTAAGGCTCTTGCTGCTCCTATACTGCCTGTCTTGCACAGTTTCCAATAACATTCACCACCAGAACGGGAACAGGCAAGCAAAACATGGGGTCATGTGACTCGATGCTTGACATCTTCATCTCTGACCCACGCAGGCAAGGCACTCTTTATAATGGACCACTTCAATATCTCTGCAGTGACTGGGACATGCCTCTAGGCTCCACAGAGCACACCTGCAATGACAGGTTATACGCAGACCACCCCTTTCAGTCATATATACGCAGACCACACCTTTCAGTCATGTAACCTGGACCGGAACACCCATGGCTGAGGTGTTCCCATATTCCACTATGTTGTACACACATCCTGGCTAGTTACTTAGCACAATGCATCAGAGGTGCTCCACATGCAACTAACTGTGGCCAGAACTGCTATACACATTGTAACATGCTACGGATTCAACAACTTACCCCACGGTTACCAGACCTCATTTCTTGGTGTACTGGACAGTAGGGTTCAGACAGGTACTACTGATGTGAGACTGACACTACCCCACACTTAACTGGGATAGCCACTCATGTACCGACACATTAGGCCAACGCTGTCTGGGATTCATAACCTCCACTCGGCTGCATCAACCCATACACACCACCTCCAAGACCAACAATATCCTAGACATGGACACTACCAACATGTGACTGGTGTTCCACACCTGGTGTTATCCCCTCGTTGGTGGATTCCAAACATATGCTAATCACCCTTGTTATCCACATCCCGGCACCACAACCTTCACGGCATACACAGTACAAGAGTACTACAATGCCTACTACAGACATCTTATGACAGCAGTAGTTAACGTCATGACATCCGTGCAGATGGACAATGCACATACAAACGATGAAACATACCCCAGTGCACTTCATTAGCACTTACACGACTGCATGGCTCATGCTATTCCAAACAGAGCCATGATGGTACCCACCAGATAATGGACTCCACTCTGGGGGTCCAAATCCATGGACATAATTTACAACAAAAGGTGGAGGCTGTTGCAAAGTGGAGTACAATCCCATTGGGTGGGGTAGCTCACTGGTCAGCCTCAGTAGGGCTACGGGATCCCTCATCACATACTCTGAACTTAGCTACATAAACATTACTGCAACACATTCCAGAGTGTACCACAAGGCATTATGGAGGTATGTCAGTAGTCAATGGCAATACCCACATCTGCTCTGACATACGACAGTTACTCAGGAACATTACAGAACCGAGTGATGTTGGCAACATCCTGGTGGATGGGTTCAATGCTAACATTACACCCTCTCACTCCCTACAGGGCCACAATCCATGCAGGAACATTGCGGTGTCCCTGCGGTCACAACTACACAGTACTAACCTGGACTCTCTAAGGCCTGGAAGACTGACTCCATGTGATCGTCCAACATCCCAGGCTGTGATTTAAACAAACCTCTGAATGACATGTCTCCCCACTTGGCCATCAGATTCAGTAATAGCCTTGTATCAGACATTGTGGCCCCTGAATGGCACACAGCAACAGTTATCACACACCACACAGGTGGCGCCACAATGAACGAGAGGGACTATTGCCTATACACCTGACTGGACTGTTCTGCAAGGCTATGGGGCACATCATCATGGAAGTCATTCACAGAGACATTGGTGGGCTCCAGTCCTTTGATGCCACCCAGGTTGGACTTGGTAGGGCCAGAGCATGGCTCCTACACCTGGTGGACTCCTTTGATACAGTTACCAGGGTAGTTGATGATGGTAAGGGGGTCCACACAGCCTACATTGTCCTTTCATTGGCTTTCAGCACCGTTCTCCATTCTGGTATTGACAACATACACATCCACCTGCACATCGACCCCTATGTCTCAGGATGTTATGCAAAGTGGCTCATGGACAGGACCCACACAATGAGAGTAGCATACCATAGTACCTACTGTATTTCAGTTACACTTGGCGTACCACAGTCCTCAGTCATAGGGCCCTCATGTTCGGTATATGCTTCCCTGAGGTACAGGCTAGCACAGAGGGACTTTCCCTGACTAGCTTTTAAGACAACTGCATACAAAGTGCCATGATTGATCCACCAGCTGATCCTGACTCCCTCCATAAGGGTGTCACTGTGACAGATACCTGATATCAATATCATGGCCTCAAGCTGCATGACACAAGGTGCATGAACATCCCCTTTGCATTACACAAATCACCCACTGACTATCACATAGGTGGTAGTCCCCTACATACATGTCACATTGTACGTGATCGTAGTACACACGTATGTAGCACCCACTCCTTTGATAACCATATTGCCACTGTGGTGTGGATATCCTTCTACGTGGCCACCCTTATCTAAACTGGGTTTGTAGCTGGAACATAGGCACCCATTGTACCTCTGAACTCATGACGTATACACACATACAAGGGTACAACACCCCGTTTAGGGTGTACCTTACAGAACAGCTACAGCTTTACATACCACAACATTAACACGCCATGAGGATTATTGAGCTCCGAAGGTTGACATATGTGGCAGAACTACGGACACCACGACTGTACACATTTGCATACTGCATACTCAGGGGTGACCTCTGCTGAACAGACAGGGCCCATGTCCACAACAATATTCATGGATATACTCCACATAAGCGACATAAGCAAAAGCCACTGTGACCAGCATGCTCATGGATATGTGCACACATGCAACAATGAGTGGGATGTGCTTGAGGGTTACATTCCCAAATCTGACACTCACCATGCTTTGGAACATGATTCCTATGTACATCACGCAGGGACACTCAGTAGCACTGTTCATGTGATACCTCACTTGGTGGATGGGAGACACACATGTACGCCAGGGATCACTGCAGTGGCTGTACTGTGCAGAGGTGCAGGTAACACATGGCTCTGCTGTTCACAGACAGGACACTACCGTAGAGACGTGCCGCTGGTGTAAACACTGTAGTTGGGCTTACACATAGACTTGCCAGACTGCATAGTACCCCACTATAAAACTGTGAAGCTATTACATGTCCTTTGTGCATGGTTAATTGAGTAGCTCTTCCATTTCAAATAGCTATCATGCTGTTACAGTGTCCCATGACTAGAAGCCATATGTATCCTGTTATTGTATATTGTACATGCCAATAGACAATACCTTTGGTATGCATGATATGCCTGTTATGCTGTGTAGAATATCTGACATATCTACCTACAATACTGTACATTACACATATTTTACATATTATCCCATAATGCAAAGCATACTTGCACAGCAGGACCACCTTAGGCATGTCATTGTCGTTATATGCCCATACACATGCCTACTGTGACAGTATATCAACTTATACTATCCCCCCTGCTATGGCACGTACTTGTTGGACATACCCTACCACTGACGGCGGGTGGTATGGAATTGTTCTGTTTAAAGCCCTCATGTAGCATCCCTTGCGGTGTCTGTGATGTTTACCTTCTGGCCCACTGCAGGACACACAATTTCTACAAGCATTACTATGCTCAGCAAGACATCACTACATAATACCTTTTCCCACTTTATGCATTGCGGACACTTTTAATTAATACAAAACAGGCTATACATACACTAACATACTAAGTGCTCTACATACCTTGTTAGCATTCCGAACTTTCGTAACTATCTCTCATACACTGTTTAAACAGTTCTATGGTATGAGCATATGGTTTGAATGTCTGGCAAGTCATGCTTATATACATCGATACCTGTAACGTGGTTTCCTGCCACCAATTGGTGTTCCTGAGTGAATTATTACTTGCACATCAGCTGTGCGGCTACTCCATTGCCAATTACATGGCAACAGTGGGGTATAATTGAATTCTCCACTTGGGCGTTGCCCATTTCCCTACCTTCAGGGAGATGGCCTGTATTATGTTTTGTTGTGTGTAATTCCAACTGCTATGTGTAGAGACATGGATATTTTGGATTCATGTCCCCCGTGGATTGTGTGTGATGGCTAGAGTATGTGGTTCTACATGTGAGTGTACCTGTCATCTCAACCGTCTGATAAGGGACTATTGCAAACAAAACCTGTAACATTGCCGTCTGTTCCATTATACAACGGCTACGATTTCACATGGCGCCTTTAAAAATGTGTCTCTCACAAGGTATGTTAACGCTTCTGCAGATGTAATTGAGTGCCTGGATGCTTGTGCTGTAATTACAGTCTGTATAGCTATAGTTTCATGTGTGGGGGATGTCGGTGGGTGTACGTAGCATATACAAGTTTGTGGGGCTTGCATTTCTACATATTCCATATATGTGTGTGGGCTACTTCCCTAATTAAAGACCTATCAGTTAGTAGACTTTTGTTATGGGCATATACATTGGGCCATTGTTAATTGGTTTCTATATGGTATGCAGGTGAGGTTGATACTTCCATACCTCCGGAAATACAGCAATATGTAAAGGAATGTTACTAAATGACAGCTGTCCCGTGTATTTCTGTCCCAGATAGTTGCACTCATTGCAGTTGTGTTGGTAACTGAACCTCTTTCGCATGGGTTGCCACCTTTTGAAATGGCCATAGTGGGACACTTGCGGGACACACATCAGTGTTTACAGGCCGACACATACCCACGGTCAGTACACAGGATAGCACATACTTTTATCCTGAATACATACTTATTCTTGTAGGACTTTGGCTACTTATCATATTGCATGTAACATTTACGTTTCTTACATACAGGCAAAACTATTTAATGCAACTATTACATAATATATGGGACATAATAATGTCCTACAATCTTGGACATTTGCCCTTTTTAATGTTTTATATCAGGACACAACTGCCCAGGGAGGGCCTGTCTCTCCTAATGTGGGACAGGTGGTAACCGTATGCCTACGGCTAGCTATAACCACACCTACCGTAATGATGTACCTCCGAGTTGGCACTAACAGACACACGATGCAGACACACACACACATTACAGTCACACGGAAACACACACGGCACCCTCAACACACACATACACAGACTACGGCAATCACAAACACAGTTGAACACAGTACCTACATGGACTGCAACACCGGCAGCAATAACTAAATGTCCCTTCATATCGTGATAATATTACTCGCGGTTCTAGTGTTCCGGTACTGTGTTCTTTCGGTCTTTCAGCCTCGTGGTTACGCTTGTCGGTATGTGACACATTCCATAGTTGGTGGTATCCTATTTATTTGTACCTCCATGGTTGTGTACATGTCGTTGACCTATCTATATATTTGCAGATATCGGTGAATCTGTATATATCAACATATATCTCTCTATCACCCTTTCTATCTGTATTATATATATGTACATATATATATATATATATATATATATATATATATATATATATATATATATATATATATATATATCTATATATATATCTGACAGAGAGAGTGACAGGCAGAATACACCTTTCATTGTGTACTTGTCGGTGTATACTGTTTCCTGGACTTCGCACATTTGTGTTTGAACTTGTTACATTACACACCTGCCATAGGTACATCTTGGCTACCATAGTGTTAGGTGATTGCGTACATGATTGCGTGTTCTACTCCTGGCAGTGGTCGTTTTACTCTTCAGAGCAGGCACTATTAGTACAGGGGTGAATAATGCTGGTTTCACCTGTTCTGGACATCACTGACCGTGATCTGCGGGATATTCAGAGAAGCTTAGCCCTGTTTCGTACATATCCGTATAGTCATATTTAAATGATGCTTACCAGCACTGGGCAACGCATATTCCCGCTAACGTGTGCTAAACCTGATCTGATGACCTGCATCCGACATGCATTATTCGTGCCTTCGGGATTACGTTACATCCCTTGCAGGACGTGGGACCGGGAACATGCACGACGGTCACTGCATTTACCACTTGGGCATCTGGGATTTGTACACGTGTTATGGCATTTTGTATGTGGACTATACTACGGCTGTTACTCCATACTGCAATCACATGGGTAACTCAGTTAGTTTACATATGGATGAGTCCTATTAATGGTATGTCCATGTGATGTTTAATGGATGTGCTCCAGCATTGGGTATGTATACCACAGTGAGCCACACACTATAATGTGCTACACCTTCAAATGACCATAGGTGGAGCATGCTGGGGTGACACATACCTGTCATGGGTACACCCCATGCCTTGACATGACATCCATGATTACATTATGTGGAGCCCCTCATTAACGCACCAGGGAATCCATGCAGAGTGTGTGGAGAACAGTGATTACACACATGGGATCCCGCGATTGCCTCTGCTCCACTGAGCGACAGTTGGTTACTCGATGTTGTGGCAACAGCAGACACTGTTTGCCTCGATTGGTGTATGGCCTCTGACAATCGGGCATGTACCTACCGATGTACCTAGGAACCTATACACACAGTACCAACATATGCTGATAGGTGCATGTACTGTTCAGGTGTTGACATTCCTTGTTCCAATAGCTGTTGTGTGTACAATGGTTGAGGGCTGCCTATGTAGGATTCACACAGTAGCCCACCTATACATTACAATTTACAGGTGGTCATGTGTGTGTGCCATCCATTTTACTGTGTGTGCAGGTGGAGAGGTGTGTCAGTCCGTAGGAGCCTACACTGTCAGAGTATGTGCTATACATTCCCTCTTTGCCAAGGCATAGGCATATTGGGCATGCCTCTGTCTTACTACTGGGGCTGGCACAGGGTGTTTGTGGTCTGAATCCCTCTGTGCCTGTGATGGCCTTGGCAATTGCGGTGGGCTATGAGGGTCTTCACCATTTTGTCCCTGCTGCAGCTGTTTCCGCAGGATCATATTATGTAGCATGGCACATACTAAGAAGATGTGGGCACATGTGCCTGGAGAGTACTGCAAGGCTCCACCAGATGTGTCCAAGCAACGGAACCGTGATTTCAGCATCCCGAACACACGCTCTATGATGATTCTGGTTTGTGCGTGTGCCTCATTATGGTGTTCTTGCATGGGTGTGTGTGGATTTCTGATGGGAGTCATCATCCACGGCTCCAGTGCATAGCTAGCATCCCACACAAGGTGGCCATGAGGGATGTCCCCCCTGACAAATACCTGATACAGCTGTGAGGCATGCCAGATATGGGAGTCATGGTAGCTTCCAGGGCTGCCAGTGCACACATCCATGATAATGCCCTGGGCATTGCACATGACCTGGCAGTTGATGGAGTGGAATCCCTTACGGTTTATGTAGTGCCTACCATGCTCACCGGGTGGTGACTTGATATGTATGTGCGTGCAGTCTATCACAACCAGTACCTCCGGGTAGTGTGCCACATGGTGGAATTGATGCATATTGCTGGCCAACTCCTCCTGAGTTCAGGGGAAGTATATATGCTCATTGGCATGTGGTAACATGGCATCCAGGAACTGGTGTTGTACCCTGGATGCTGATGCCTGTGATCCCCATTATATCTCCAGTTGGCCTTTGAAAGGTGCCTGTGGGTATTATTCACAAGCTTACACATACCTTCGTGCCCACTGGGATGGGTTCCCCTCTGTTGTTTCTGGATCTCAGGCATGGCCGGCACAGCTCAACTATTTGCTGTAAGATGTCCCTGTCCACCCTGTAACGCTCTACTATCTCCAGATCATGTAGCCCCTGGTAGGTTACCCTTGGTCTGAACACTCTTCTCTTCCTCCGGGGCCTGCGGTGGTTGTCAGCATCATCCTCCACAACACCATCGGTCTCTAGCACATGCTGATGAATCACAGCTATGGCAGCTCCCAACATGTACATTTTAAAAGTTCCCCGTGTGTTTACACCTATGGTGCAGTGTTTGGGAATACACAGGTGTGTGTAGGGTGCTTTCACACTTTATACTATTGTGCTGTGAACACCGATGATGTCATAGGGTGTGTATGTATGATCGTAGCTACAGGGTATCTTATGTGTTTTACTACAGGAACTACTATTGTGGTGCCTTTGGTGTTGAATTACATTTGGCTGCCGTGGATTACCTCTTGAACCTCCCTTTACATTTCTTCACGTTTCACCTACCATTTTCTGGCATGCATCCAGCAGCCTGCTTTCATTTGTACTTTCCTAGACCTGGCTTATCTTGCGTAATGTGTTCTATTGCCAGTCTACTGTAGGTTTGCTTTGCTCTGCTATGACAGTTCTCATTTCTTTGCAATCCGACACCTCCCCTATCCTGTTTTGCAGGTTTCTGCAAGCAGACTTGTCAGGTGCTGTCGATTGCCCGCTGTGAGTTAATAGGTGTTAATTGCTCAGTTGTACTCCAATTACCCTACTGCGGCATTTCCTTCTTTTCTTCCCCTGACCTTCCTGTTTCTGCTATGGTGCGTGGTGCGTGCATCCGCTTATCGGGTTTCAGGCATGTTTTCATCCCCGTACACATGCGCTTTCGGGCACCATATGTGCTCTCAGCTAAATGATGCTATACCTACCCCCCCACCCCTGTCCTGCGGCTTTGCTTAGCAACGGCCAGGCGAGATTTGCATTGCTCCAATGTGCTTACAGCTACGGTGGCACACCCCACTTCTGATGTCATTTATACCTCTGAGCCACTCCTCGGTGTTGTAGCGCTGCGCCGTATGGTACATCCTTAATCCGGTGGGACGTTTGCGATTCAGTATAACCTGCCTCATTTACATGGCATTGACTACTAATTCATATTTACCTCGCCAAACACTGTCACAGACCCTTAGCAACCCTTGCAGCTTGGTTGTGGTGTACCATGCATACCACTGAGTATTATGGTGAAATCCTGATTTGTATTACATTGCGATTTTATGACATATGTATATATTTTCTTTGTGTTCCCGTTTGCGCACACATGCCCTGCGGTTGTACTTTGCATTACTGTGGACATGACATTAAATGTTGTTTTTTAGGTGTTGTGCATCTTTTCTTATGCCATTGGCTGTATATTTAGCCATTGGCATATGTTAACTTTGTAATACATGAGTCTGGTCCGCTTTCATAGCTCTGATGTTCTGTTTGGAAAAATGTAAACCGTGTTTTCGGTGGGCTTACGCTACTCCTGCACCACTTCATGAATCGCTATGTACCTTCATTTGCTTGGTGCAGCACTGCGCATGGGGTGATTAGCATACCTAAGCCGAGGGCTGCGCAGTTCTGGCGGACGCCGGTAGTGCACGTGGAATTCGACCGTACCTGAATAGCTCGGCGGCCATATTTGGCATTATACCGCTTACGCTACGCCTGCGCCTGGCGCAAGCTTCATGAATCCCGGGGTGTGTCTAATGTAACTAACAAACAATGACTTCATTATGTTTGATTTCCTAGACTTTATAAATCTTTTTATACAACCTATAGTTCTATAACTATCATTAGCCAATTGGTTGATATGATTACAAAAACTCATAGCTGAATCTACGCAAATACCCATGTCCTTAAATGAGTCTATAGTTTCAATCACTGTGTGCTATATTAAATATTCACCTTTCAGTTTATGTCTCCCAAATCTCATATGCTTAGTTTTTGATGTATTTATCAGGATATTATATTATGGCCAATAAATGGCATCCCTGCTTAGTACCGGTACTTACAGTTATCACTTTAGTCAGATTTCCATTGATTAATAACCAGGATTAAGTATTCCTATACTGACCTACCACTAAGTTATAAAAGTTTGGGTTCACACCCATCTCTCTCTCTCAAAAACAGAAACAGAAACATCCATTCCAGAGAGTCAAGAGCTCTCTTGATATTAAAAAGGATGGCACTTCCATTAGCCCATTCTTCCTTGTCCACACTAACCGAAAACTGATGTAGTAGCCACCAAATGGTCTCAGCTGATCAGCCATTAACAAACCCTGTCTGATTAGGAGTTATTAGTTTTCCTATCAGCTTTTGAACTCTTTTATTTTATTTTTTATTTATTTATTTTCAGTTTGTTTACCAGGATAGTCCATTGGGACACAAGGAACACATTTTCAATGGAGTCCTGGGGAGAAAAGCTCCTTTTAGCTTAAATTTTAATCAGAATCTTAGCTTCCACAGCAATTGCAGAAATGGGCCTAAAATTTCTTGGAAGGCTAACATCCAGCTTACCTTTAGGAAGCAAAACACCCAGAGCATTAATAAATGAATTAGGCAATGTCTGTAGGAGCACCATTGTTGAATACCCAGATAGTTAACAAACAAATCCTGAAAAAAGCTTATAGAAATCTGCTGGAAAACAATAAATACAAGAGAATTTCACTGATTTAAGGCTATTAATTGCCACTCTAATTTCTATCACAGAAACATTCCTGTCTAAAGCTTCTTGCTCTTCATAATTCAGCAAAGGCCCCATCCACCTAAAGCAGTGTTCCGCCAATAGAATCTCAAAATCTACCTTCCTTCACCTGCCTATTGTTCACTTTCATGGCTAAACATTTACCAGATCATTCCTCTCTAGTCTACCAAAAATTGTGTAGAGTAATCATATGCCACCCAACTACTGTAGTCTCATGTTTGTCTATCAATGCCTGCAACTGTTTTATTCTAAAAGCTAAGCCATAAATAGTGTCTACCATGGAATTCCTGTACATTTCTTTGTGAGCTTCTCACAATTCCTGCTCCTATTTCTAATCAGCTTATTAGTCTTTCTTGTCCAATGATTCACCAGACTTATCAGATGATCCCTCCCTGCACATTTTATAACATCCCTCCCATCTTGAAGGGGTTTATAGGATTCTAAAGCACATTCCTTCCTGATCATAATTGTTTTTAATACTTTTTACCTCTCCACAAGCCTCTGTTCGCCATACAGAGCCAGGGTTTTCATTACCACCCAGCAGTGATAAAATATATGCTCATGGTCAGAAAGACATCTTTCCCCTATTTCCACTGCCTCTACCTGCTCCACTCCTTTACCTCTCAAAACAAATCTATCTAGCTAACTGACTTGACAGTGATGATTTCCAGAAATATGTATAACCCTCTGAAGAATGGTATTACTGCCTCCAAACATCTATCCAACTCTCTTCCTGAATCCAATGTGCTACAACCCAACTTTCTCTATTTCTTTCTTTCTTTCTTTGTCACCAAATTTTCTAATTCCCAGTCTAACAGCAGATTAAAATTCCTCCACTCAAGTTAACTCCCATTTACAAAGGAGCATAATTTCTTGACAGTTGTCATAAAAATCAGTAAGAACATTTAGGGAGAATCATTATTTGGTTAATAGATTGTGCCGATTTTCAATTTCTGTCCACTAATATTCACCCCTACTATCACACAACGAACATCCTTGCCTTCTCATAATGCTTTCACCATCACATGTAAACTCATCTTAACCGAAATAAGTAGGCCCCTTTCCCCACCTTACAGCACTTACAGCAGTGCTACAGCCCAGACACTCCAAGTTCCTTTCTCCGAATTTGAGTGCTTCTTTTCTTATTAACTTAACCTTCTGTATCATAATATCAGTCTCAAGCTTTTTTACTTTAGTTCTAATGTTACCATATTTAATTAGGTGATAAATCCCCCCCACATTCCAAGTAACAATTCTGATATATTCATAATCCCCTGCAGTGTAGCAGCTTATCCCTAGACCATCTAACATTCTCCCCCACCCTCCTGCTAGATCTACTACAACCCTTGGATCCAGTTTGGAGCTATACTTGGCTCTAGGACAAGGAAGCTCTAGGTGCTTAGAACCTAAAAAGATGCAGGTAGAGTACATGGGTGCTCCACATCACATAAAACCCTGAAACCAGGATCGGATAGAAATCCCAATCTAAATTTCTGGTTGCCCTGCTTATCAATAAGTGTACACCCCTACATTTTTCTCTACAATTGGAAACAAATGCAGCAAGTTCAGCAAAACAACACACTGAGAAAAAAATGAACAGCTCAATAACCAGTACTAAGGTTGGCACCTATAAACTTCTTTAAATATTAAAAGAAATTAAACTATTCACATCTTAAAACCAATGTGTGAGACCTGTGTTATCCCTTATCGCTATCATTTGTCTATCAGCATTAATAAAACAGTGAGCTGTATATAACAAAGAAGTCAAATGCATTGAATAAAAGTAGAAATAAAGGAAAACATTCCTTAACTGATTTTGCATTTTTAGTTCAAGATTCACTGCAATCTAAACTAATGCCAGGATCACTGCCAGAAAGGTCTACTACTTGTAAACATACTATTATTCATAATAACAAAAGATGAGTCATTGAAATCATTAAAACTAATCCTCACCGAATCCTTCTTTGGAACACAAAATACCTAATTGGCAAAAGCCATGTCCATTTCATTGAGACAAATAGGACTTTCCTAAGTAGCAGATACCACTGATTGAATAATTTTATCTTAAACTCAGCTCTCTACACTACCAATGTAAACAGTCTCTCCATCTTTTTGAAGATATGTTGATGTCGTCCTGCTCACGCAACATTCTTGGCCTTCTCCTTTTGGATAACCAGTCCATCACTTGTGACAGAAAAACATATTGCGGTATTGAACATGGCAATGTAGCTTCTTCCATCCCTTTAGATCCATGTTGCAAAACATTCAGCCTGTAAAAAGAAGGGGCCTAATAATGCTGCAAAAAAGCATGAAGTTCCTCCAGGGAAAAGAGGCACTGCCTGCGGCCAGCTATCTCTGCCACTAATACTACTGGGTAGGCTGCCCAGGAAATAATGGCTTTCTGCTTTAGACCCCTCCGTACATCTACAAAAGTGGCCCTTTTTTGAAATAGCATTTTAGAGAAGTCCTGATATGCTCACAAAATATTGCCATCCATCAGGGCTCCAAGAAAAGGTAAGTATTATTTAAAATCCACTCCTTTGCAAGAAAAGATTGGAGTTTTAAAATCACTTTCATTGGGTGCTGAGAGGAATCAATTGTTTTGCCAACTGGTGGATCCTATCCTCCTTCCAATCCATATAAGTGGGCACATTAATTACTGTCAGACATTTTGGGTAAAAGAAATCCAAAATTTTACTGTTCTCTGTAGACTTTTAATAGCCTGACAGATGAATATTCCCTCTTCTATGTCTGTTCTCCAGGTCATCTGACTGAGATTAGAGGAAAAGCACCTTGGAGTTTAAACTGTGTATTTGCTCAGGTTGCTGTTAAATGACACCAGATTTCTTACTTATCTTCTTTTGCAGGTCAGAAACTGTTTGTTGTAGCTGCCCCATATTTTTTTGCTGACATTGAGGACAGTCTTGCAGTCTCTTAGTTTCAAGATACATTTGTGATAGCATTTGTTTTTCACATCCTTCTTTGGCCAAATCAAGTAAAATCCTATTATTAGCATTTGTCTCAGCAGCAGCCATGGTTCTTACTCTGTAAATAACCAATATCATGCACACTAACATAATGAGCACTTGCAGAGCAGAACAAACTCACTCCACCAGCATCACCCACTCCAAGCTGTGAACTATTTATGCCTTAAGTAATCATTATACGCACACGCACACATGCACACACACACACACACACACACACACACACACACACATGCACACACACACACACACACAAATGTATCTATCTATCTATCTAAACATATTTACACACACACACACACACACACACACACACACACACACACACACACACATATATATATATATATATATATATATATATATATATATATATATATTCTGTTTTGTTTGCTTGAATCCCAGATACTTAAGTTAATTTGTCTGAAAACCATCCACAACAAATATATCATAGAAATGTTTATTTTTTGGGGGGGGTTTCCCTAAACCCCCATACTTACATATACTAATTCCATGGTCACACAATGAGGAAGGAAAGACAAAAACAGCAAACACAGTTAATCAGTGCTGGAAAACAAATCCAGATATCTACACATCTGAAGGTACAGCATGATGCTGATGATTGCAGTCTACACATACTTTGCTAGACTCACATACCTAATAATTCCTATGGTAAGAAATGGCACCATCACATATTTCCTATAGGCTTTTATACTTTTCAGCCAAATGAGTTTTCAAGCAAATGTATTTGAGAAATTGGCTTTCAGGCAAATGAGCTTTCAGGCAACTGAAATAGACTGAAATCTATATCTGTCTATATATCTATGAGCCATCAGAATAGTAAAACTGATTTTTTGGTGATGTATGCAAAATTTTGCTGTGGATACTGCAAGTTATCACAACTTTACTAAAATGCATTGTTGAAACATAAGTACAATTTACAGAGTCCTGAGCATAATGGTCATTACTTGACCTATGTCTCAAGCAGCTAATTAGTTGACTCACCATTGAAAAAAATTGTTAAGGCTATAGTATACTGGAATTAACTGGAAACAATTGAAAAGACACTGGAACGAAAGTCTTTATCTGTTAATTACCCAAACTTGTGCTGGCCAGATGCCAGTCTCTCCTTTATGGGCCAAGTCTTTTTGTACATTCACAATAAAGTCTGCAAACACTGTAGTTTAGTTAGCAATGCTTTATTAGATGTTAACAATATCCAAGTACTGTCTTTAATAACAGTGCTGATAAACAATAGCAGTCTGTAAAAATTCTGGAATGCTGGATAACAATAACAGTGCTGATAAATATATCCAAGGTTTTTGCAAGTATATTCTCATTCTCCTGAATAATATCAACTGAAACAGTCTTTTCCTCCTCAATAGTGGAGACATTTGAACTGATTTCTGTACTCAGGCTCAAGTGTCTGTACTGTAAAGACCCTTTTACATACCAGTCCGAAAGCTAACTAAAGTGACTCAATTGACCATGTCTGAAGTATAGCCTAATAACACCTAAACCCTGTAATGTTTTACTTGCCTCTTTAGCCTTGGTTTCCAAGCCTTGTCTTGTGTGTGCTTCACAGTCTATTCTTTTTCTAGCATTCCATTGCAAGTACAGATATATTTCCCTTGAGAAAGGAACATTCTGTACCTGTCCCTAAAAACTGTTATTTCAGCACATCTCATGCTTAGCCAGCAAGATTATCTTTTCATTTCTACTGAACTGTCTTTCCTTCAAACTGAATGCATACATGAAAACAGAAATCTGACTCTATATTTTCAAGCCTATCATTCTACCTTAATGTATTATAGTGGACTCGGTAAGAATGCCCTCAGTGGTGCAGCAGTTAGCACTGTCACCTTACAGCAAGAGGTTCTCCAGTTTGATTGTTGGCTGGGATGCCTTCTGTGCAGAGTCTGCATATCCTCCCTGTATTTGTGTGGGTTTCCTCCAGGTGGTCCATTTTCTTCCCACATTCCAACGACATGCATCTGGAGCATTTCTGCTCAGGTCTCTGCTGAAAATGAGCTCTGTTCCAGTGAGATTTTTCCCAGTAAACAAATGTTAAATAAATAAAAATATGGTTTGGAGATCAGAAGATGTATTTCTGATGTGTCAGTCTCAGCAAAAGACAAAAATGAATCTACTCAGCTTTTAAAACTGTTATCCAGCAGCAAGAGCCTTACTTTTTAAGCCAAGTAAGTTCAAATATTGCAAGACTCTGACTGCACCCAATTATAAATGCATTTTTTTTCTTGTCATTGCAATCACAGTTAATATAACAAATATAGAAGATACACACAGACACATATGTATATCTATCTATACATATATCTATACATGTATGCATGCATATATGCACACTGAGTATTTGCTTACTACTACTATCATCATATAATCGATTCCAGTGCAATGCTGACTCATATGTGGCCTATACTTACATTGATAGTCAGATACACATGCAAACTAGGTTGCTGTCTGCACATTTTATTTTTTTATTTTATTTTTTATTTTACATTTGTTGACCGGGCTAGTCTAACTGGATATATGTCCATTTTCAGTAGAGGCCCGGGGAGAAAAGCTCCAAACTAACCACAGTTATAACAAGGTTAAAGATTACCATAAATTAGCTTACAAATAGTACTTAACTAGGTAGTAAATAACAATAAAATAGTAAATAGCAATTAAATCAAATATGTTATGTTGTACATAAAATGACAAAAAACAGAAAATTGGATGTGACTTTTCAGATGAGAAAAATACTTAGATGTTACAGTAGTTTTACTGTTAACTTTTCGTTTCAGCTAAACAATCATATCTTGATTAGTATATAAACAAGGAAGTGTTATACACAAGGATGTGTTATAAACAGAGGTGAAAATCTAGTCAGGGTTACTACATAATAATGCTGATAAATATGTAGTGACACTGAAATGAATGAATATCTCAGCCTTACATGAACTTTGTGTAAGAGTCAGGGCTAAAGCTATACCTCTCAACTGTCCAGATTTTCACAAAATGTTCAGCTTTTTGACTAATTTTTTGGTCCATCTCTCATAAAATTGTAGTTTTCTGGCAAATCACTGGGAAATCATTGAGGACTGAAGTCAGAAAATAATGGCAGACATATAATTTTCAGACTTCATATCCATCAGAAAATTCATGCTAATGCAAAATCTGTTATCCTAGCGACTTTCTAAGTTTGTTAGAAAAATATTTAAAAAGTGTCCCTATTTTTGGGCCTTTTTCCCCCATTATTTGTGATTTTGTCCAGATTTCTTGCTCCAAGAGGTTTAGAGGTATGGCTAAAGCTGTGATGAATTATTATGTAGAAGGTTGTCTAAAGCAGAAATGTTCAGTTGCTTTTGCATAAACTCCTGTAATTATGACCTGTTTGTCTTTTCTAATATTGATGGGGAGATGATTCCACAGCAGGGATGACCTACACAGTTGGATAAAATGGGCCCATGTCATCATTTAACTTATTTACAGAGAATCAGTCTTTATCAAAAACAAATGTACAATGTCCATCATATTGATCACTACTACAGTAGCCTTAGCTATATGGGTTATATCCTGCCAAGGATATATTGGCCGGCCATCTTCAAAAGCTCAAGGCACATTCCCCATGCTCAAACTGTCAAGCAGATTGAGCCGAGTGGACTAAAAGATAAATCTAGCTGTGAAGCCCTTCAGAGCCTTATTGACACAGAAGAGAATGCTCATCTTGAGGATTGAAAGTCGGCTTGCCCTTTCCTTTGCTGGAAAGAAGAGTTCCCCTTGGAGAAAAAACTTCCATTTTCTTAAATTTATTGATGTTTTATTACTTTACTCTTCAGGGAAGTTATTAAAGCTAGAAGTGTTGGGTTTTAAATGACTTTCTAGAGACAATAACATACTTTTAAAAGGAGCTCTCTTTTTTCTTTCCATTTATTGATACTTCTTCCAGGGCTATAACCACTGGTACTGTTTTAAGAAGATTTGCATGGCTGCATTTTCAGAAGCTTTCAAATGATGTTAAAAATTAGATTTTAAATCCTCCTTTGGATAGAGTTAGTGTTTGGCCCCTCTACTGCAGAGGTGATCAAAAAGTGTGATGAAAGGAGCAAGCTGATCCAGGGAATCTCCAAGATTAGACAGCTCTCCTTTTCCAGATTTTTCAAGTTTTTTTTTCTTTTTCCTCTTTCACTTTTGGCAGAAAACAGAATAAACATTCTCAACAGAATTCAGGTAAACAGATGTTTAGGGAGGAATGGTAAGGGAGTTCCAAAACAAAGTCTCTAACCTTCTAAAATGAAGGACAGTCCTTGTGACCCATTTCTACCCTGGTCCCCTTTTTCTTCCAGAAAGTCTTAATCTCCATTTTGTCTCTTTGCTAACAGATTGCTTCAGACAAATGGATTCTGAATATCATTCACCAAAGTTACAGATGGCAGTAGGATGAAATTCCTCCTTCCAGGGGTCATTCCTCTTCATTCAGATCAGTTTATTTTGTTAAAAAATGGCACAGGACAAAGGATCACTCAAAAACAATAATTTAATATTTGTAAAGTAAGTGCTTTCTGTGACTATTTGGAAGAGATGGGTGAAGGCTGCCAGCCTAGTCAAATATAATTTGATATATAATTCTGGCATTTGTAAATAAATGTAAAATACAGGCATGTTTCTTGAGTGTCAAATATTGTGAAATGTGGAACTGCAAAATATGTAACAACATTGCACTCTACTGGCCCAGTGAAGCATGTTGTGACCCTTTCATGTTAGAATTTGGCTCCAGTGCATCTGGATGAAGGTTTCATGCCCATTGTTTTAAGGCTAAAGTTTATGACCAGAATTTACATGTGGAAGGTGCTTTATTGCTCTGGTTTCTGCTAGTGTGTATATGTGAAATGCCTTGTATTGTTGTAAGTTTCTGAGCAGGTGTTAGATTGCTAAATAATGCAGTTTGTGGCCTGAGAACTCAGACCAGGTGTTAAGATGATGCAATATGAATACTGGGAAAACCTAAGTGTCAAAAAATGATGTAATTTGGGAGGGCCTTAGAGACATGTTTGTTAGTAATGTTTAAATACAATTTCTCACAAGAGACTGAGGGCATTTTGACTTTGGATATCTAACTCAGCACTCTGCATAAGCTCACATGTAAGTTTTTACCACTGTGATTTCTTGTAGGAATAGTTAAAGCTAGTAAAGATTAATTAGGTATTTTTCTTTGCAATCAGACCTGTCCTACTGTATTATTTTAAGTTTCTGTGTGATCTCTGAATTCTTAGATATCTCTGTGGTGTAGTAGTTTTGTCTTGTGTTTTAATTATTCATTATTAAATATTTTTAAAACCTTCTAGCTGTGGCTGGTTTGCATAGAGATAAGCTCTAGAGTTCATTGCATATTTATAGAGGTTATTGTAATAGGCCACTCTAAAGTAAGCCTTGACTGTTAGTCATACTAACACTGGATTATAATATTGCACAGTAATAATTGGATACCCTTTTAAGGGTCTTTCAGTAGCTGATATTATTAGCTGGGTGGTGGCGGGATTACTACCGTATAGTCTGGGTAAAGGGGCACAGCTGGAGAATCTATGTCAGCCTTTCCCCGGAGTGTCTGTGAAGTTGTATAAATACTTATCTCAAAGTGTGTGTGTGTTGTGTCAGCTACTTGTCAGGGACACTAAGCACTGGTTGGACAGAGAGGGTACTGGAGGTTCTAGCTTGTCCAGATAGCCTGAGACCTGGACCCTATAGCTGTGCCAGTGAGGAATCTTATTGGGCCCTGGTGAGCAAAGGAGCAACCAGCTCCTGACTGACTGTGATCTCTGTGTGAACTTAAGGGAAATTGTACTTTACTGTGTGTATTAGCTATCCTTTCCACTTCTAGGAGGTGACCTCCCTGGTGTTAGTGGTGAGGATTGAGGATCCTTGATTGCTGGGTCAGGGCACAGTCATCACAAGTGTTTGGGAGTGGTGGGATCTACTTCACATGCTAATTGGCTTGTAGTGGTGTGGGTAGAGGAAATTCCTGTAGCTTATGTACAGTGATCTCTAAAAGTGTTTTGTACTCTAAAACAGCCATGCAGTGTATACCCAGAGTTCAGATCACAATTGTTTTATTTCTTTTGTTAGCTTAGTGTTAGTCAGGGTGAGCATGCAGCATGTCAGCAGAATAGTATGGAAATCTGACAAGGAAACAGCAGGCGGAGATGTGCCAGACTAGGGGACTGGTGCATGGAAACCTGACTAAAGCAGACCTTATTGCAGCCTTGGTTACAACTGCATCAGAAAACAGCAGCCTGGAGGACAATCAGACTGACAGTGGAGATACAATATCCTCAGAGAATGGACAGCTCAACCTTTCTGCAGTGGACTTAAAAATCCAGCTGGAGATAAAGACACTTGAGTTGGAAGCCAGGCGTATAGAACTAGAAGCAGCTGAGAAAATGAGGAGTCTACAAGCTGGAGGAAAATGAATGGCAGAGGAGGCATGAGAGGGAAATGCTGACTCTTCACCAGAATCATGGAGGTAAAGGTAATGGGGAAGGGAGTAACCAGACCCCAGAAGCACAAAAGGTCAGTAAATTTCTTCCATAGTTTAAAGAGGGGGATAGTTTGATAACTTCATTCATATGTTTGAGTGGATATGTAAACAGTATGAAGTTGACCAAGGGCTCTGGGTATGGTTCCTGACCCCCTTACTCCTTGGTAAAGCTGTAACATCTTTAGCAAAAATGCATGACACTGACTGTTTTGATTATACTCCTGTAAAAAGACACTTGTTGGAATGTTTTAAGCTAACACCTGAAATGTATAGGAAAAAGTTTTGTGACCATAGGCGCAAGGCAGATGAAAATGTATGTAAATATGTTGCTGAACTGAGCACTTATTTTCATAGCTGGGTGAGTGGATGTCAGGTCACCACTTTTGAAGGGCTGGCAGATCTTTTGGTAAGAGAATAAGCCCTTAGCACTTTGTCTGAGGACATGAGGATCTGGTTAGCTGATAGACAGTGTGTTACTTCAGGGGAGTTGGGGAAGAAGGGAGACCTATACCTTGCAAGCAGGGCAGCCCTGCACAGGAAAGGGCCCCCCTGTACTGCTCATGGGACTAAAGGAACCCATGGTGGGCAGCACAGACTGCCCCAACAGAATCCACCAGTAGCAGGGAAAGTCACTAGTCCAGGTATACATCCAGGACCTAGGGTGAAATATTTTGAATGCAACCAGTGAGGCCATGTGGCATACAGGTGTCCACAGAGGCAAGGTGGGCAACCAAAGGTGAGGGAGCCAGTAAGTGGTAAAGACAAAATGCCAGTAGTAGGTTGTCTTGAGACAACAGGGGTATGGAACTATCATCATGCAGATGTCCTGAGAGGCAAGGATTTGGATGAGGAAGTACCATGTACTTATGCAGTTGCATGCAGTAAGGCTAGGAGAGAAGCATGTGAGTCTGGTAGCCTGGGGGAGACCCAGACAGACTGCATACTTGCAGCCAGGACTGCTGATGTGGTTACTTCAGGGAGTGAGCTACAATGTAGCAGTGAGACTGAATGTGAGCCACAACTGTTTGTGGGTACTGATGTTCCCTTGGATAGGGTAACTACAAAGGTAGAGGTGAGTAGAAGTACCCAGACTGACAATGAGGCACCACTGTCAGAAGATGCCAGACTTCCTGTGGAAGGGGAGCTAGGAAGGGTTACAAGGGGAGAGTTGAGACAGGCTCAGCTCTCAGACCCTACATTGCAAGGACTGAGGCAGGTAGCTAGGGAGGCACCTGGTTCTCAAGGGAATGGGGGAATCTGTATACTGGAACAAAAGGTTACTGTACAGAGAGTGGACCCCTGAGGGAAGGCTAGAAGGTGAGAGAGTACAGCAGTTGGTAGTGCCTAGAGCTTACCGTCTGGCCCTTCTAGCCATAGCCCATGATATTCCCTTTGCAGATCATATGAGCATAAAAATTACAAAGAGGTGTATTATGCAAAACTTCTATTGGCCTGGAATTTACGGAGATGTAATAGGGTACCACAGGACCTGTGAGCAATGCCAAAAGGTAGACAAGGCAGGAGACAAGGTGAGAGCTCCTTTGATGCCTTTGCCTGTGATTGAGTAGCCATTTCAGAGGGTAGCTATGAATATTGTGGGTCCTCTGAGTACCCCAAGTTCCACAGGGAAAAAGTATATCCTAGTGATTTTAGATTATGCTACACAATACCCTGAGGCAGTGGCTTTGTCTTCCATTGAGTCCGAGAAGGTGGCAAATGCTTTGCTAGAAATTTTCAGCAGGGTAGGTTTCCCAAAAAAAAATACTGTCTGACAGAGGTGCCAATTTTATGTCAGACCTACTGGCTTGTCTGTGGAAGTCCTGTTGGGTGAAGCACATGAAGACCACCCCCTACCATCCCCAGAGGTTAAACTCTACAATCAAGTTCATGCTATGGGCATTAGCAGATCAGTTTAAGAGGAAGTGGGACAAATAGTTGCCCCATCTGTTGTGTGCTTACAGAGAGATTCCCCAGGAATCCATAGGTTTTTCACCCTTTAAATTGCTGTATAGGCATAGGGTGAGGGGACCTCTAGATTTAATTCAACATGAGTGTGAAGGAGTCTGTTGTAGCATATGTCCTGAACCTCAGGAGAAGGCTCAGGGAGCTCATGGACCTGGTCCAGGAGAACCTGGCGGAAGCCCAACAACAGAAAAAGGTGTGGTATTACAGGAATGCTCGAGCTAGAGAGTATGCTGTAGGGCAGAAGGTGATGGTTCTCATTCTTGTCAGACACAACAAGTTGCAAGCAGCTTGGGAGGGACCCTACAAGGTGGTAAGAAAGGTAAGTGATGTTAACTACATGGTGGAAGTTAAACAATTAATTAATTAAACAATTAAATAATTAAAAACAATTAATTATACAAGTCTAAATTCATGGTTTTAACTATACAATCCCCAAATCTATAAGACTCAATGTACAAATTCTTTATCAATAATAAAAAAAATATTTTATATAATTATATATATATATGTTGTATTATATATGTTGTATTATAATATAAATGCTGAACCATCAGCATATTAAAAAAGATCAGAGGGGTGGCCCCTGGAACTTGTTGCTAGAGGAACAAGAACTATTATGGCAACTTAAAACTAGAAACATTAATTTGGCCATTTATTTATATTATAATACAACATATGTTTTATCAGTTTATTTCCTTTGGTTTTGTGTACATGGTGGAAGTGCTAGGCAGATGGCAGGGGCACAAACTGTACCATGTTAACATGATGAAACCTTACCATGATAAGGAGACCCTTGTGCTGAACATTTGCAGTGGATTGCAGGAGGAGTCTGAGAGAGATCTTGTGACTGATCACCTCAGTGAGACTTGGGCTGACACCTCGGGGAAAGGGGTAGCAATGTCTCAGCAGCTATCTCCTACCCAGGTTTGAGAAATCTGAGCAGTGTTGCAGGCGTTTGGGGGTATGTTCACCAGGAAATCAGGGAGCACTCACCTGGTGCAACACCAGGTGGATACAGGACCCCAAAGGCCTATCAGACAGGCTCCTTATAGGGTGTCTGAGACAGTCAAACAGACTCTGAGGGAAGAGGTACAGGAGATGTTGGAACTAGGGGTGATTCAGGAGTCCAACAGTCCCTGGGCCTCCCCAGTGGTACTGGTGCCAAAGAAGGATGGCAACACCAGGTTCTGTGTGGATTACAGGAAATTAAATAGTCACACAGAGGCAGATTCTTACCCCATGCCTAGGACAGATGATCCCTTAGAGAAGCTGGGTGAGGCTAAGTATCTTACCACCATTGATCTTAACAAGGGATACTGGCAGGTGCCCTTGACTCCCAGTGCTAGAGAGAAGTCAGCCTTTGTGACTTCTTTTGGCTTGTATGAGTTCACAAATATGCCCTTTGGGATGAAGAATGCCCCAGTGACTTTCCAGAGGCTGGTAGATCATATCTTAGCAGGAGCAAGAGGGTTTGCCCTTGCTTACATGGATTATAATGCTATCTACAGCCATTCCTGGCAAGAGCACCTTCAGCATGTCAGGGAGGTGCTGGGCAGACTACAGAGGGCAGGGTTGACCATTAAGCCTAGCAAATGTCAGTGATTATGGCAGAGGTCTCCTACCTAAGACATAGAGTGGGGAGTGTTAGGATAAGGCCAGAAACTGCCAAAGTGGAAGCTATTCAGGCATGGCCTGCAGCCTGTTACCAAAAAGCAAGTGAGGGCATTCTTGGGGACAGCAGGGTACTACAGAAACTTTGTTCCCAATTATAGTACCATAACTGCTCCCCTCACATACCTGACAAGGCAAACAGGCCAGATAAGGTAGTGTGGACCCCAGCATGCGAGCAGGCATTTCATAAGCTTAAGGAAGCTTTGTGAGGACCCCCTGTGTTAGCCAGTCTAGACTACAGCAAAGACTTTGTAATGCAAGTGGATGCTTCAAACTATGGGGTGGGGTATGTACTTAGCCAGATTTCTTCAGAGGGAGAAGAGCACCCAGTGGTTTACCTCAGTCATAGGCTCCAACCCAGGGAGGACTACTATGCAGTGGTAGAAAATGAATGTCTAGCCATAATGTGAGCACTACAAAAACTTCCGCCTTATCTGTATGGAAGAAAATTCACTGTGATGGCAGATCACAACCCTCTAACATGATTAAACAGAGCCAGTCAGCAAAATGCCAAGTTGCTAAGATGGAGTCTGGGGTTGCAAGCATATGATATGTCAGTGCAGCACTGCAGTGGGAGTAGCAATGCCAATGCAGATGGTCTCTCAAGACAGGGAATGGACTGAGGTACACCCAGATAGACCTGACACTCTCAAGTGATGTTTCTCAAGGGGCACTTGGAAAACTTGCTTGAGTTCCCCGGGGGGAAGAGATGTGACGATTGGGGAGAGATGGGCGAAGGCTGCCAGCTTAGTCAAATAGAATTTGATATATAATTCTGGCATTTGTAAATAAATGTAAAATACAGGCATGTTTCTTGAGTGCAAAATAATATTGTGAAATGTGGAACTGCAAAATATGTGACAACATTGCATTCTACTGGCCCAGTGAAGGATGGTGTGACCTTTTCATGTTAGAATTCAGCTACAGTGCATCTGGATGAAGGTTCCATGCCCATTGTTTTAAGGCTAAAGTTTATGACCAGAATTTAAATGTGGAAGGTGCTTTATTTTTCTGGTTTCTGCTAGCATGTATATGTGAAATGCCTTGTACCATTGTACATTTCTGAGCAGGTGTTAGATTGCTAAATAATGCAGTTTGTGGCCTGAGAACTCAGACTAGGTGTTAAGATGATGCAATATGAATACTGGGAAAACCTAAGTGCTACAATTATGTAATTTGGGAGGGCCTTAGAGACATGTTTGTTAGTAATGTTTAAATACTATTTCTCACAAGAGACTGAGGGCATTTTGACTTTGGATATCTAACTCAGCACTCTGCCTAAGCTCACATGTAAGTTTTTAGCACTGTGATTTCTTGTAGGAATAGTTAAAGCTAGTAAAGATTAATTAGGTATTTTTCTTTGAAATCAGACCTGTCTTACTGTATTATTTTAAGTTTCTGTGAGATCTCTGAACTCGTGGATATCTCTGTGGTGTAGTAGTTTTGTCTTGTGTTTTTATTATTTATTATTAAATATTTTAAAACCTTCTACCTGTGGCAGGTTTGTGTAGAGATAAGCTCTAGAGTACATTGCATATTTATAGAGGTTATTGTAATTGGCCACTCTAAAGTAAGCCTTGACTGTTAGTCATACTACCATTGGATTATAATATTACACAGTAATAATTGGACACCCTTTTAAGGGCCTTTTAGTAGCTGATATTATTAGCTGGGTGGTGGCGGGATTATTACCGTATAGTCTGGGTAAAGGGGCACAGCTGGAGAATCTGTGTCAGCCTTTCCCAGGAGTGTCTGTGAAGTTGTATAAATACTTATTTCAAAGTGTGTGTGTTGTGTCAACTACTTGGCAGGGACACGAAGCACTGGTTGTACAGAGAGGGTACTGGAGGTTCTAGCTTGCCCAGCTAGGCTGAGACCTGGACCCTATAGCTGTGCAAGTGAGGAGTCTTATTGTGGACCTGGTGAGCAAAGGAGCAACCAGCCCCAGACTGACTGTGATCTCTGTGTGCACTTAAGGGAAATTGTAGATTACTGTGTGTATTAGTTATCCTTTCCTCTTCTAGGAGACAACCTCCCTGGTGTTAGTGGTGAGGATTGAGACTTCTTGATTGCTGGGCCAGGGCATGGTCATCACACTTTCATACAGGCTGGTACCTGTACTTCTTCAGACAAAAGCGACTTTGAGTGCTCCTTTGTCCTGTGCCATTTTTTTGTTATTTTCCTAGTTTGTTCATCTTAATATTTCATTTATAGGTTTATAGGTTGGTACTAGGCTACAGGCCCTAGGGCCTATACAAGCCTAGCCATAACAATTCCCTGTCTATTTCTTCCCACAGTATTTACTTCCCTGATCCCTGTCTAGCAGGGTAACTGATGTGATCCCCAGGTGAATTTCCTATCTCCCATCCAATCATCAAGGTTCTTTTTGAAGAGGGCCAAAGAGGCACTCTGCTTGACATGTATGGGCAGTCTATTCCAGAGTCTGGGGAGTCTCTGGGTCAGGAACCTATCCCTCCAACATGTTTTGTTCATTGTGATGACAAGATTTAGATCCCTGGAACATGTGTCTCTGAGGGACTGGAATTTATTTAAGTGTAGCATGTCCAACCACTCTGGGTTTGACATGGCTTTGTATGTTAAGCAGGGATCACCTTTATTTTGTTCCTAGTACCAAAAAAGAAAAGAAAATGCTTGGAGACCAACTCTGGATCTTTCTTTCCAAAACCTGCTTGTGATGGTGCTTTAATTCAAAATGATGTCACTTCACATCATGGGTTCGGAGGGTGGCCTAATGGTTAAGGTGTTTGCCTTACAAACACAAGGTGCAGGGTTTGAGTCTCAGAAGGGATAATTGGCTAGGCTTAAAATGGCTCACTAGGGCAGTTAGCTTAGTACTAATCTATGAACCTACCTGTGAACAATCTGTTATGTGTTCCACACCAGAGGTCAATTCCTCGTTGGTCAGATCCAACCACAAGCTAATCAGCCTAGACATCCACATCCCACCCCAAGCCCCAATTAGGGAAACCATCGTAAAAAAACTTCTCAAAAGCCAACTTCACACTTCTTAAGACAGAAGTGGCAAACTTCATGACACCCATGCAGATGGACAATAGAGGTATGACTGCCGAATCCTACACAAATGCACTTTATAAGCACTTACACGAATGTATGGATCATGCTATCTCTAATAGAACCAATATGTTATCCTCTAAAAAAAGGAAGCCAATCTGGTGGACCTCTGCCATAAACAAACTCTACAACAGAAGAAAGAAACTGTTGCAAAAAAGAGTAAAATCCCATGACTGGAGGAACTCCCTGGTCAACCTCAGAAAGAAGCTGAGATCCCTCATAAAATCCTCCAAAGCTAGTTACGAAAACAAAATTGCCACTGACTCTAAAGACAACCACAAAGCATTCTATAGCTATGTCAAGAATCTAAATGGGAACACTCGGATCTGCTCTGAGTTACAGCATAATGGCACTAAATATACAGAACCAATGGATATTGCCAACATCCTAGCAGATAGGTTCAGTGCTAACTTTACCCTCTCACCCCTAGATGGCCCATCTCTATACCTGAAGAATGCAAAGTTCCTATAATCATGGCTGCACAGGTAAAAAACACACTCTCCAAAGCCAAGAACACAGCATCCATGGGACCTGACAATATCCCAGGCTGCGTTCTACACGAACTACAGAATGAACTGGCACCCTACCTAAGTACCATGTTCAATCATAGCCTCACCTCAGGCTTTGTACCCACTGAATGGCGCACCGCAACAGTTATCCCACTCCACAAAGGGGGAGCCACGACGGACCCCGAGAACTACCGCCCCATTAGCCTGACGAGCCTGGTCTGCAAGGCCATGGAATGTATCATCATGGAACTCATAAACAAAGACATTAGTAATCTCCAAACTCTGGACCCTACACAGTTTGGATTTGTAAAAGGCAGATCATGTCTCCTAAACCTGATTGACTTCTTTGAAGCAGTCACCAAAGCCATAGATCAGGGTAAAATGGTTCACACAGCTTATCTAAATCTCGCCAAGGCTTTCGACACCATCCCCCACTCTGGAATTATAGATAAGCTCACTAAACTAGGTATAAATCCCTATGTCACAAGATGGGTTGCCAACTGGCTCACGGACAGAACCCACACTGTGAATGTAGCGGATTCCAAATCCGACATCAGACCAGTGACAAGTGGAGTAACACAGGGTTCAGTCCTGGGTCCTCTCCTGTTTGGTATCTACTTCTCTGAAGTGCAGGCCAACACAGAAGGTCTTTATTAACAAAGTTTGCAGATGACTGCAAACTAGGAGCCATAATCGAAACTCCTAATGATGTGGACAAACTACAAAAGGGCCTCAATGAGACAGATACCTGGTGTCAAAGCCATGGCCTGAAGCTCAATGCCAAAAAGGGGTGTATTCTCATCCACTTTGGTAAAAACTCTGTACCCATGAACTACCACATAGCTGGTAGTCTACTTAATGCCGAAAATGTGATAAGAGAGCTTGGGACACAGGTGGACAGTAGTCTCTCCTTTGATAATCACATCGCCACAGTGGTCAGGAAATCCTTCTATGTGGCTCATCTCATCACAAAAGGATTCTCATCCAGAAAAAAAGAGGTCATTGTTCCCCTCTACTCATCACTCATTAGACCCATTATAGAGTACAATGCCCCTTTTGGTATGTACCTCACAAGACATCTACAACAGCTGGAAAGACCACAGAAATGCCTCACAAAGAGGATTACTGGCCTCAAACATATGCCCTATGCAGACCGTCTCAAAAAACTACAGCTTTACTTCATCGCATATTGCCTACTCAGGGGCGATCTCTGCCTAACATACAAAGCTATGTCAAACTCAGAGCTGTTGGACATGCTCCACTTAAAGAAATCCCAATCCCTCCGAGCCATACGCTCTAGGGACCTTAACCTTGTCACCACAATAAACAGAACATGTTGGAGGGATAGATTCCTGTCCCATAGACTTTCCATACTCTGGAACAGACTACCCATCTATGTCAAACAGAGCTCCTCAGTAGCACTCTTCAAGAAAAATCTTGATGATTGGATGGGAAATGGGAAATTCACCCCTGGGATCACTTCTGTGGCTCTGCTCGACAGGGGCACAGGAAAATAATTTTCTTGGGTGGCGAAAGCCAGGGTACATTTTTTGGCTAGGCTTGTATGGGCCCTAGGGCCGATAGCCTAGTACCTACCTATGAACCTATGAATCTATGTCTCTTTCCTCTTTTTTGTTTCCTGGTAACACTAGACTTTCAAGATGGTTATCATCACACCCCTATTCTTCCAGACTTCAGATGTTTCTTAAGGTTTTGTATGTATCACATTATCAGTTCTCTAATGTAAGCTTTGGACTATCCACTGTTCTCAAAGTGTCTGGCTTCAGTTATATCTCATTGCAGGCAACAATGTATCCACAATTTTCCATATTTAGATGACTTACTTATATTTGCAGAGTCTTTTTCAAAGTGTCAGGAATCTCTGTCTTGGATGAGAGATCTCTAACACAAGCTGAGATTTCAAGAGAACAGTCAAAAATCTTTCTTGACTCCTTCATATAGAATTGTGTTCCTGAGATGTCAAATTGACACCCCAGTTCAAAGAACTTTTCCTCCAATGGAAAAAAAAAAGATCCTTATTTAGATCTATTTCTAAGGTTTTCCATTCAGACTTTGGTCACTGCAAGGAAATAACTTGGGAACTTGGGTCTCATGGCATATATGATTCACATGATACCCCTGGAAAGGCTTCACATGAGAAAGATACAGTCATATCTGAAATCTCTTTGATCCCAGCATCAACACCCTTTATCATTTCAAATATCATTGCTGGAGCTTGTCAGAACAGAAATCTTTTCGTGGTGACAACAGATATCTTCAAATCCAGATCTCCCCTTCCTTTTCTCTCCTTTCTTCAAAGCAGTCAATCAACACAGGTGCTTTGGACTTTGCTTGGGGAGCAGTTTCAGGAGGGATAAAAGTGCATGGATGTGGGACACTAAGGATAAATGCAGGCACATAGATGTTTGCCTTGCTCAAGGCACCTGATTATCTAAACCATCTTTGGCCCCTGGAACCTCTTCAAAGTCATTTCAGACAATACCACAGTTATGTGGTGCATCAATAAGCAAGAGGGGACCATATCATATCACCTTTGCAGGCTAGCCATGTTGGTGTGGTTGTAGCACATTCTCACTCTACAAGCATCCTACATTCTGTCAGAGCAAAGTTTTGTGGCAGACAAGCTGAGAGGTCTAGGGCAGACCCTCATTAATGGAAATTAGATCAGGGGTCTTCCAACATTTGATCCATCTGTGGGGATTTCCTCAAGTAGACCTTTCTGCCTCCTCTTTGAACAATCAACTGGCAAATTTCTGTTCCAGAACTCTATGCAAGAAGTTCTGGAAGACAGATGCCTTTTCTTTTCTTTGGACAGGAATGTTCTTGTATGCTTTTCTACCCTTTCCATTAATACGCAGTGTATTTCTGAAGATTCAGAAGAATTTCCCAAGATCATTGCAGTAACTGCTTTGTGGTCTAGGAAACTGAGGTTCTTGCTTCTTTCAGAAATGGTCAGGGGCAATTACAACAAGCTTCCTCATAGACTAGATCTACTCACACATGAACAGGGGTGTATGGTACATTCAGACATCAATCATTTTCAATTAACTGTCTGGATGATAAGGCCTTAATTCCTTTTATGCAGAGGTTTACTGCAGATGTGCAGCAGGTACTAATGGAGACAAAAAAGCCTGCTACTAGAAAATCATATATTAGCAAATGGAAAAGGTTTTTAGGTGGTCCCAACAACTTAACCAGCACAATTCAGGATGTTTGCTTATAGATCCTTTTCTTTCAAGGCATTCTCATGGCAAAATGTTTTGCATAAGAGGCCACCAAGTGAACTGGTGGCCCCTCCTTGGAATCATAAATTTGTGTTAGAGAAGCTAATACTTGATTCACTTGAAACATCTAATCTGGCTGACCTGAGGTTCGTAACATGGAAAATAGTTTTACTGATTGATCTGACCTCTGCAAAAGGGGTATCTGAGTTCCAAGCTCTTATGATGAATCAACCCTACCTCATTTTCCATACAGTCAGGGTTTCTTTTGAGAAGTAATCCTTTTATATTACTAAAGTGGTATCCAAACAAACCATCTCCCCTTTTTATACTGAATGTAAAAATGAGAGAGAGAGAGGATATTCCATACCTTGGATATTCACAGACAACTCTGGTACTATCTTGTCAGAGCTATATCTCTCAGATCTTCAGATCAATTGTTTATTTCTTGTGAGCATAAGAAGATGGGACAACCTGTGTAAACAGACTTATTACAAATGGTTGTCTAAGGCTATTATTTTTTTGTCATACTCTCCATAATACATCTATTGCCGGTAGTGTCAAGGCCCTCTCTACCAGAATCTTGGCTTCATCTATGGCTTCTTAGAGTGGGTTGGATTCTAGAAATGCTGTAGAATCTGCTACTTGGTCTTCTGTACATACTTTAAAAAGCACTGCAAACTTGATTCCTTCTCTAGGCTCAGATAAAGCTTTGCTAGAACCATTCTCCAGGGTTTCCTGGACTCTTCTCCTTCCACCTCCTACATGCAGTTAGCTATGTTAATCTACCCATGTACCTAAGACTACTGCTGCAGTGGTCTATATGACAAACATAGTACAGTTGTTTAAGTTGAACTTACCCTAACAGTAGATGTTTGAATAATCACTTATACAGTAGCCTCTCCCTCCCTCTATCTCCCTTATTTTTTGTGTGTGTGTTTTTTATGCCAGGCTGTGGACATTTATATTTTTGTTGTTCCTAGGATAGTCCTTTCAGGACACAGCTTCCTTCATTCTGCTGGCAGGAAAGCTCTGAAGGGCTTTGCACCCAAACTTGTCTTTTATTCAGCTCTTCTCAAGCTGTTTGACAGTTCGGGCACTTGGAAGGTACCCTGAAGCTTTGGAAGTTGGCTGACCATTATATCCTTGGCTATAATGGTCATAATGGATATGATGGATATCCACTGCAGCAGTAATCATTCAAACATCTAAGTTATTGTAAGTTCAACTTCCAACACAATTGTACTTTCTAGGCTGCCTTGATAATAGCTCAGTAGTGACAAACCAACATATTTAATTCTGCCATATCAGTGTCAGAAAAAAAAAAAAAAAAACATTCAAAATAGTGATAGTACTGTGTTTTGTTGCAGGATTTAGATACTGAGCATCACAGGTTTGATTTTTTTAGCTTTTATGATTGGCTTACATGCTGAGTTCCTCTCATTTAACTTGCACTGACCTGTGCTTACCAAGTGACTTTGTATCAAGACCCAGAACAGTGTGCTAAGCCCTGAACAGTTAAAAAAGAGCTGCATTGATTTCAGCATCCTCCATACATTCCAAAAAGCATTTTTTTTATCAAAATGGGAAGAAAAAGAAAGCATTTATTCCACACGTATTTCTCTTTTTCTTACTTATTTCATATGGACTTAGTCTCTCCTGCATACCATTTTTAATTCTAAAATGTATCTACTACAAATATTAGTTTTGTCTGGTGCATAGACTTGTAGCCTGAGTTGCATTAAGTGAGCACATTGTGATTTATTGCAGCATGTGTGATTATAGAAGCCACTACTGATGTTTTGTTGTAAACATTTACTGTTTATTTCTACCTTGTATGAGGCCATGGATTTGTAGTGTGTTTTGCAATAATGGGAGTTTTGTAATTTACTGCAGGATCTGTGTTACCTATAGCTGCTTATATGCAGTGTGTTTGCTAAATTCCGCTAAATATTTCAGATAAAATCTGTCCTTAAAAAGTGACTCAATTTGTTACATAAGCTGCTTTCCCTTTCTGTGCTTTATTCATTTGCTACTGTTACCCCTCGCCTCTTTGTTTCAATAGCTAGTGTATCCCAGGTTGCTTCTTACTGCTGATATATTAGTCACTGCTTTCCCTGCCATTGTTTTACAGCTGGTTGTAATTTTAGCCCACCTGTGACCTAAGACTTGTAGTTTATATTTACAGTGATGAGAGATTTGAATTTTGCTACAGGATCTAGTCATAGAGCTCCACAAGTTTGAGTTTTTTTTAGCTTTCATGGTTGGTTTACTCCCTCAGCAGCTCTGCTATAATTTATGCTGTGCTTGCTCTGGCCCCGGGATTCAGCAAGCTTCCGTTCAGGAATAGCTTCTTCCTGCATAGAAGGGACCATTCCTGTACAGCATGGCAGAGCAAAATGCATATTCATGAAGGTGCGCTGCTGTGCCGTAAAACGGACATGGCTCTGTGTACGAGTGCAGGGGGTGTGTCTGAGAGCAGTGCCCTCACAATACACACACCGCCTGCACTTCAGAATTGTCGTTTGGCAATTTAAAACAAGCAAGAAAGCTTGTAACACCCCCAACCCATCAGGGTAAGAACTCTGGACAAAGTCCTAAGGGACAATCGTCCCTACCAAGCCATAAACTTGATAGAATGACAGGTTTATCATAACCACATAGCGCACACCTCCCAACCAGCCAGAGTAAGGAATCTGGACAAAGCCATAAGGTACAATTATCCCTACAAACCCAGAAAGTTGCTAGAATAACAGGTTTGACATTAGCATGGATATTCTGAAGGGTACAAAGTAAAAAAAAAAACATAACAAATAATATTTTTTTCCACATATGCAGTAAAGTTTAAGTGTAGCTGCGCGGGTGTGCCTGTTGCTTAGCTATGCTTAGCCCAGCTGAAACGGCAGAATAAGTTGAAAAGCAGTAGACATCCAGAATACAAATAAGTGCAATAGTGCAGCAGTTAGAACATATGCCTTGTATGCAGTCTTCACGGTTCTAACCTCACCAAAGCCATTTACATTTTGTATGTGTAAATATAACGATTTTAATTTTTTGTACATTTATGTAAGAAGTATCTTATTTTTCTCAACCAGAGTAGTGTATTAGGCCCAGATGTGAGGTGTCATTGTAATAAAGTAGTGAAAACCCTATATAAACACAAGTGCCTCATACAGTATAGTCACACAAGAATAAATTAATTACAGCACATTGGGGGATGTCAGGGAAGGTAACTAAATCTATATTATGTAATAAATGATGAATAAATCCCATACAGGTGGTAGACCAATATAATAAAACATAAGCAATGCTAAGCATTGCACAGCTATGCTGACCGGGTGTAAGATTGCATACATATGAATACTAAGAAATGAATAGCCCAGCTAATTGGATTTGCCCATTGGTAAGCAAGGCTGAACCTGCCCTTTAAGCACTGCCAACCTTAGCTAAGCAGGTTTGCCCGTAGCTTAGCTTAGCTCAGCATTTTCATAACTGTCCAATCATGGCAAAGGGTGGGAAATCAGCCATATTTAAACCCTGCAGGTGGGAATACAGCCCATAACTGGTTGTAGCTCTCTAACGTAGGCAGTATGGCAGGTGTTGGAGAGGGCATGCACTTTTGGGTGCTATGCTGGGACATACATGAGTCCAAGGTCATGGTAGGACTCCTGGTAAAAAAACATGACATGAGACTGCTGCAGGACCAGTATTGGGGCTCTATATAAAGCAGAAGCCTGGAAACGTCTTGTCCATTATCTCACCAGTGCCACTGGTATCCCTCTGACTGGTGAGCAGGTCTGGCACCACTATGCCAACTTGAAATGGGGTAAGAGAGAGGTCTTGGAACAGTGAGTCCAAGAATCCAGATAGAGGGGAGATGTCCCAGCAGTGTGTAAGTATTCATAGCAATAACTGTTTACCAAAGTCCAGCCTGTGTATGTGATGGATAGGCATGCATAAATGTTACTCTATTTTCATTACAGCTCTAGCTGTGCGGGCTGCGAACCAGAAAACCCATGCCAGCAGGTTGCAAATGCTGCATTGCGAGGCTGGTGAGTAACAAAAAAAAATGCAGTTTCTCAATAGCTCACTCTGATAAAACACAAATTGTTGTATTTTTAGCAGACACAGCCATGGTTCAAATCTCGGGATTGGTAGTAAGCTGTATGCATATTCATACCTCTCAACTGTACATAATATCATAGAATGTCCAGATATTTGGCTCATATTTTGGCCTGTTCCACTTTTTTCCTAGTAAATAACTGGGATGATCTCAGGATTTAAGTCACTAAATAATGACATACATCTGAGTTTCAGACTTCAAATCCTCCAGAAAATGATTATTAAAACAAATCCTGTTACTCTAGCAACTTTCTAAGTTTATAAGAGCAATATGTAAAATATGCTCCTATTTGTACCCCCATTTTGTCAAGCTTTGTCCACATGTTTTGCATGAAGAGTTTGAGTGGTATACACATACTTTTAACTAGGAATATGGGAATATGTGTAGAAACTGTCAGGTAGTATTAACAAGCATTCCCTCCACAGGTCTACCAGGTAAGAGAAGTAGAATGTAGCTATAAGACGGTTGAAGTATAACTGTGTACAAACATACCACTGCCCAAACCAAGGCCATAGGGTATAGTAATAATACCTGTAGCGTAATGATGAGAGCAATGATCATTAAAGTTGTGAGTACTGCAAGGATATACAAGTTGATAATTGACATCTCCCCCCCCCACCATATCTGCAACAAGAATCTAAACACAGCATTCAATGGGTATGTTTTACACCAAACCTACTGTTGGGATATATGTCCTATTGTTCAACAAATATTGAAATGTGTTTCTATTAATGTTCCATGTTGAAATACTACCATTGATGGCCTGTTGCTATCAATGTAACCTGCATGCTGTTGTAATGGCCACTGTGGTTCCATATATGCATGTGTTCTGTTTGCTATGCAACTGTTCAAAATTTGTTTTTTTTGGCGTAATGGGAATATCTATGCATGCTGTAATAACTAATCCTGGACTGTGATGACTATTACTACTCCACATATGTTCTAAAACTGCAACACGATAGCACAGTTGGAAAGGCCGGTCCCAGCGGACCCACCTCTCCAATCTCATCTGGGTGTGGCACTGGGCCCCAGTACATCTGGGACTCAGCCCGGGGATGTCCTCATCTGCTGGTCCTGCACCACCTTTGGGTAGAACTGCCTAAGGTGATGGGACCCGTCCCCCCCCTCCCCAGGAGCGGGCTTGGACAGGATACCATCACCCGAAGTCAGGTCCAGGGACTGGTGCTTAGTGAGCTCTGAAAGGAGTTTGCAGATCTGCTATGCCAGCTTGAGGGCAGTATGGTGCAATTAGAGGGTCACCCTGCCCCTTCTGCTCAGCCTCCAGCACAGCCACCTTCGGGGCTGTGAAGGTGCAGTGGTGACTGCACATGGGTGGGGACCTAAGTCCCACTGTTTCCATTTGGGGGATCATGGGCTTCTGATTTCCAAACACCCCTCCCCGTCCAAGGTGTTTACTCCCACATGTGTCATATACTACCCCTGTATGCTTTCGTTAAAGCATGTTAATAAAAAAAAAGAACACTACATTCACATTTCTGCAGGGGGGCTTTGCCCCCATGCACCCCCCCACTTTAATATTTTCCCTCAGAGACTGCACTACAGTGGGGAAAAGGGAAATTTCCCTTATCCACAACATAGTATGGCCTCGGCAACAGGCATACTTTAGTGAAAAGCACTTTCGCATAAGTATTCTCTCCCTAAATGATTTTGGATGTTTGATCTTTAGATCAAACTTCCTAGATTCATATATGTATCTATATAAATGTATAAATATATATATATATATATATATATATATATATATATATATATATATATATATGTGTGTGTGTGTGTGTGTGTGTGTGTGTGTGTGTGTGTGTATATATATATATATATATATATATATATATATATATATATATATATATGTGTATGGGTCCCTTTCAGAATTTTGAATCTTAAAACTTCGAAACGCATATGATCAAAGACCATATGTCCGAAGTTTTAAAACTTTGAAATTCTGAACAGCATGCAGTGGAGACCAGGAGATTTCCCTTGTCCTCACTGTAATGCGATCTCGTAATTGGTATATTTAAGTTGCGGGGGGTGTGGGGGACGCAGCCCCCCATTTGGGGGCCCATGAGGCTTACCCCCTTGCTATACACAGTTTATTTTGTGTTGTTTGTATTTTTTAGGTCTACTGCACCTTTTCGAACATTCAAATGTTCGATCATATGGTCTCAGCCATATGGAATTGGAACATTTGAACAGTCGATCATGTGAAGTAGACCCATATATATAAATGTGTATATATATATATATATATATATATATATATATATATATATATATGTGTGTGTGTGTGTGTGTGTGTGTATATATATCCTTACATATATATATATATATATATATATATATATAAAGACAAGGTGCAGGGTTTGAGTCTCACAAGGGATAATTGGCTAGGCTTAAAATGGCTCACAAGGGCAGTTAGCTTAGTACTAATCTATGAATATATAATATATATATATATATATAGAATACATATATATATATATGTTTATATGAAACTGAGGCAGAATAAGGTGAAGTCCTAATAGTGGAAAACCTCCCTTATTAGCTTTAACTACAGGCTGAGTTCCCTCATCAATTAGGTGTTTGAAATACAAAAGAACCGATTTATGCAGCTATCAAAGAAAACATATGATACATTCTTGGTCCTATCATCTCATGACATTTTCCATATGTTAGTTTTTATCAGCATGACACAACTGCCCAAAGAGGGCATGTCCCTCGAAAAGAGGGACAGGTGTTAACCCAAACTAATCTGCAAAACAAAGGATACTCTGCTGTCTTGGCCAAAGTCTTCAAGTAGTACAAGAGTAAAAAACACACTTGTCTTGAAGACAAAAAGTAATCAACACTTAATTACAGATTTGTTTTACAGCCTCCAATTATACTTTTTAGTTAACCCCCTAAGGGGAAATGTATCAAATGTTATAATGTAAATGGATCCTTCACATAGCAATCCTCCACTTTGAAATGTGCTATCACACTGACAAACGGAACTGTGTGCAGCACACTAAGCTCTAACCCACCACTGTCCCTATGTTGAAATGTATGACAATGTACAGCCATATACCTTAATGTGTCTTATTAGTAATATCCATCACATGCTCTAACAGCCTAGGTTATAAACATTTAATACCCCTCCCCCTTAACATGTCTTACATGGGCATATAACAGTGTTCTCTATACACTGACCTCTTGACTGTACAGGGTCACACATGCTGTCCTGATTATTGCATTGCCATGACACTGATATGGGTACTGCAGTATGCATGATTATCAGATAGTAATCAGAGAAGTGTACAACTGTGTTATGAGCCACTGACCATGCCTACCACTAACAGCTATATCAATGCTCATATACACTGGATATCAAAAGTGTACACACCCCTGTTGGAATGCCAGATTTGTGTGCTATATGCCAATTAGACCACAGAACATCATTTCAAAATGTTTCTCACCTCAAATGTTACCCATAACCTCAACAATTTTATTGAAAAAGAAACAAATCTGTTTAAAGAAAGGTGAGGAACCATTGCCAAGTAGAGATGTGTCATGATGTTGAGTGCAAGCCAAGACAAATGGATGCTATAATCATCTCAGCAGGTGTTCACACAACATATCATTTTAAGGGTGTGCATACAGAGTCAACTGGCTTACTGAATGAGATTACTTCCCATATGTTTTCTCAAAACAAATTGTTCTATTTTCAGTTTTAATGAGCAGGCTATAGGTTACATTACAGGTGGGGATTGTGTTGAAATAAGCATTTGAGGGGTAATATTTCAATCGCACAAACACCAGGCATTGTAACAAGGGAGTGTGCATTTTATATCCACTGTAGCCAAATGGAATTGGCAGTACCTGACCTGTACACCCATGGTCCACCAACGATAGAGTAAGTCCCCTTTGTGTACAGCAGCAACACACAAAGCACATAATAGGTTGCTATAGTGGCTGTACAGGGTCACATAGGTGCAGACCAATTGCAGAGCATATTATTCAGATGCAGACTCCAGTATCTGCAGGAGAGGACCACCCTGTGGAATGACCTCAACAACAGGATAAATGATGTCAGATTGCATGGCCAAAATGATGAGCAGGTGCGGCATCATTGTACTGACCTCATCCGCCATGCCAGTCAATGGGCTGCTGCTGTTACGAGGGAATGGCTAGCCACAGGTGTGGGTCAAGCCATCCAGACCCCACTGACACATGCCAAAGAGCTACTCGCCAGCCTTGGGACACCTGCCTGCCAGAAAAACCATGACATGGAAGACAGCATTGTGAAGGTGGGTTCCACGCACATAATGGATGAGGATCGTGTAGGTAAGGCCCCAGTGCACATCACTAGAACACTGTTGCTTATCCATCTGTATCTGTACAGTATCTACATGCATATGTCAGATAAGATAGTATGTTGCTGGAGTGTAGTAACGCATGGATGCGCATAATCCTTAGTATTGTGGTTTGTACTGTTGATGTGCTGAAATGCTGCTTTCACCCTGTACCAATGCCACAGGTGTGCCTACTAACATTACTTCTCTTCCACAACTATTTAGGTCCCTCTGGTATACAACTGGAACAGCAGCTTGAAGCTGGTGAGTATGGTGTTAGTTTGTGCAAGTTTGCCAATACACTGGCCATGTTAAGGCCATACTATTTGCCATGCACACATTTAACACACCTACACATTATGCATGCTGTACATGTTCACTGTTGTTGGTGTTAACTGCGCTGCATCACAGTGGTCACCATGGTGGCAAATCTGCAGGGTATGTATCATTCTTGCAGTATACCTCACAACCTGTCAGTGCAAGATGTGTGGGGAGAGATAAAATGGTGAGACAAATCGTCTACAGTAGGGACATGTATGAAACATTACCCTTATACAGTGAATACAACAGTGTATATACCACTATTGCAATGGCAACTGTTCCGAAAATATACAATGGCAGACCACAATAACACATTTTACACCTTTTACAACCTGTAATGTGGTCCTAACATGATCAGTGAATATGTAACATAGAACCCATGTTAGGGCAACAAATATGGGGTATACAAACCTTACAAAACACAGGAAGCATATGTGTGCACACACTCCAAATGACATATTGTTGAGGCAGCTTGTCATGTACTGACAGCATTCACTCTTCTTGAGTACACACCTGCCACCAATTACAGGGCCACAGTGCACACCAAGTAATGATCTGCTGTCCAAGATGCATGCCCATGACATTTGCCCTGTAGCATACATCAGTGGCAGCCATTAGCTTGCACACATCTTACAAAGCATGAAATGGATCCCATATCTGAAAAGTAGAAGTCAGGAGTGGGAAAAGTAACCTTAGCTTTCCTTTGCATTTACCATGCCAAACTGTGCAGACAGTGATCTAGAGGTGTATGAAATATGGGACAACAGTGATGTAGAAAATGACCAGATGCCTACCCAAAACAGATGACAAAACATGTTCCAAACAGGTCATGGAGGCTGGCCAAAGGCATGCAGCAGCACTAATGATGTTGCAGGAATGTCTAGCAAGTAATGCCTGTGTACTACCTGTGTTGGGAATTGGCAGGATTCTGCATAAATGTGGCTTATGGATTAGGGTAATCAGATGGAAGATTTGTCCCAAATAAAACATCATCCAGGGATCTGTACAGGTAATATAAGCATAACATAAAGTGTCCCCAAAGGCATGTGTTGCAATGGGTAATGTTATCATCAATGTTATCAAACCTACAGACAGTATTCATAGAGATATGTGTGGTACACAAGCAGCACCTCACTCCACCTCAGGGTCACCATCCCCAACTTTTAGCTTACTGGTGCCAGTGTACAGCTTTAGAGTTGCTGTTCATTAGCTGGGACAAGTCTGGAAGACATGGTGGGTGTGGTGGGTGGTGGGTGGAATTTGGAACACTACAAAATAGCACTCATGTGTGGCCAATAGTTGTCAGGCATCTGCAGTAAGGCTGAGGATGGGGACGGGTGTCAGCTTCAAACACAATAGTGAACTGAAGCATACATACAAATATATCTAAGAACGGCTGCATCTGAACACAGTCAAGGTTATGAATTGTGCCAGACATAACCCAGAGTCTACAGCAATAGTGAAGCCGCTGTGTGACCTCCAAGATCTGTGCACATGAGCTGACCTTGCAATCTGGCAGAGTTGGGGAACCTTTGTAGGTTAGACAGACCAAATAATGCCAAGTAAAGATGGGCCATGCTACTATACCCCTTCTAGGAATAGTGACTGCTGTAGGTCAATTAACAGGTGCTTCAACAAACCATTGTTTTTATGGTGTGCACACTTATGCAACCCAAATATTGTATGCATTTCATGCAGCATCTCCACAACTAACACATTTGTTTGATACTGCATTGGATTGCACAGGTCATATATCACATATCAGGTGTGTGTAATGTTATCAGATGCAGTATTGTGGCCCCATTGCATATCATAGAAGAGACTGGCATGTAAACAGGGATGTGTACACGCCTCATATCCACATGAAGCTTTGAAGATTGCCGGTGTAATTGGATTTTATTGCACATACATGTACTGCTGATGACAAGATCTGCAAATAACAGGTCAAGCATTAATTATTGGCATCAGACATCATATCATCCCAGTTATGTGTCAGACAAACACATACGGGCTGAGAGCAAAAGAGCAAACATTACTGCCAGACATCTACACATTCAGCAATGGTCTGTATACTTGTGCAGTATGGTGCACAGCACATGCCAGTGTGCCATACAGGTGCACAGCAATAATGTGTACATGGCTGCAGTGTGTTCCAGGGGAAGGGGCATCACCTACTAACACAACTCATGCATCACAGAGATGTATATTGTCAGTAATTATGATTATAAATGTCTGCAGTGTATGCTGTTGAGTGCCATATGTCACGCATGTCAACTGTCAGGTAAAAAAGGTCTGTGTAATATCTTTGTGTCACATCACCTGTAAATGTGTGTGTGTGTGTGTGTGTGTGTGTGTGTGTGTGTGTGTGTGTGTGTGTGTGTGTGTGTGTGTGTGTGTAGACGTAAACCGTAACATACGGGTCTTAATTTAGATGTCTTGTATGCCCCTCACAGGTGGCAAAGTGGATCAGGGTCCCTCCTGCAGGCAAACTGATGTTAGTGTCCCTACAGACTCTGACAATGATGATAGGCATAGTGAGGCACAGGTAGGGTTGTCAGGGGCTGCATCTGTGCTGTTGTTTGGCATCCCACTTTTATCCACCTCATCCTTGCACACAGTCACAATGCCCACACATACCTCATCACCAGTGGCCATAGATGACGGCCAGTTTGCGGGTTTTGTTATGGGACAGGAATGTGTGGTGACTATGGCAAGTGTGTCTGTACACAGCAACCATAGCCGGATGACTGGTGGGGTCCCACACAGGCAGATGGTCGGGGTGCTTATAGGAGGGCTGCGGGTCATCATGACCCTGGCAGAAGTGCCTTTTGGCCCATCGTGGAGGCACAGGCATGTATGGAACGTAACACCAGAGATGGTCTGAGGCTCCAGTGGGTTACTCTTCCTGCTGTACATGATTACATCCGTGATCATGCAGATGCCCACCGTTATTTTGCAGGGTTCATGGATGGACAGTTGGGTGAGATGGCAGTAATCCTCAGCCATGTGGAATCTCTGGTAGAGCATGTGGTGGGAGTAGGGCATCAGTTACATCGATGGTAGGTCAGCAACACCAGCAGGTGGAGGTCTATATGGACGTGTGACATCTCACTCTTGTTCTCATAGTGGCAGCACAAGCAGCATCACTACAGGGGGTGCTGTCCAAACCACAATGCAGCAGACCATGTGCACATGGTTCTGGCCAGTCCAAACAGGGATGCAGATCCAGCAGAAAATGTCGTCATCACAGGAGAGTACCATAACTTGGCTTCTGCCTGATGGTGCCCATGCAACCACTGTCAGGTGCAGTTCCTGTGTCCGTGGCCAGACACAGTGAACTGTACACCCTGCCATATATGATACACAGCTGTCCAACATACACCTGTATAGGGCAGCCACATGGCAGAAATGTGTGAATCCATACACACACTCACATCACCATCACAGCTAGGGCACCTCCATACCTACACACACCACGTCTGCACAGGCCATTTAATGAACAAGCCCCTAACCCACACACATTATGTCAACCAAACGGCTCAGCCTAGGCCTCTGGCATACCCACACCACACCCTGTGCATATGATGATACCTGTGCCACATCCCTGTCCTCCATACCATCAATGCAGGGACATGCTAATATGGTTCTGATGCACAGGGTGTATGTACAACAGTTGTGCAATGTAATGTTGGTTAAAAGTTTGTCAGCTGGAATGTTTCTTCCTTACATGTTAGGATGTGTAGCTATACAGCCATGATGCATTATTGCTCTTATTAACACTGACTGAATGTGGTCTCCATAATGTATTCTGTTTGTGTTCTAGGTATCTGTGAGTCAGGCGGATGTTGGTCTGCTGTCCTTTCCTACAAGGGGTGTGGCACTGTGGTAACATATTGATTCTGTCATATCCTGGGTAAAGCTGAACACAAGTGACAAGTCTGTATAATAGTTACAGCATGTTCCACATGGCTGATGGGTCTGAGGAATGCATACAGGTGACTGCATGGTGGCTGATGTAAGCAGCTCTTCTACAGTGGACAATGGTAAGTCTACTGGTAGGCAAACACCAAATGTTTATGAATAACACACACACATGCGCGCGCACACACACACACACACACACACACACACACACACACACACACACACACACACACACACACACACACCCACACACACATATGCTTTTGTGTTGATGTGATACACAGAAAATACTGTTCATATGGATGTACTTCATTGTGCAGAAAACTCATGTTGGCAATAGTAATTCCACCAAGACCAAATTGCCAGAACATCACATCAGTAAATAATCAGTCCACCAAACTTAATTTCATTGGAAATGGTACTGGCAGTGTATATGTCCTTTTCCCCAATGTACTGCAATCCTGGAGTTGGTATACATAGTTGTGCTGGTGTGAGGGGCCCCCACACTGGTGTGTGTGGTGTGGGGTAGAACCACACATAGTGTGATTAACAGGTACTTAACCTCTTAACATAAACTTGACAGTATAACAGCAAACTAAGTGGGGGCATATGCACAATACCCACAATGTGGGTGGCTGTGCCCACAACAACCACACTCAACTATGTATACCAACTCCAGTATCACTGTACAGCTGTAACCGGGTAAAAGGGCATTTACACATCCACTAATATTTTGAATGGAATGATTTTTCACAAGATGATTGCTTTGCAATGTTAACATTTGCCAGTTAGTTCTCGGACAGATGATCTCCTGGGAAATATATTTTCTGCAATATGAAGTAAATCCCTTCACATACAACCACACTTACTTGGCAACACTGAGATTAGAACCCCTATATGGGTACTTATTGCTGCTAATGTGTTTTGCCTTACTTGCACACACCACAGAGCTTAGATGGTGAGATGTGTCCCGAGCTTCCTGTAAAGTGAACATCACCGGGCCTTGGACAGTATGGTAGTGGGGGATGGACTGGGTGTTAATGGATAATACATGGTATAATATGCTGTCATATACACATTGATAAACACATACAGTCATAGAAACATTTGGCAGACCTATGTTTAGCAGTGCTGACTACCTTGTCAGTGAGTCCATACTGTTACAGAGTTTGTGACCTCAGCACATGCATCCATTGGGCTGAAAAGTGTCATCAGTTACCTGTTGACCATGGTACTGTGGTGTGGACCTTGGGACATGTACTGCGGGTACCATGGTGTAAAGACAGTATACCCAGCACACCCACCATACATTGGATATTGTACTCACTAAAATCAATGATAATGCTCTGATATACCCACAATCACACATTGATGAGGACTGTAATACAACCCTTGTCTATCTAATTACTGGTACTACAGGGATATGCATTTATTGCACATGCCACAGGGATAGTAGGCTGAGGGTTTTGTCATGGCTCTCCTAGTGTCAGCAATATCACCATCCCTTATAATGTATGGCAAAGTTTAGTGTATTTGGAGTATGTGGCCTCGGAATGTTGTCTTTTACAAATATGCACACTCACACACATTTGCACACACATACGCACACACGCATACTCACATTTGCCAGGATTCAGAGGGTAACCCACACCTATATACTCATTTGTAGAACACCCAAACACTGTTATACCCAGTAATGCACACAAACACATTTTTTAGTACTGAGGTGCATAGGTGCATGTGTTCCTAGGTGTGTACCAGGCTAGTGTCCAAGGAGAGGTGAGAAGAGTAGGGCATGTGCATACACAAGTATCATGGCACCTGATATTTGCCAGCAGGCCATTTATCAACTGATGCTACTTGAGTGACCCCCAGGGAGACAATTATATTCAACATCCACTCATCTGGTTTTCTCTTGAAGAGGGTCAGTGAGGTGCTCCACTTGACATGTATGCAACACATATTGCATAACATGGCCAGTGTCTGGGTTGGGACCTGTACCCAAACATGTTCTGTTGACTGTGGTAGTCTGGTTGAGGTATCCATGGCATGTGGTGCATACAGACTGGGGTTTCCTAGCTGTGACATGCATAACCCAGCTGGGCAGACATGTCCGTGTCAGTCAGAGATTGCCTATAAGCAGCCAAGATGAATGCCTGAAATCTGCACATCTGTACAGAGGACAAACAAACAGTATATAGGCAACAGGTTATGCATTAGGATGAATGTTTTGACAGCTATACATCTGAGACTTGATAGGTATGCCATTACTACATTACAGAAATCCTCAATGACATGTCCATAAAAACATGGTAGTCTACATTTACTATCAACATAGCAGATCAATATCCACTAGGAGATACATAACCACATACAGCTCAAACACCAACAACACCATAGTCAGTACTCAGAGTCCAGGCTTGCATTTAGGTGTGTATGGTTCCATTACTACAATCTGCAATCTACTCTTACTTGGAAAAGCACTGTTAATCTGAG
>NC_056727.1:142814242-142836742 GCF_019279795.1 Protopterus annectens | reverse complement strand
TCAACCTCTTAGTGCAAGGGAACGTAATGTATGCATTGCAGTTTTAAATATAGAATTTTGCTACAGTGGCAAGGGTTGTGTCAATACACATGTTGTGAAGGAAGGCTCTTCTTAAACTACATATGGCAGCAGTTACTGACAGACATTATAAAATCATCATAGTGAAGTACCACACAAATCACAGTAATTATCCTGTTGAATACAGAAGAAATATGAGCAATAAACATGGACAGTCTGAAACAATCTGGTCAGTCATGAGGTATACACAGAACTCCTTAGTGTAAGAAATGTGGAAAAAGCCTGACAAAGGGGATGTTTAAACCCATGAGAATGGGGATATATCACAAATACTGTAGTACATAAGCTTACACAGTTGATGCATTCACACCCTCCTGTCTGTTCTAACACATATTAACTGGAGGAGCAGAAGTCCCAAGCCCACATACTTCCCACTAGTTAGTCACATACATCTTCACAGCAGCCCACTGCTTTGTCAGAAATACACAACAAGTATGGTGGCCAGGCAACAGTACATCTGACAAATATCTGGACATAACATTACACTAGGTACATACACTGAGCTGCTAGGCATGACACTGAGCACTGTCTACACTACAGGCAGACTGCCACAACAATAACCCAATTTACTTATGGGGGAATACACATGTAATTGCAAATGTAGCAGGCACTACAGGCATGTAAGAGCACGGAGTAACAGACACCAGTGTAAAACTGCATACCCACAACCAATCTCAACACAGTCATTGTCACATAATGGTAAGCCTAAGTAATAGTACAGTATATGTACTGTGTGAACAAAATCCATCATAATGTTTGCCACTCACACACTAACCCTACATATACTGGCCCTATTTGCAGTGTAGTCTGATGCCTGACTGTGGTATGGGACATGTCTGAGTCTGGCCCAACAAACATACAGGCTTATAGGGTATCAGAAACTGGAGCAGCATGCAACGCCCGCTAGAACAGGACCAAGAACACTGGCATCTACCCCATTCTGTACACAGGCCAAATAACATATTGAAAATGCACTGCTACATAATACAGACACTCTGTCAACAATCACCATATGCACACAGACCTCACTACTGTACAGACTACAACAGAATGTCCAGATTTTGTCCTCAAATATTAGGCCTGCTATACATTACATGTCTGGCATTCTGATATATAACTGGCTTGATATCAGGAATTATCTCAGTAAATAATTATATACTGTACATATCCACCTCTCACTGCATGACTTATGAACAAAGGGTGACATTCTTGGGTGACAGAGGCACAAACACAGGGCCAATATTGACATATTGCAGTTATAAACTGAGAACTTTGCTGGTGTAACAGGGTTTATAGTGACATATCCTCTCTGAGGGATATGAAGTCAGTAACACACATGTATGTTACCATTTACTGACTACAAACATCAGAGTATGCTACTGCATTTTTAAAGCCAGAAACTGTGTGAGTAACACACCAAATCTGAGACTCCAAACTCTGGCCAGTCTGCAGATAGCCCTACAGGTGAGTGTTTTCTCAACCACATAACACTGTCATGTCAGGCTTTAAATCATGCAGAACAGCCATATCCACACAAACCCTGTTAAACCAACATTATTTCAAATGTAGAACAGCAATACTTACATTCTGTCCCCATGTCTGGAACATCTCCCTCCAGTTTGTTGGCCTGTCACCACAGTGTTTCTTGTAAGTGGTATTACCAACTACCCTCTTTGATTCTGTTTGTCAGGCAGCCACATGAAGTCCTGTTCACAGAGAAGGAAAAGGGTAACAACCACTTGCAGTGCTTAGTTATAGGAGTGTGTTTCCATGTAATTGGCTATAGGAATGATACCACAACTGTTTCACATGAAATTAGCAAGTGGGGGACTCCAATCCGTGCACAGGACATCAGCTGATCATGAGCATTACCTACCAAAGTCCAGCTGCTGCCTATGCAAAACAGATGCATTTTTCCACATTTAACAGTGGGGGGGGGGGGTGGAGTGACAGAGAGAATGAAAGAAAGGAAGATAGAAAGAGCCAAGCATGTTTGTGCATGATCTGTGGGTAGAGAGAAGTCTATGGGTATTATAATGGTTGCCTATATATATATATATATATATATATATATATATATATATATATATATATTTATGGCTGTGGATTGTTTACAAAAACCTCTACGGTGTTTGACAACTGTTGGCCTTGTAATGTTACATTGGGACATATGGGTCCACAATATGAAAATGTAGCAAAACCTACCCTGCAATGGATCATGTTATTACACAATCATGCCAACACCCAAACTGGATACTGATGAGAGACACACACACTTGCCAGTACTGTGTTTCAAACCACTACCTAGCTATATACTGCTACTACACTGTTACGCATTTATAGTACATGCCATGGTACTTACATGTTAGATAACTGTTCAAAGGTATCTTTGAAGGTGAGTGACATCAGCAGCAGGGCTAAAGGAGGGATATGGGAAGTACAGTAAGTGTGAATGTCCACAAAATCAGGTATCATCAAAGACACACACACACTTTTTCACAGTTGCCAGGACCAGAATTAGAACTCCTACCTAACTAGATTGCTACACTATGGTATTACACAGTTGTCACATGCACCATAGAGCTTATATGTTAGAGACCTGCCCAAATGTATCTTTGAAGGTGAGTGACATCAGCAGCAGGGCTAAAGGAGGGGTATGGGAAGTGCAGTAAGTGTGAATGTCCACAAAATCAGGTGTCATCAAAAGCACACACACTCTCACACATATTTTTACAGTTGCCAGGACCAGGATTAGAACTCCTACCTAACGTGCTTGTTACACTATGGTATTATACAGTTACCACACATGCCACAGAGCTTACATATTGGAGAACTGACCAACTGTATCTTTGAAGGTAAGTGACATTAGCAGCAGGGCTAAAGCTTGTATGCCCTACTGAGAGTGTGTTCCTTACAGCAGCCTACCACGGACCAATCACTACAGCCCCCCCCCTCCTAACGCTATTCCCTTTTAACCACTTAGTTCCACCTAAGGCCTTTTTATCGCTTCTTACCTTTATCCCTTATTATCACTTTCTACTACTAGGCAGCACCCTCATCACTACATACCTAGAAAGAAACTAGTTCTTTAGTGGCCTCTGCACCCAACGCTGTCTATACTTTCCATTTCTTTTTAACAAATATACATACTCCCTACCTTTTTTTTCTGTTTTTTTTTTACATCCACTCTCTCCCTGCTATATCTCAAACTCTCTCTTTCTCACCTTGTTAACCTCACTTCTGTGTTCCCATATAACATACAATACCTACCCACCTACCTTCTTTGACTCCTGTTGCTGATACTTTTTCTCTGATCCTCTATCTTGATTGTTCCCAAACCGCTCCATTAAGCCCCCGGGATCACTCCGCCTCCCTACCCTACCCCCAAATCCCACCCACCCCAGTGCATCTACACTTATACTCACCTAACCACCCTACTTCCTCCTACATATACACCTCCCCTTTCCTTTCCCTACCACTCCTACTTCCTCTTTATCTATAATACCTCTCCTTTCATCACCATCTTCTACACCCTATAATTCACCTCCTCACACATCACACCTCCTTCATATTTAACAACACAATATATATTTCTAATCCTTCTCCCAACACTACATATTCTACCTTAGCTAAGCCTCAATATGCTTACAAAACTTCTTTCAATCTCAATCCAACTATTACTACTTCTGAGCCTTAGTTATATCCACTACCTTTCCCAGCCCAACACCACAAATCACACACCATTACTTCACACAACCAGCTCACTCCCTTCAACTCACTTACACTCATTTGTCTCAATCTCCTCTGGACTATATCCCATTTATACCCATCTATTTTTTCACTGCAAACTATCCTCTACTTATAAACACTGTAACCCCTCTTTAACCATCAATATCTACTCAACCCTGAAAATATACAATATACAAACAAGGCAATCCAAACATCTCATCAACATAATCCAACACCTAACAACCATACTACTATCTGGAGATATACACCCTAACCCATGCCCAAACACTACTTCCCCTACATCTAAATCCATCCTATTTGCTTCTCTAAATGCCCAAAGCATAGTTAACAAAATCCCCAATCTCCATGCCTGGCTTCTCAACAACAAACCTGACATCTTAGCTATTTCTGAAACCTGGTTAAACCTCACATAAAAATATTGAAATAGTGCCACCAAACTACTCTATCGTCAAGAAAAGACAGGGCCCACAAGAAGGGTGGTGGGTACAACAAACCCATTCCTCACTTCTCCAATGCTGAATTAGTTCTAGCTCTGTTTCAATTAAATAAACACAAACAAATTTGCATAGCCTCACTTTACATACCCCCTGGAGATAATACCTCTGTACTTGAGGATATCCTATCCTGGCTTTCTACCAATATCAGTAATGAAACCATTCTCATGGGATACACAAATATCAATCGGTCTTCCATTAATTCTCCTACACCCCCCTAAACATCAACCTATATAAGTACTCTCAGCTAATCAACCTCACTACCAGGCCCTCTAAAGACTTCTCCAGTGGCAGTACCCTAGACTGGATATTAGTCTCTCACCCCCACTACTACACTGATAGTGGAACTCTTCCTGACTCCTCAGTGACCACCTTCCCATTTTCACTAGAGCGACTTTCATCTCCATTACATGTAACTCATAATTACATCACCACTGGAACCTTAAAAACTTCAACCCAATAACCTTCTCAGACTCCCTAAAATCAATAAACTGGAACCCCTAAAACACTACCCTTGGACAATGCAGTTGCACACTTCACAACTTTCCTAATCTACTGGATAGTCTTGCCCCATAAAACCCAAAAGAATACGAAACAACTCCGCCCCTGGCTAACAAAAACACAGTAACTGTCATGCGACTTAGAGACAAAACCTGGGCACAGTACCAAAGATGCAAAACTCCAACCACCCTTAATGAATTTAAAACACTCCAATTCCGTAAAAACTTATCACAGCAGATCGACAGAATTACTTCTCCTTACTCCAAAACAACCACAAAACCAATCCTCAAAAATTCTGGAAAGGCATCACTACCCTCCTAAAACCTGGCACAGCAGAAAACCCAACCCCAGACCCAAATGCACTAGATATAGATCTAGCTACCCAATTCAACTCTTTTTTCATAGACTCTATTACCAAACTAACCTCATCCTTCTCATAACACCTCACCCCCTGCTTCTGCATCCCCCTCTTGTCATCCCCTTCATCTCCAATCACTCAACTCCCACCATTCTCCCTAAAACCCATTCCTACTTCTACCATAAGAAAACTCCTGCAAAATCTAAAACCATGCACCAATGCCCCCGATAACATTCCCTCATCCTTCCTCAGCATGGCAGCCGAAGCCATTGCCTTCCCCATCAGCATCCTAATCAATCGTTCTATCCAAGAAGGGCTTGTACCCAAACTCTGGAAAAGGGCATTCATCATTCCCCTGCACAAAGGAGACAATAATAACAATATTACTAACTTTCATCCCATTGCCATCCTCTCTCCTATATCAAAACTTCTAGAGAATTGTATTCATTTTCAACTCCTTCCTTATCTCTTAGATAATAACTTACTAACTCCCACACAACATGGATTCAGACCTGGCCACAGCACCATGACTGCCCTCCTTTCCTTCCTGGAAACTGTAAATAAAGCCACAGATTCTGGCTCTACTGTATCTACGCTCTTTCTTGACCTCTCTAAGGCCTTTGATACTATCTCTCATAACCTTCTACTAGCTAAACTATCTAACCTAAACCTATCCCTTTCCTCTCTCAATTGGTTCACCAGCTATCTCTCCAACAGGCAACAAGCTGTCAAGTGGAAAAAAGCCATCTCCTCTTTCCTTAACACACCCACTGGCATCCCCCAAGGTTCCATTTTGGGTCCTCTCCTTTTCAATATATTTATGAATGATTTCTTCCACTCAATACCTCATGCTAAACTTATTCAATATGCAGATGATTCCACAATTATCTGTTCAGCCACATCCATCCCTGCTCTCTTAAAACTGACTCAAGACACCTTTTCTACCACAGAACAGTGGATGATGGACAATCATCTAGCACTCAATGCATCAAAAACCAAACTTATGGTATTTACCCCCTCAAAAACCAACACCATTGATAGAAAACTATTTTCCATCGCTAGCCAGAATAACACACCTCTAGAACTGGTATCTGAAACCAAACTACTAGGAGTCCAGATTGACGACCAGCTTAAATTCAATAACCACCTACAACTAAACATAAAAAAAACCCACCAAAAACTTGGCATGCTCTATCGACACAATCAATTCCTCACTAGATCTACTAAGCTCACTCTTGCTACTACATTTCTCATCCCTGCCCCTCCTTTATGGTGCCCTCTGCTAACAAACCTACAATCCTCTCTCAAAACAAAACTGTCCTCTTGTTATAATAAAATTGCCAAATTTGCAACTAGCCACAAATCATCTACCCATCACTGTGTATCTCCACAAACTTAACTGGCTAGAGCTTCCCAACCATCTCTCCTACACTCAGCTTACTTTTGCTCATAAACTAATTTTTCAGCCCTCCCTCTGTCCCTCTCTCAGCTCTACCTTTAAAATGCACCTGCCACAAAGACTCCTAAGATCTAATAACCAAAACCTAATAGAACTGTACAAACCCCGTCACTCTCCAGGACAAAACCTCCTGTCCTTTGCCCTGCACGCCTATGGAACTCCCATCCTCCCTCCATCCGTATCACCACCAACCTCCCTGCTTTTAAAAAATCACTGCACTCACATCTAACATCCTCATGGGAATGCTCCTGCTCCCACCCCTCCTAGCCTATTCTTCACTTCCTATGGGCAGCTTTACCATATATTACCACACACCGAATAATAAGCCAACTGTAATGACATCTTATAATTCTTTTATTCTATGATTTCACTCAAGAAACTATATATTTACTGCAGCAATGATTTGTTTTGCTACAAAATGTAACCTTAACATTTTTATTATACCTGCTTAAATCTTAGTGTTTCTACATAATGAAAGAAAAAAAAAAAAAATTTTCCTTTGTAAATGCTTAATCTTTGTTCTGTCTTGAACCCACAAATTACCACAATTGTAAACTGCTGTAATCTTTTTGTTTACCAATGTTTTAAAGCTTTGTCTTTAACTTACAAATGATTGAAATTGTAAACTGCTGTAATCTCTTTTGTAACCTTTGTTTTGGAGCTTTTCTCCCCAGGACTCCATTGAAAACGGGTTCTTATTGGCCCAATGGACTATCCTGGTAAACCAACTGCAAATAAATAAATAAATAAATAAAGGAGGGATATGGGAAATGTAGTAAGTGTATATGTCCGCAAAATCAGGTGTTATTAAAGACACACACAATTTCACAGTTGCCGGGATGAGAATTAGAACCCTTACCTTACTAATTTGCTACACTATGGTATTATGCAGTTATCACATGTGGCACAGAGATTACATGTTGCAAAGCTGTCCAAAAGTATATTTTAAGGTGAGTGACATCAGCAGCAGGGCTAAAGGAGGGATATGGGAAATGTAGTAGGTGTGCATGTCCACAAAATCTGGTGTCATCAAAGACACACACACTCCCACAGTTGCCAGGACCAAGATTAGAACTCCTACCTAACTAGTTTGTTACAGTGTGGTATTGCACAGTTATCACATGCACCACAGAGCTTATATGTGTGAGAATTGTCCAAAGGTATCTTTGAAAGTGAGTGACATTAGCAGCAGGGCTAAAGGAGGGGTATGAGAAGTGTACTAAGTGTGTATGAACACAAAATCAAGTGTCATCAAAGATACACACACTGACACAAACATTTTCATAGTTGCCAGGACTAGGATTAGAACTCCTACCAAACTAGCTTGCTACACTATAGTATTACATGGTTACTGCACACACCACAGAGTTTATGGGCTGAAATTTTGCCATTGAGTTATTTCAAGATGACTGACATCCATAGGAGTGCTAAAGTAGGGCAATGGGAGGTGTAGTGAGTATGAATTACCTCAAAATGATTCGTCTCCAAACACACACACACAAACACACACACACACACACACACACACACACACACACACACACACACACACACACACACACACACACACACAGTTTAATGGTTGCCATGTTTGGGATGATAACTCCTACCTAATTAGTTTACTACACTACAGTATTACGCAGTTATCGCAAGTGCCACAGATTTCAAGGTGACTGACATCAGCAGGGGTGCTAACCTGGGCAATGGGAAGTGCAGTGTGTGTGAATGGGCCATAAATCATTCCTCTGGAAACACAAACACACACACACTCACTCACACACAACTTCACATTTGGCACGGCTGAGTTTAAAAATGCTACATGATTACCTATGTGTACTATCATGTTACACAGTTATCACAAGCACCACAGACACTATAGGGCTGAGGGCTGCCAAAAGGAATATCTACAGTGATTGACAGCACATCATGTGATATAGGCCAATTGGATGTGTAGTGTGTGGGACAGCCCTCATAATGGCATTCCCTCTGTCACTGTCTGTCTCTCTCTTCCCCACATCTGTGTGTGTGTATATTTCACATATTATAGTCTGTTGGACTTAGATGTGTGTGGGTATTCCTATCCAATGTGTGTGTGAGGCATAATTGGTGTGCAATTTGGTGTGTGTGCACATACATCTGCAGATGACAGATATGTATAGTCCACAGTGTTGTCAGACATGGGCTTTATTTCTCTAAGTGTAGGAGCATGCCCAGTATGATCTTCTTTATTGAGAGTGTGAATCCACTCCAGGTAGGGTAGTACTCCAGTACAGGCTTTGGTGTTCTACAGCTACAGCTAGCAACCTGCTTCTGCAGGATGGCTGTACATAGGTTGGCAATATGGAGTCACAATGGGCGAAAGATAGGGGGATACTGTAACTACTGCTGTCGGTGCTGCTTGTGTTACATGGTTGGTGTTAGCAGAGATATTCAGACATATGTACTGTTTTACATTGTGACGTATTATGTCATCAAATACTGACAGATAAGATTAATTGCTCACAGTTATTTACCGGGAAATACAAGATGAATGCAGCTGAGTCCAGTATTGTGGTCCACAGCCTACACATTCTTGTACACTCCTGCCATTCTGGAGGGGTAGCTACAGACATTTGCTGATGGGTCTGTGTAAATGGTCCAGCACCTTGGTAGTATGGTGGTTGAGGGTCCCTTTCTTGTACATATATCGACTTAAAAGAGTGGCCATATACTGTTGTGGCCATTCCTCTCAGCTGTACAGATTCACCCAGATTACTCAGAAGCAGGGCTCATATATCTTGTCAATTCCCCTTCACACTGAGTTTTACGAGCAGGTTTGTAGCCACCCATTCCTGGATTTGCAGGCAGGGGTAGTATGGGCACACATCAGAGTTTCAGACTTCACAAACTCCATGATGTCCATGCTTCTACACCCCCTCTCTGTTATTCTATCCTCTTCCTAACATCATGCAAGCAATATCTGAGAAGTATCCCTATAGTTGGTCCTTCATCCCAGCAGTATTTATGGATTGGTCCACAGTTCATGCAGTAGGACATGGGGGGCAATCTACTGGGATTTGTCATCATGGCCTTGCATTTGTGTTCTGGTGACTATGTTCGGTTGTTAGTTAGGACCCCATGAGATATCATACACTGGCACTATGGGTGAGGCACAAGCCTTTGCAGAGGACTGTAGGCCATTTGGTAGTGATGCAGGCCATCTGTAGCAGGACAGTGCATTCTGTCACTCCTACATTCCCAGCTTGCAAGCCAGTGGATTCCCCTGGGGTGACAGGGTAAGTGTGCAAGGTGTTAATTGCAATACTTCCTGTCCATATTGATCCATTGTTCTGGATGCAGGCAGGGTGCTGCTTACAGCTAGGGACACACCTGCATAGGACACCTCTTCAGCATGCTGCATTCTGTGGGTATCCCCATACAAATGTGGGGTCATACTGTACTCATTCCCAATAGCAAAGATATGACCTGTGATAAACCTATGGCTGATAGTGGGGTGAGCTGAGTGCATGTCTGGTATGGAAGCTACTTGCAGCTGACTCACAGATATACCTGGGACATTCCCCTTATGCTGCCATGTACAGAGACATAGGCAGTCTCTCATTACTTCATAACTGTGCCTTTTGTGGTCTGCCAGTGATTGTCCAGACTACATCAGTATTCCATACTACACAGACAACTAATATGCTGCTAAACTGTATGTACAATTCCAGAGTTGTGTGCAGTTGACAGTTACATTTTATGCACTCTGTCTAGGGTACTTCCACATGTGTACTGTGTGTATGTATGTGCCCACATTCAGGGCATGTCCATCTTTCAGATGGGGACAAATTTAGACATCTGAACAGTGATTATGGACGACTGCTGACATGGGTATTGCTGAAAAGCATTGTGGTTGGCACTGCAGTTGTCAGAACATGGCCCTGTCAACCACAGTACTGCCCATAGCCCACCAAGACACAACCCTCCATGCCTACATGCTGACCACTTCCAGACAATACTGAATACACAACAACGTAATACACATACCCCTGCATATTGTACACATGCAACAATCCAGCCTGTAGACTGGGCCATATTGGGTAATCTGTGCGCCACTGATATTACTTCTCATACTTACATGTTACTGCATTTCTACATAGGATTGTGGGGGAAGGGGCACACCTGACAACTTTAAACATTTGCTCTGACTGTACTGGTATTTCAGGTACTCTGATGGCTTCCATTTCATATTCTATTCTGCCCTATCCTGCAGACTGGAGGCATATCAGTAGAGTACAGATCTTACATTTTAATGACCTGCATTTATGTTTCAGACTTCTTACCCTTCAAAACTAACATACAACTGCCAGTCATGTTGTAGTCTGTCTGTGTAGGTGTGGAGGGGGGCTGTGCACCATTGCCATTAGTTGGAGGCCTTAGCCCATCCTTTCTTAATGGTCATCTACACCTGTCCTGCTGGCTGAGGCTGGTGGTGGGTATGTGAGCCTCACTGACATGCATGTGTGTGTCCTATGGACATACACAGTTATTTCGACCACCAATGTACTGCGATGGGATTTATCACCTTGTCTAGTACTGCCTAGTATGTTGTCACCAGTATTTGTTATGGATTTCATGCTGCCCATATAGGTGTCCAGTATCTGCTGCCATCCCATTCAGCCACCCAATTCCCTTGCATGCTCACGTTCATACCACACATACAACTACCATAACATACTACTCCATTCAGTAATTGATAGGAAGGGTTACTTACCTTGTGGCTGGGCCAGTATTGAGGATGGTGCTGGAGGGCTGACTATGTCAGATGCACATAGTACACTACCTATACATGGTAAAGCACAGGTAGTGTTATGTTTAGCATCCCTTTTACTGTATGTGCGAGTCAGAGAGAGGTGTAATTTCCTAGGTCCCTACCGTGTCAGTTTTTGTGCTATGCATTGCCTCTTTGCCAAGGCCAGGGTATACTGGGCATGCCCCCTTCTGCCTACAGGGCAGGCTCAGGATGTTCCTCCTCCGAGTCCCTCTGTGCCTGTGCTGGCCTTAGCAATGGTAGGAGACTGTGTGTCCCTGCCCTATGCTGCTCCTCCTGCAGCTGTTTCTGCAAGATCATATTGTGTAGCATGGCACATACTATGAACATTTGTGTACATGTAGCTGAAGAGGACTGCAAGGCTCCACTGGATATGTGCAGACAGCGGAACCATGTCTTGAGCATCCTAGGGTTACCACCTGTCCCACTTTGTGAGGGACAGTCCCTCTTTGGGCAGTTGTGTCCTGACAAAAAATATTAAAAATGGCAAATATACTGAGATTGTAGGACATAATTATGTCCTATATTTTATGTAATAGTTGCATAAAACAGTTATTCTGTATCCAAAATTCCTAAATGTTATAAAAAACAGAATAAGCAACTAAAATGCTACAAGAATAAGCTTTTATTTAGGCAAAAAAGTTAAGTTCTATCCTTTGTACTGACCGTGGGTATGTGTCGGCCTGTAAAATCTGATGTTTGTCCCGAAAATGTCCCACTTTGGCCATTTGAAAAGGTGGCAACCCTAGATCATCCCAAACACATGCTTTATAATGATTCTGGTTTGTATGTGTGCCTCATTATGGCAATCTTGTTTAGGTGTGTGTGCATTTCTGAGGGGTATCATCAGCCACGGCTACAGTGTGTAGCCAGCATCCCCCACAAGGTGGCCATATGGGATGTCCCCACTGGCAAATGACTGGTGCAGCTGTGTCATATGCCAGATGTGGGAGTCGTGATAGCTTCCAGTGCTGCCAGCATGCACATTCAAGATAATGCCCTAGGCATCGCACACGACCTGGCAGTTGATGGAGGAGAAACCCTTGCGGTTTATGTAGACCCTACCCCACTCAACAGGTGGTGCTTTGATGTGCATGTGCGTGCAGTCTATATCACCCACTACCTCAGGGTATTCTGCTGTTTGGTGGAAGAGATGCATATTGCTGGTCAACACCATGGGTATTGAGGAAATATATATGCTCACTAGCATATGCTGACATGACATCCAGGAACTGGTGGAGTACCCTGGATGCTGATGCCTTTGAGATCCCCACGATATCCCCAGTTGGCCTTTGGAAGGTACTTGTGGCTAGTATTCTTAGGCCTACACATACCTTGGTATCCACTGAAATGGGTTCCCCTCTGTTGGTTCTGTGTGTGAGGCGGGGCTGGCACAGCTCAACAATTTGCTGCAGAATGTCCCTGTCCACCCTATAGCACTCCACTGTCTCCAGCTAATGTAGCCCCTGGTAGGTTACCCTGGGTCTGTACACTCTTCTCCTCCTCACTGCGGGATGGTTGTCAGCATTCACATCCTCACCACTCTCAGCTTCTTGCACATATTGATGTATAAGAGCGACAGCAGCCCCTAACATTTTGTTAGTTCTGTCAGGTAAAATTTCCCCGTTTGTGTACAATGGTGGTGTAGAGTTTGTGGGAAAAACCAGACTGAAAGGTGTTTGCATAGTTTATAGTTGTGTGCTGGGTTGCTGCCTGTGTACTTGGCTGATTCTGATGCATTTCACCTGTCAGCTATGCTAGTTTTCGTTGATTGCCTTCCTACTGATGATTCCCCTTCCCACTTCCTCCCTATTTAAGCCCCGAGGTGTGCTGCACATACCCGGTGCTCAAATGTAAACAGTTCTGCTATTTCCTGTGGGTTTTTTTTGTTTGTTTTTTTTTAGGCCTGCAGCACACCGTGCACACCCGTTTACTCAGTGTAAGCACTTTTAAGCAGAAATGGCCCTCCCTGTGTATGAACACATTTCATGGAATAAGACAATACAGCCTCAGACACACACCCTTCCTCAGCTGTGCCTAGCTAAGGGCAAACATGGGCCACAGAGCTCCAATGAGCTTATAGCATGCATGACACACCTCCTTATGAAGTAATTTAGTTCTTAGACTTGCACTGTTGTATTCCTGTACCTACATGGTTAGGTATACGCTGACACTTTGAAGAAATATGTGATTCATTATAACTCCCCTCATTTGCATACCCCAGTATGTAGGTCATTAGTTCATCATCATCTTCTTTCGGCTGTTCCCGTTAGGGGTCGCCACAGCAGATCACCTGTTTCCATTTCTTCCTGTCCTCTGCATCTTGCTCTGTCACACCAACCACCTGCATGTCCTCTCTCACCACATCCATAAACCTTATCTTAGGCCTTCCTCTTTTCCTGTTACCTGGTAGCTTCATCCTTAGCATCTTTTTCCCAATATACTCAGCATCCCTCCTCAGCACATGTCCAAACCAACATAATCGTGCCTCTCTGGCTTTGTCTCAAATCCTTCCAACCTGGGCTGACCCTCTAATATACTTATTCCTAATCCTGTCCACCCTCGTCACAACCAGTGCAAATCTTAACATCTTTAATTCTGCCACATCCAGCTCAAACTCCTGCCTTTTTGTCAATGCCACTGTCTCCAACCCATATAACATAGCTGGTCTCACTACCCTCTTGTAGACCTTCACTTTCACTCTTACAGGTACTCGTCTGTCACAAATCATACTTTTCTGACACTCCTGACTTCCTCATAGAATACCACAACTCGTCTCTAGGCACCCTGTCATATGCTTTCTCTAAGTCTACATAAACACAATGCAACTCCTTCCGACATTCTCTGTACTTCTCCATCAACACTCTCAGAGCAAAGATCACATCTGTAGTGCTCTTTCCTGGCATGAAACCATACTGCTGATCACTAATCATCATGTCCCTTCTTAACCTTGCTTCCACTACTCTTTCCCATAACCTCATGCTGTGACTGATCAGTTTTATCCCTCTGTAGTTACTACAGCTCTGCACATCACCCTTATTCTTAAAAAAATCAGTACCAAAACACTTTTTCTCCATTCCTCAGGCATCCTCTCACTTTCCAAGATTTCATTAAACAATCTGGTTAAAAACTCCACTGCCATTCCACCTAAACACCTCCATGCTTCCACAGGTATGTCATCTGGGCCAACAGCCTTTCCATTCTTCATTTTCTTCATAGCTATCCTTACTTTCTCCTTGCTAATCCATTGTACTTCATGATTTACTATCCCTACATCATCCAACCTTCTCTCCCTCTCATTCTCTTCATTTATCAACCCCTCAAAGTACTCTTTCCATCTCCTCAACACACTCTCCTCGATTGTGAGCATGTTTCCCTCATTATCCTTTATCACCTTTACCTGCTGCACATCTTTCCTAGCTCGGTCCCTCTGTCTAGCCAATCGGTACAGGTCCTTTTCTCCCTCCTTAGTGTCCAACCTTTCATACAACTCTTCATATGCCTTATCCTTAGCCTTCGCCACCTCTCTCTTTGCCATAGTTACTATACTTAAACACACCCTTTCCACTTGACAACCACTGCTCCCAGCTATTATTTACATTCTGCATGCCATTGACTATAATGGCAAAATGCAGAATTTACTTAAAATTAACTATTCCCATTTTTTTTTGGCACAATCTCCTTTACATGCCACTGCCCTAGGCTTAAACGGCAGAGATCAGCCAAAAAAAAAATTTAATTAAAAAAAAAAAATAATAATTTTTTAAGGGCAATGGCCTTATATTTGGCCATTGGCATGTATAGTAAGTATAATACATACTTTTACAACAGCTGTCATGCCTCCATTTTGTCAGATGCAGAAATGTATTCAGTTACTAGGCAAACACCTTTCTGCACTGACACTGTTCCTGTACGGAGTCCGTGCTGATTGGTGAATTGCAAAATCACCTCATTTGCATGGGTTCACCGGCAAATGAGGTGATTTGCATATTTGTCAGTTTTCCGTGCAGGAACAGTGAAGGGCTGCTTGTGCATGTGAAAACGGCACTTTCCTTGATCGTTTGGCGACCATTTTCCGCGCAGGAGCTCCTTCACTGTTCCTGCACTGGAAATCGGCCTTCGTGAATCCCGGGGAGGGTCTTTGAATCAATAATCTGAAAGTGTGGTGAGCTCTGAACAGTGAGAAAAGAGCAGTATTTGTTTTGGCATTGCATAGTTTTTCCAAATAGCATTTTCCATGAAAAATGGAAGAAAAAGCACACTGTTGCTGTTGGACTCACTCTGTAGTGGGTTGTTTGGGCTAATTCTATTTTCGGTATAGAAAGCATTGTTAAGTGAAACAGGCATCAGTGCTTGAGTTTTGTGTTAGCAGTAATCCATGCTAAGTGCAATTAAGGCACTTTGTGTTTCAGTCAGTCATACCTAGCCCAAGAAAACTAATTTTTAGTTGTCTTCTTAAACTGACAAAATAAGGGGCGGAATCTAGATGGCCAACCGAAAGCAACAACTTTTTATAGCTCTGCAGTCTTTTTTTAAATTATACAGGAAAAAATAGAAGAAAAATTCCTTCATATACCTCTTAATATACCTTCGATTCTACAAATTACAAAAATTTGTGTAATTATCTCAATATTTTCCTGTCAAACTTTTCTGGAGATTTATACTACACTTGAAAATTAACAGCATTCATATAAAGCCTCACTAACACAACTAGTAATGAATTATCTATGAAAATGGACAGCTTTTAGAACAATTTGGAAAATCTAAGAGAAAACAGTTTAAAGCAAGCTTACATCTTCAAAGAAATTATCTAACAACAACAAAAAAAATCACAGATACAGAAATTGCCCTGAGTGACATGGAGGGAAGGATTAAAGAAGAATAAACACAGACTTTTTATTGAAACAGAATACTTGGCTTATTAATAAACTAGACAACTTGGAGAATAGTGAGAGAGGGTGTAATATAAGGATTTTTGGGTTACCATAAAAAAACTGAAGTAGGAGATAATCTCTCTTTTCTTTCCACATGAATTTCTAAATTCTTACACATACAAGAAGGACTTTCATATAGTATTAAAGGGGCACTTAAAGCAATGGAAAAACCTCTGCCCAATAATTTATCAGCCTCACCAAGGACAATAGTAGTAAAATTTGTTTCATTCACTGATGGAGAACTAGTTCTAAAATTTGCATAGGAAAGAGTACCTTTAAAATATGACCAGCATATTGCAATAATTGATAGATTCATAGGTGTTTACTATGCTAACGACCATAAGGGCCTTTTTAAGCCTAGCCATGCATCCCAAATCTCTGACAAGTTCTAATACTCTTGATAAGTGTAAACATGGATCTTGGAGATGAATCATTTACAGGTTACCTGTTTGCATTAGAGACATAGGTGACAAATCAGGGATAAATTTCTGGTTTCCCAACTAATTGTCCAAACTGCACTTGACTTGGGTTAGGGAGGAACTCTACTTGACATGGATGAGGAGCCTGTTCCATAGATATGGTAGTCTCTGGGATACATACCTTTCTCCTTTCACTGCAGCAGGTCCTATTTATATCACAGGCAAGGTTTAAGACTTTAGAATGGGTAATTCTGCTACTGTTTGTTTTGTGGATATGCAAGAGGTCCATCAGAGTAGGATCTGACAATGCTCTGAATGCCAGACATATATCTCCCCTCAAAAGCCTTTAGGAGACAGAATACAGGGAGAGGGTCTTGAGGTGGTCCGCATGGGACATTTTACTTATGCTTGTATTCTTTTAGTAAGGAAACTCTGTGGATGTTCCAGTTGTTGGATATGTCTGGTTAGGTACATACCAAAAGTACATTGCACTCAATGATAAGACTGATGAATGCCGAATACAGTGGAACAATGACTTCCTTGGACATAGACACCATACCTTTGTTTATAAGTTGTGCAACATAGAATGATTTCCTCATCACTGTAGACAAGTGATAATCAAAGCCTAGATTACTATCTATGTGTGTCCCTAACTCCCTGACTACTGGGTCAAATGTAAGGGGTGAGTTGTCAATATAATAGTTACCAGGGATGGATGACTTCCCAAAGGATACTATTATACATTTCCAGGCATTTAGTTTTAGTCCATGGCTCTGACACCTGTTATTTGTCTGTGTCTGCCCCTCTTGTAGAACATTTGTGTCAGTGTGAGATTCAATAACAGCTTCTAATTTGCAATCATCTGCAAATTTAGTCAGCCACAGACCACTGACATTGGCCTTGACTTCTGAGACGTAAATGCCAAAAAAGAGCAGTTCAAGGACTGATCCCTGAGGGACTCCACTTGTGATTGACCTCTTTGTAGAGGTGGTCTCCCCAGTTCTAACTTCCTGGGTCCTGTCTGTGAGCCAGTTGGCTATCCACAGAGTCACATATGGGTTTGTACTTAACCTCTTGAATTTGTCAACAATCCTCAAGTGGAGTATTGTGTCAAATTCCTTGGCCAGGTCAAGGCAGGCAGTGTGAAGGATTTTGCCTTCATCCATTTCTTTGGTGACTTCTCAAAGAAGTCCACCAGGTTCAGTAGGGATAATCTGCCCTTGAAACCAAGCTGGGTTGGGTCCACTGTCTGGAGGTTTACTATATCTCTATTGATTATCTCCATAATAATTCTTTCCATGGCTTTACATATAAGACTAGTGAGATTTATGGGTCTGTAATTTCCAGGGTCTGTAGATGGTCCACCTTTGTGCAGAGGGATGACTGTTGCCTTTCTCCATTCATGAGGTGCGATGCCCGTTTGGAGGCTACAATTAAATAGTAATTCCAGAGGCCTTGATAGGTCATGCTTCATGATAGTTAGAAGGCATCCTGCGATATTGTGTGGGCCCATTGATACAGTGTTCTTGGTCTTAGAGAGAGCATTAAGGACCTGTTCCCTAGTGATAATAAGGGGAGTTATATTTGATGATATTTCCTGAGAAAAGGTTGAGGGGGAGAGAAGAGTAAAGTTGGAGATGAATTTATCAGTCAGAAGGTTTGCTATATCTTCTGGCTCAGTATAGGTGTCTCCATTTAAAATGAACTGTGCACACAATTGTGTATTGCCTTTGAGGTTGCGGACATAACTAAAGAATGCTTTGTGGTTGTCCTTGGCCTGGGAGGCAAAACTTACCTCAAATCTGGCTTTGGTAGACTTTATTTGTCCTCTGAGTTCTTCATTTAGTTTAATTAGAGTACTTTTATCCTTCTGGGTGCTGCACCTCCTAATTTTTGCCATGATTTTCTTCCTCCTGTTATACATCCAATTGATTTTGTGATTCCACCAGAGTGACTTGTTTTATGAGTTAGTTCTGTACTTTTTCCTGGTGGGTACAGCTGCCAGTATGTAGCTATTACCATGGCTGTACAGGGTTTCTGTGAACAGTTCTGCAAAGGCAGGATTGTTCTCAAGGTTTATAGGAGCTTGAAATTTTGCCAGATTCACACTTAATAGCAGAAAGTTAGCCTTAGAATAGTTCCTGAATATTCCCGGTTGAGCTGGGGGTCCAGGTTTTATTTTTACTTCAAAGGAGACCATTTTGTAGTCTGACCTCACCAGGGAAGGCATTACAGCAGGGGATGTGCAGCACTCTCCCATATTAGTGAGGACCAGATCCAGTGTAGTTGCACCCTTGGTTTGTGTATGGACTATCTGGTCCAGGGCAGTTGTATTTACAAAATCCAGGAATCTCTGTGCATATACTTTTTTTATGTTGTATAGGATTCCCAGTTAATAGTGGGGTAATTAAAGGCAGCCATGAATATGGTATTGGGATGGATGGTTAGTGTTTCTAATAAGTTTTAATACATGGTATGGGTTTCCTGGGTCATAGAGGGGGACCTATAGCTTGCAAGGAAGTGGTATTGGATTTTACGAATGGTGATTTGAACATGCAGCAGCTCAAGTGCATTGTCTTTAGTCCCTACCTGTGGAGTAGCTGGTCTAAATGTGTGGAAGGCAGTATAACCTTGTACTGTTGGTGTGCTTTCTGCGGCTTTAAACCATGTCTCAGAGACCACACAGACATCAGCATTCTCTAGGCTAAAGAGAGCTTCCAGGGAGTAGAGTTTTTTGTTTAGGCTCCTAGCATTGAACAGTAATACCTTTAGATTACTTTTCAACAAAAACTATAGAAATGGGAGGAAATGTTGGCCAGTAGTTAAACTTCTTGAACAAAATAATGTAAAATCTCAAATAAACATCCCTGTAAAAATCAAATGATGTCAGAATTTAACAGCCTGGAAAAGGTATCTTCTTTTGTGAAGAAGAATAATGTATTCTCCTTAACTGAAGATATGGATTGGCTGCCCATCTACTTCCTTAAAGAGAACTTCAGAGAAAAGTAATTGGTTAGAAATGAAGAAAAAAAGGCAAAATATTGATCAGTCTTCTGAGTTCACATAAGGGACTTCAAATGTTTGAAATGATTGCATAAGAACTAGCTATAACTTGGACTAAGAGTTTAAACGTAATCAGTTTATGTGCATTCCAGGTAACATTCTGTTTAAGTTCTCATATGTATTCAAAACTGTTATTAAATGCTTGTCAAATAATGTTTAAGTGCAAAGAACATTTATTGTTAGAAGGGGAAATGACAAGAGAGGAAGGAGGACTGTCAGTTTTATGATTGTAGTGTATAATCTCAGAGAGAGAGTTATTATAGAATTTTGTGTTTATCTAGTTTTCTGATATATGGATTCAGTGGTGGTGATTTACTAAGTTAACTGTCAACTTGGAATTGTATTGCTGCTTGATTCACATGGAGTTGCTGGGTTTCCTTTTGTGTTTTCTTTCTTTTGTGAAAAGGGGAAGATGTGCAGGGTATTCCTGGGCAATGAATGGACATCTGGGCCACCTGAAGGACTCATTTGTTTATTTGCTGACATGGGAATTGCTTTAAAGATCCTTTATGTGCATGGTTCCTGGTTTCAGGTGAGATACATGATGGGGTATAGTGGCAAGACTGGTTTACATGCAGATGATTACTGGTGATTAAATACTTCACATTCATTGAACAGAAATTTTTATCCTTCTCATTTCCCACACACATCATGAGCAATTTTGTGATTATCTGGGCTTTAGTCGCAGATGCAGTTACTTATTGATGCTTTCTCATGGAGTGTAATTGTGAACTTCTTTGGCAGGCCTGGAGATGTACTGAAGTGAGGACTGGTGTGTACATTTATCACACTGTAAATGGCTACTGGTAAGGCAGTCATATTGTATTGAGGCACCTTTAAACTTTATTTTCTATATACTCTTTCATTCATATTCATTCTAACCTCTTCCCACCATCTATATTTTGCAACCAAAGTTATAATTATTGGTTAAGTGCTATACTTGTCATTGTATTATGGCAAGTAAGTTAGGAACGGATGTGAGGTTCATGTTGGTAACTGTTGACATTGATTGTGAGAATTGAAAATTTGTAGTACTGATTAATATTGCTGGGATTGCTGTTGTGGTGAATTTTGTCAGTCATAGTATTTGGTGATGGAAACTTATGACAGTGGCCCCCTCTGTGCAGAGCCGATGGGTTCTGCATCTGCATTGTGAAGACTCAGTTGTTTGTTGCATTGTTTTAGTAATATAATGGTTGATTGGTTTACTATATATGAGACCTTCTACACTGTGGGAATTCAATGAGTATATGGGAGATGATAAGAAATATTCAGTTTGCTTCCCTTTGATTATGTTTCCAGCAGATGATGCAATATCTGAGAATGGACAATTTGTTCTCTCTTTACTTGCTTATGCATGATATGAACTATGGTGCAGTTATATAGAAACACTTTGGTTTAATATGCTTAAATTATAAATATATATAGTTCATAATATTCAGTTTTACTAAGAATAATATATTTAATCGATATGTTAACTGAAAAAAGATGATGAGACTTTTGAATACTTAGATTCTTCTTTATGCCCTTCATAAAAGTTAGTTTCACAATGTAAATACCTGTATCCTTGTTTTACTAAACATATATGAAAGTAGGGTGGAAAAAATGTATATGACTTAGTGTCATGATCATAAAAATAACTGATGCTTTCCTTATTAAATTAATCCCCGGGATTCATGAACCTTGCGCCAGGCGCCAGCATAGCGTCGGTGTTATAACGCCAAATATGGCTGCTGAGCGATTCAGGTATGAATGAATTCCACGTGCACTACCGGCGTGCGCTGGACCGTCTCCGCCCCCGGCGTAGGTATGCAAAACACACTGTGTGCGGTATTGCACCATGCAAATGAGGGCAAATAGCGATCCACGAAAGGGCACGGCAATGTAAACCAAAAAAAAGCGGTTTACATTTACCCAAACATGACCAAGGAGTAACGGAAGGCTGTCAAAGTCAGGTATCATACAGGTGCAATATGCCAATGTGGAAAGGCACCGAGAATGTCCAAAGAAAATATGCACAAAATGTAAAAAATGACATAAATGGCACGTCGTAGAAAGAACAGCAGACCCGGGATATGTGCACAGAAGTTGCAAAGCAATGAAATAATATGACAATGTCCTAAAAGAGCAGTATAACACACATCAGCTGCACAGCCACCACACACCATAGTATGTATGTAAAGCTTCAACCCCAGCGCAATGGTTGTCAAGGAGTGGTGGCGGTGTTCGGCGCCGTAACCATGTATTAGTAGTCAATTCCATGCAAATGAGGCAGATAATAGTGAATCGCAAAAGCGCGCGGTGTAAGGATGGAGCAAACGGCGTGCGGTACTACACCGGTGGCCTACGAGATACATGTCAACCACAGAGGGGTGTGCCACTGTAGGAGGAAGGATATTGGAGGTCAGCAAATCTGGGCTGTACAATGCACATCACAGCATCAGGACTGGCGTGTGAGGAAATAGATGCGCTGAGAGTACATAATGCGCGCACAGATGCATGTGCATGAGGATGACTACGTTCCCTAAACCAGTCATGTGACGGCCTCCCCGTCAACAACCACGGATATAGGAAGGTAATGCGGAGAATACGAGGAAATGCGGAAGCAGTGTAAATGGAGCCGTAATGAGCAAT
>NC_056727.1:142699058-142813742 GCF_019279795.1 Protopterus annectens | reverse complement strand
AATTCGGATTACAAGGATCACAATGTGAAATAAGTTGTTAAAACCAGACTGTAGTTATCAGTAGGCTTTTCTAAGTGACAGCCGATAACACAGGAGGCTCGGGTTCGAAAGTTTTAGTAGTGTACACAGGCAGGCTAAATAATATACAGTCCAAGTATGTGAGTTTTGTCTGACTCTATACAGTAAGCAGTTTCTTTATATAGTGTTTACAATCAGCTTTTGCCCACCTTACTGACGTGGTCGGTCACAGGGCATTTCCATCACTATGGTCCGCAATAGTCTATACATACGTGGGTGCTGGGGTCGTGCTTTTAAAATGTTTTCCCATGGGAATAACACAGCCTTGCAAGGCACCTTGTACATTACAGTGTCCTTCTGTGATTGTAGCTGTTTCAAGGACCCTAGACTGTTCCGATACAGTGGACAGTTAATTTCTTAATACGTTTCTTTGTCTCTCTGGTAAGGAGTTGTACTGTTATCTTCGATAGAGCTCACAAGGCCATCCTCCTCTGGGGAAGGAGTGCTGTTATGCATGTACATACATTTATTGTTCTGTAACCCAGCAAATAATTAATGCTGACAGACATGAGCCTGCTGTACTGCTTACTGCCAGGTTCAGAATTCCATCACACTACAGCTTAGCTTCACCAATTACATGCAGGCTTAGTTCTACTGCCATATTGTACGGTACAATTCAATGCATTATATAGTATTTCGAGTCTAAACTGGAACTTCATATGTGTTTCTATATATTTTTCGAACAACATCCATCCGGCCATATGCATGTTGTTCCATCCTTTACCTTGACCGTGTGTATTTGTCCGTCCGGCAACGCTACTCTCCACATGTGATGTCCCAGCTTCCCCTTCTTTGCCTGTAGCACCCTGTTAGGACGTCCTGTTTGGTAGGCACGTGTTCCGCTATATGTGATCGACTTCACTGCATAGATAATCATCGATGCGGTGGTCCAACGACCCGACTTGTCCACATGTGTACAGTTATGTGCACCGTGTCGTATGCAAACCTATATGGTTTGGACGGGTACATACTACATGCGGGATGTACACATTCTGCTGACACATTCACATGCAGCCATTTACATATCTGTACCTGCGGTGGGTTGGTGACATGTGGGTAATGATTTGCCCGCGTGGCATTGCCTAACACAAACATCTTACCACATTTCAGGTATGCACATTGTGTGTGGTTGTATAGCTGCACACGGATGCTAGCAGGTTTGGGTGCAGAGGTATACATGGGTGGGACTGACATGTACAATGAGGCTATTGTGTAGTACATCCGAATGCATGGGTTCTGCTTCTGGATATTACACTTCAACATACGCCATCCAGTGTATGCAACAGAGACGTTGCTGGGTGTGGGATATGTTGCTATGCACATGTTTGCCTGTGTTTGAGGTATCTTGCTTCCTTACTGTTGTTATGTCAACACAGCTACCCGGCTATGTACTCTCACTACTGCTTGTGACCATTATGGTTGGCACCTTTTCCAATGCCCATAGTGGGGCATGTTATGTGGAAACTTCGGAATTTGCAGGACTACACATACCCACGGCTAGTGCAGTTGACAGAACTTCACTTGTTTGCCATACTATAAGCTTATTCTTTAAGCATTTGGGTTCCTTATTTATTTTCTTATGCCATGTCTGTGTTTCATATAGTAATGTATATGTTTTATGCTACTATTACATGTATATTGCAGGAATTTTCTTGGCAGGGGATCGGAGGTCATTTTCCATTTTTCCGATTGTTGCAGGGACACAACTGTCCAATCAGGGACTGTCCATGGCACATTGGGACAGCAGGTAACCCTGGTGACCATGCCCATGTCGCTACTGGGGTTTCCACCTTTTCCAGTTTCCGATCTGGGATATTTCCGACTCACATCTGACTTTACAGGCCGACACATACACACGGTCACTATATAGCATAGAACTTCACTTGTTTGCCTAAATATAAGCTTATTGTTGTGGCAATTTGCTTGCTTATTCTGTTTCTTGTGTCATTTAGGTATTTCTGTTACAGAAATAACCAATTCATGCTACCATTACATTAAATACGGGATATCATTGTGTCCTACAATCGTAGCACATCAGCCATTTCTAATACGTTTTTTCGGGACACAACTGGCCATAGAGAGACTGCCCCAACCAAAGTGGGACAGGTGGTGACCTTAGTCACTGCTCCTATGTCGGTGCGGCGCTGACATGCGGCTGTACACCTTCTCTGAGTGTAAACACTGACGGTGCATTGCGGAACGAACGCGGTCTTATGCGTATCCTTTGCTCCTTGGACGGGTACACTTATGCCTTCGTGGCTTGTATTTGCTTCTCCGTTAATTTGGGACGGGTACTATGTTGCATACTGTACGTGCGTTTCATTCTGCATGGGACCTGGCTGCTGCCATTACTATTGTGGGCGGACCGTGGCTGTCAGCACATTAGGTTGCTCACCTCATGCCGGCTTAGACACGCCTCCAGACGCATCCTACCTGGGCTCGCTCACGTACACTACGCACGTGTCTGTGATTCCGGTGCACTCTCATTAATATGTATATGGCGCTACTGCGCCGGCTATTCACTGCACCGCCGGCGCAAGCCTTACGCCGGCCTTGCGCCGAGCTTCATGAATCCCGGGGAATGTGTTAATATCTATTTTATATGTACAAGTTTGTTAAATGATTTATGCATTTTGTTATAGTATGAACGATGCTGTCATCTCATATTACAGCAAAAGTTATTTATTAATTAAATGTCAAAGTACATGCTTTATAATGGTTATCACACAATGCCTTCCTACAATCCTTTAGATAATTTGTTTATATTTATATTTAAATCTTGAAAAATTAGTATTATTTTGTTAACTCTTACAAACTAATAATCCTTTAACACTTAAATTTTGTTAATTCTTTTTTACTTGAATGTATTATCTTTAGTTCTTCAGTAAAAGTTGAAATTCATACATCAAGATATCATAATATAAAATGAATTGGATATGTATACCATATGAGATATTACTTTTAACAAGCTGAGCTAACATAATAAACACTGCAGTAATAGAATTATAGCATCTCCTCTCTTAAGCTGTTGAATTTACAACTGTTGATTAGAATTATTAACATGCCCCTCTGTAAATTTGTTAATACCATTTCTAGGAAGTAATTATAATGAAATGATATATAGGAAAAAAAGACATATGCAAATGATAAATGCATAGCTACATAGCTCTGATATATTTATATGTTTATCTACGCATTCAGCTTTAGGCTGGGTAGATACATATAGGAAGATAGTCTAGTAAGTTCTCTTTACGTCTAGACTAGGAATTTAGACAATTCCATGTTTTAGTTATGTTACAATTAGTTTTTAAGACTCCCTCATTCATTTACTTAGTCTTACCTGCAATGATTTTGTATATAATGTCAAAATATCTTGGAAGGTGTTATATTATTTCTCACTTCATATGTATGCAAATGGTTGACCTTCTTAAAATTTATCTGTCATAACTGTGGAATTAACTTTATTATCCTTAAATGTTAAGGGACAAACAATCCAAAGAAAATGACAAACTTGCTGTAATATCTCAATACTAATAAAGCCCAGGTTATATTTCTTCAGGAAACACATTTTAAACACTCAGATGAAGCCATGTGGAATCCAAATAACTATACCATGCTGGCTTGATTAACTTTTAAAAGTAGACAAAGAGAAGTCATGATACTATGGAGGAATAGTGCTTTGGCTCCTTATGTTATTGATAAATATGAAGTACAGGATGGGTTAAGTACACTCCTAGTTATAAGTTACAATAATACACTATGGAGTCTAGTAAATGTCTATTGTTTCCCTGGGATGAGTATTAAATTAGAAAAAAGTATCTAGATATTATTACTAACAATGTTAAAGGTGTACTAATAGTAAGAAGTGATTTCAACTGTGTACTGGACAACTCAGATTGCAGTACTAAAGACTGACCTATACAGCCAAAGCCCTAAAAAACTAGATAGAATCCTTTAACCGAAAAGACACATTTAATATGGGAAGCAATTAATCATTATCTTACACTCATTGTTCATTTAGTTATAGCACCAAACTAGAAATGATAGAGTTCTAATTTGCCAGGATATAGTTTATAAAATGCAAAGTTTTAATATTATACCTTGTCCCATTTCTGATGATAATGCCATGTTCATAAAAATAATAACTGACTTTAAGAACATTCCATATATAAATAGGATCCCTGCCTATATATTTAAACTAAAATAATTTAAATTCTGGCTCTAAAGGAAGTTGATCTTTTTATGTGTATTAATAATACTGAGAATATCAATAAAATTATGATTTGGGGTTCTTTCAAAGCATATATTTATGGTAATAAAGTTGAGATGAATAATATAATTTCCCATCTGTACAATCTCTTTGTACATATCGTAATAATCTAAATGACAAATTTTGGAATCATATTACTCTAGGCCATAGCTCTTCAATAACTTCAGATAATAAACTCCAAATACTGAAATCTATAAGAAATACATTGTGGAGTCAATACTGGCAAATGTTTACATGGAAACTTTTATTTAAAGCATTCTTAATTCTGAGTAAGGTAGCAAAGTTTAATAAAAATAAAATAATTAAAGTTGGAGACACAGTCAAATATGCAAAGCAAACTGGGGACATATATTTTACAACTGTTCTTCTATCCAATTGTGTTGGAATAATATTGCTGATTTTTCTAAAAACGTTATACTCCTAGTCTTTCTCTTTAACAAGAACACTGGTGTTATTCAGCATAGTAGAGAATCATAGTTTGAGCAAATAAATTATTTATTATGGACAATTTTAGCTGTGGCAAGAAAAAAATATTACAAGAAAATGGGAAAAGCCTATAGCACCTCATTTTTAAGAATTTCTGTCATCTCTTTAAAAATCAGCTGTAAGACAATCAAGAATAAAAAAAAAAACAAGATGTACCCCACTTCATTCATTAAGAAACCATGGACAAAAGTCATATCCTAAATTGAAAATTTTCAACAAGATGGCACCATGACATGCTAAAATATTATAATGTTATAGCAATAACCCACGCCTGGGTGTGGGTAATGTGGGATTTACCCACGGTTGGCGTGGTTTGGTCCCGAGGGACCAAACAAAGACAACCGTGGGTAAATCCCGCATTACCCACACCCAGAAGTGGGTTATTGCTATTATTCTATGACATTATTTAAGAAAAGAAATAATTACTTTTCTTAAATAATGGCATTGTATAATGCCTCTTTGCTGCCCTTCCACAGCTGTCTGGTATCCGCGGCAGTTCTGATGTACTGCGCATGCCTACGCAGTACATCAGAGCTGTGGCCAAAAGCAACGGAGAAAGCAAGATCTCCATGGCTTCTTACTGTTTCGCTATGTTAAATGGGTTTAACATATCGAGACAGATTTAAAATAAGCAAAGGAGATGTCCGTTGCTTATTTTAAAGCTGTCTCGCTATGTTAAACAAATTTAACATAGCGATGCAGTAAAAAGCAATGGAGATCTTGCTTTCTCCATTGCTTTTTTTTTTTTAAACCTGTCTCGCTATGTTAAATGGGTTTAACATACCGAGACAGCTTTAAAATAAGCAACGCAGATCTCCGTTGCTTATTTTAAAGCTGTCTCGCTATGTTAAACCCATTTAACATAGCAAGACAGGTTTTAAAAAAAAGCAACGTTGAAAGCAAGATCTCCGTTACTTTTTACAAACTGTGTCACTATGTTAAAGGAGTTTGACATAGCGAGACAGCTTTAAAAAAAAGCAACGGAGATCTCCATTGCTTTTTTTAAACCTGTGTCGCTATGTTAAACTCTTTTTAACATAGCGAGACAGTGTTTTAAAAGAGACTTATACTAATGGAAAAAGTCCGGGCGACCGGACCTTTTTCCATTAGTATAAGTCGATTTACAATGTGCACGCTGGCCAATCAGCGTGCACATTTTGGAATATTAATGGGGGGTCATGGTATAATAAGCAATAATATTCTGGTTTATGGTTCATAAATTGATAATTCTAATACTATTTAGTAAGTATATTTTAATAATCATATTTTATTCCAGGTACAATGTATATAGTGTACATATTTAATGCTATATTTATCCACTTAAAACATTTGTTTTAAATTGAGTTTTGTATTAAGATTTATGCAACTCTTTATATTTAATAAAATATTGCAATAAAAGAACAAACACGTAAACTGAACCCCCCCCCCCCCGGTACCATTATCTGCTACCATTCACCCATGTACCTTAGAATAAAACTACTTATCTCACTTTTAACACTTCCCCACAATGTCTATAGCCAGCCTGATTAAGCTGCTTATCTTGAGACAATGTAAGAACTGACTCATGCTGTCTAATGATCACCTATTAGTCAAAAAGCACAGTGCAATGTGTGAGAAATATCCTTCCTTAATGTCCCTGAAGATCAAAATCTCTCATAGAGACAGCCAAGACATTAGAATCATTGACAGTACAGCAACAACATAACTATCCACAATACTCATACAATACCCAAAGACCAACTTGCATAAAAAAGTATTAGATGCTAAGCCCAGAAGGCAGACAAGAATTCTAGTCATACAAGACTCCATTGGAAGTCATATTAATATCTATTTTACCAGGATGAACAAGGAAAGGGTGATGGTCAGTTGCTTTCCTGCTGCCAGGATCCATCAAATCATGCATGCACTAAGGTTCTTCAACAAGTACCATTATTATGATGTCATAGTACATGTGAGTGTGTAAATGACTTAAGATATACCTCCTTGCATTATATGAAGAGTGCTATGATAGAGTTCTGTATGTGTCCCAGGCAGGTATGAACTCAGCAATGAGCAGCATTTTACCTTCCCCAAAGATGATGCTACAATATGATCAAAAAATAATTGACTTCTAAAATTGGTTTAAATGTTGGTGCCATTCAAAGGGGATACAATATTTGTCAGCTTGGAAGGATATGATCAATAGACTACACTGTTTAACCATGGCTGGTCTGCACCTATCCCCTCTAGGTTTCTGAATATTGGCTTAAGACATTCTCCATTCCATAATGCCTTTTAAGGCAATGCCAACCACATATACCTACTAGCATAACTGTGGAAATAAAGGATAATATGAAGGGATAACTAATTAATTTTAGGAGCCTAAACAAACAGCTCCACTCAGTGTTTATTCAGAAGAGTCTTCTTTAGGCTGTGTAAGCAACATGATGCATTAGAACATCTTTCTGTCCAACTCAATGTCAAGAAATTCCCTTACCATATTACAGCCAGATACAGAACAACCTATATGACCCTAGAAATCCAAAACACCTACATACAAGAACTGGAGTCACTCAGCATTAACTGCTATACCATTTTTATGTTTGACATTAACTATACAACTATTGATGTGAAACCTACACCACCACTAGTCCACAAGTGCAGAGATTCCTGGACTTTACTAATACAAATGCTCTAGTAGTGAGAGTACCCAGTACCAGTAGCAACATCCTTGACTTAATCTTTACTAATATGGGTGAGTCATGCTCTTCTTCTTCTTTTGGCTTTTCGCAGTTAGGGGTTGCCACAGTGGATCACCTGTCTGCTCATGATTGGCAGTAGAGTTTTACGGTGTCAAGTTGCCAGCCCGGCACCCAACCTTCCATGGAAGGCACGGGTGATTCATGCTCTACCCCTTGCATATCAGGTTTACTCATTAGGTCAGGCCATAAGACTACTTCCTCTGAGATCCCAGGGGCTCCTAGAATCTTCAGAAAAATTTTCAAAGGCAAACTTCCCACTTCTGTGTGATCCCCAAGCAAGTTTAAAATACCCACCAAACCTAGTAAACTAGTCTGAGAGTACAGAAATGTACACCACTAACAATAACTACTTACAGGCAGCTGTACCCTATAAGTACAAGTGCAGGGCTTAACCCCAAAACAAGCCTCCCTGGTACAACCACAACATTAACAAGCTTTACAGTAAAAGGTATAGAAGTATAGCCAAAAATCATGAGACTAACTCACAGTAGGCTAGATTTATCATCATTAAGCTAAATAAGCAACTTGTGAGTTTAATTAAAACCCCTAAAGCCAAGCCTGAAGCTAAAATAGCTATCCAAGCAAAGGATAATCATTAAGAATCTTTAGTTATGTTCATAACCCGAAGAGCTCTATGCAGCTGATTGTGAACATCACCTACTCTTTAGCTGAAGAAACAGCCAACCGACAAGCTGATAAAATCAGCTCCAATGTCAGTCTTCTTTAACCCATATTTTCCAGTCACTGATACCCCCCACCCCAGCTTTCATGCAGGACTAAGTCCTCTGAAAGTGCTGTCAAAGGCCAGGAGTATTGCATTGATAGCCTATGAAACATCTCAGGGTGCATCTTTAATAGCATGAAGCATGATTTATTTATACCCCTGAAAACACTGTTCAACCTCAGTCTCCACTTAGGTTTAATACCACACAAATGGAGGACAATATTGGTCATAACCTGCAAAGGGGTGGGCCCTCCATGTGGGTAATTACAGACCCATAAGTTTGACTGGCCTCATCTGTAAGGCCATTGAAAGGCATATCAAGGATTTGTTCATTAAGAACATAGGGGACCTGCAAGCACTGGACCTCTTCTAGTTTGTGTTCATCAGAGTCAGGTCTTGCTTATTCTGTCTAGTAGATTTCTTTGAAAAGGTCACCAAAGTAATGGATGAAGGTACAACAGTGCACACTGCCAAAGCTTTTGATATAGTAACTCACTCAGGCATAACGGAGACGCTTATCCAGCTAGGGCTAAATCTCCTACATCACCTGTTAGATTTCCAGTTGGCTCACAGACACTACACAGATGGTCAAGATAGGGGTAGCTACCTCTACAAAAGACCAGTCACCAGTAGAGTTCCACAGGGCTCGATGTTAGGACCACTCATTTTTGGCATCTACTTCTCTGAAGTAAAGGCTGGTACTAAGGATCTCTCTCAGACAAAATGTGTCGATACTGCAAGCTAGTAGCAGTTAGTGAATTCCCAAATGAGTCAACCATTCTGCAAGAAGACTTGTCCCAAACAAATAACCACTAGCATAGCCATGGGGTAAAACTAAATGACAAAACATACATTTTTGTACCTTTACCTTTTGAGGAATCCACTATCCCAGGAAATTATCATGTTTTCAAGACATCCCTAAGAATCAACCCTGTCATTTGGGATTTGGACACATATGTGGACACTGACAACATTTAAGCAATGTGCCCACAGTTATAAGAAATTCCTTCTATATTGCACAACTTGTAAGATGTCATTGTCCCCCTTTACTCCACTCTCATTTGGCCAGTCAATGAGTAAATGCCCTTTTGGCATGTAAAAGGCCAGGCATATGTAACAACTCAAATGCCTAAAGAGATTTCCCCCAAAGATAATACATGGCCTAGAACATATGTCCTTCACGGACTGCATCAAAGCACTGTCACTATATTTGGTGTCCGCAGACTGCTAAGAGGGGGACCTATGTCCGCCTTATAAAGCATCGTCTGTTCTTAAACCAACTGACCTACTGCACACCTGAAATTCAAATAGTATCAGAAATACTTATTCCAGGGACCTAATCCTCCACTGCAACTCGTATGCAACTTAAATGGAATGGTTTGTAGAGACAGGTACAAATAACTTCATGTAGTGGAAAGAACTGATGGAAATACCTAATAACAGTAGAATGCTGACTCATACGTGGCATATCATTTCATTTTGGAGGTAAACATGCAAGTAAAACGGTTTTTGCTGTGTGCACATTATACTGCAAAGAAATATATAGTGATACTGATATCAAACTTGCCTTAAGCAGGCATGCTACAGTGAGCCCATTTCTTCATCTTACTTATTAAACAAACTCAATATCATACTTGCTATTCTAGTATAGGTAAAGGATAACTTTTTGGTGAAGCTGAGAAGCACATATGAGTAACTTTGTGGGAAAAACAGTTGTACAATTGCTCAAGTAGTAGTGCATTATATCAAATGAAAGGTATTAAGGTGTGGAAATTCTCACTTACTGTACTGTTTTGGTGGGGTATGGCAAACTTCATTCAGCCAATCCTTCTGCCGTTGGGGTGTCCTCTAGTGAAGATCATTGTAATAGGTGTGGACTTGGGTGATTTTCTACAATATGCCTGTCCTGTTGACAAACTTCAGGGCAATCATCTTCCAAACATTTATTATGGCAAATGACCTCTGTCAGTCTCACTTCTTACCTCATGTGCAATATACACACAAAGAAGGTGGAGGATCTCCTACTCAGTCCAAATGGAAGCTTGGACATGCTCTGTAGCCTTTGTTACTGAAATGTTACTTTCTTCTAAACTGCTCAATAATGCCATGCACTCATTTAGCAGGCTTAAAAAAGCATGTGTTTGAGCATTTTTTGCATTGTGCAGCACCAAGGGCTACGGTTAAACTGTTTCAGGTGCCAAAAATTCTGTTCTTCAAATTTTCCCTTAGAACTAGCTGGTTTCTCAGTAGTCGCATTAAAATCTGAACCCCTTGTGACTGCACTTGCTCTAGAACCTGCTGGAAAGCACTAGGAAGCCTTAAACTGATACAAGCACTCAGCTCTCCTTGTTAATAAGGATAAATTAATCGTAGGCACTAAACAACCTATAATTGCAAAGTGCCTTGCAAAGGTAAGGGAAAACAGCTCTTGTACTTCACAAAAAAAGCACCTAAACAGGTATGTCCAAAGATCATCTTCCGGTGATTTCTCCTGTCCACCTGGTGAATCTGGTCATACTGAGGCAATGCAGCAACTGCCTCATGTACACAGACAAACCTCTCCTCCTACCACCCAACACTACAACCTGTGAGAGATGCACTTACATAGCCAAACAGGAGTCAAAGCTCTCTCCAGCCAAGATTTTGGTAGACAGCCAAGAGATGAAGGTTAATACCTGCACTACACCTCAAGCAACACAGAGCCCTTCAAAACCCACACCATCAACACCCACACATAGCAACACTAAACCCACATATGCGTTGGCCCTTAACATTAACCTGCCCAAGCAACAAGGATCTCCGAAGCTGAAATTCAAACAAACACCAGTCACAACCAAAGTGACACATAGCTCACAACACCAGTGCACCAACCAACAACAGCCCCTAAGGCAAGACAACGTACCTAACACTTTAGTCATAAGTGACTCTATAGTCCCACTCACCAGGCTGAGCAAGGAGAAAATTACTGTCAGCTGCCTGTCAGGTGCCAGGATCCACCACATAATGCATGCATTCAAGTCACTTCAACACATGTACAAATATGACTCTGTCATTGTCCCTGTTGGAGTGAATGACTTGAGACGTACCTATCTAGACTACATGAAAAGAGACATGGAAGAGCTGTCAGGTCATGTGGCCCAGGCAAATATGACCCTAGCCCTAAGTAGCATCCTACCTTTGCCCAGAATAATACCACATGATAAGGACAAAATAATTGACTTCAACGATTGGCTAAGCATCTGATGTCATTCAAAGGGGATCCAGTATCTGTCTGCCTGGGACGACATGCTCGACAAACCACGATGCTTTGCCAGAGATGGTCTGCACCTGTCACCCCTGGGATTCAGGCTACTGGCTAAAGCTCTTGCCACCCCTATAGTGCCTTTTTTAGGCAAGGTTCAAAGGACAAAACCACCACCATAACAGATACAAGCATGCAAAATCTGAAGGTAATGGTACTCGATGCTAGAAGTCTAAAGTTCAAAATTCACTCTCTCGAGGCACTCCTAAAAAATGGAGAACATCGATATATGTGCAGTACCTGAGACCTGGCTCAAGACTCCATAGAGCACCTCTGCAATACCAGGCTACAGCTCTTACCACACTTTTTGGCCACCAAACCAAGACCAAAACACTAAAGGTGGAGGAGTGTCCCTATTCACCAAGGATATTCACACCTCCAGGCTAGTTGCCCAAAACAATGCATCTGAAATTCTCTAGGTGCAACTAACACTAAGTAAGACTGCAGTCCAAATTGTAGCTTGCTACAGATCCCTACCATGCCCCAAGATTCTCACTACACCTTTCTAAACATACTGGAATATATTAAGATACAGCCAAACACCCTGATACTGGGTGATTTCAACTACCCTGCCATTAACTGGGAAAACTATTCATGTACCAACACCATTTCCTAACTGTTCTTGGAATTCATAAATTCCAATGCCCTTGATCAACTAATCTATTGTCCCACCAGGGGCTCCAATATCCTAGGCCTGGTCATTACCAACATGGGAGATAGATGCTCCACACCAGTGGTCACCCCCTCATTAGTTAGGTCTGACCATAAGCAAATCACCCTTGACATCCATATACCACCCCCACCCCCCGGTAAGGAAACCTCTTTAAAAAACTTCTCCAAAGCCAACTTCATGCTACTTAAGTCAGAAGTGAAAAACTTAATGGCACCCATACAGACAGGAGCTGAAAGTTCGACTGATGAATCCTACCCTAAGCACTGTACGAACAGATCCACTTGTGCATGAATAGTGCCATCCTAAATAGAACCAAGATACTCTCCTCCAAAAAAAGGAAGCCAATCTGGTGGTCCCCTGCCATAAACAAACTATACAACAGAAGGAAGAAACTGTTGCAGAAAAGAGGAAATCCCAGAATGCAAAAAACTCCCTTACCAGACTCAGTAAGAAGCTGAGATCCCTTATAAAATCCTCCAAAGCCAGTTACAAAAATAAAATTGCCAAAGATTCCAAAGACAACCACAAGGCATTCTATAGTTATGTCAAGAATCTAAATGGCAATGCTCAGATCTGCTCTGAGCTACAACAGAATGGCATTAAATATACTAATCTCAAGGATATTGCCAATATCCTGGCAGATAGATTTAGTGCCAGCTTCACTCCCTCTCACCCCTTAAAGGGCCCATCTCTATACCAAAAGATTGCCAAATTCTGGTAATCCCAGCCACACAGGTAGAAACCACACTCTCCAAAGCTAAGAATATAGCATCCATGGGATCAGATGACATCCCGGGATGTGTACTACATGAACTACAAAATGAACTGGCACCTCACCTAAGTGTCATGTTTAATCATAGCCTCACATCAGGCTTCATGCCCACTGAGTGGCACACAGCTACAGTTATCCCACTCCACAAGGGAGGATCCACCTTGGATCCTGGGAACTACTGTCCCATCAGTCTGATGAGCAAGACCTGCAAGGGCATGGAATGCATTATCATGGAATTTATAAACAAAGACATCGGAAATCTTTAAATACAGAACCCCACCCAGTTTGGGTTCATGAAGGGTCGATCTTGTCTCCTGAACCTGACTGACTTTTTGAATCAGTCTCTAGAGCTGTGGATGAGGGTAAGGTGGTCCACACAGCCTATCTGGGTCTCGCCAAAGCTTTCGACACCATCCCCCACTCTGGAATCATAGATAAACTTACTAAGCCGGGCATAAATCAATATGTCGATCAAAGGGTTGCCAACTGGCTTACTGACAGAACCCAGATTGTAAAAGTAGCCTACTCCAAATCCAGCTCCAGACAAGTGACAAGTGGAGTACCTCAGGGATCAGTCCTGGGACCGCTCTTGTTTGGCATCTACTTCTCTGAAGTACAAGCCAACACTAGGGGACTCTGGCTAACAAAGTTCGCAGATAACTGCAAACTGGGAGCCATTACTGAATCCCTAAATGACGTGGATATTCTACAAAATGGCCTTACAGAAACAGATGCTTGGCGCCAGAGCCATGGGCTCAAGCTTAAAGCCAAGAAATGCATAGTTATCCCCTTTGGAAAAAACATGTACCCATGAATTACCACATAGGTGGCAGTACACTAAACACCGAAAGTGTGATGAGAGACTGAGGGACACAGGCGGACAGTGGTCTCATCTTCGATAACCACATCACCACAACAGTCAGGAAATCCTTCTATGTGGCACACCTCATCACTAAGGGTTTTTCATCCAGAAAATAGGAGGTCATTGTTCCACTGTACTCATCCCTCATTAGACTCATTATAGAGTACAGCCCTCCATTTGGTGTGTACCTCACAAGACATCTGCAACACCTGGAAAGGCCCAAAAATACCTCACTAAAAGAATCACAGGCCTAAAGCAGATGCCCTATGCTGACTGTCTAAAAAAATTCCAGCTGTACTCTGTGGCACATTGTCTCTTCAGAGGCAATCTCTGCTTAACATACAAGGCCATGTCAAACCCTGAACTGTTGGCATGCACCACTTAAAGAAATCCCAGTCCCTCAGAGCCACATGCCCCAGGGATCTAAACCTTGTTATCACAATGAACAAAACATGCTGGAGGGATATGTTCCTGACCCAGAGACTCCCCATACTCTGGAATAGACTGCCGATACATGTCAAGCAGAGTGCCTCTTTGGCCCTCTTTGAAAGGAACCTTGATGATTGGATGGGAGATAGGAAATTCACCCCAGGGATCACATCAGTCGCCCTGCTAGACAGGGGTCCAGGGAAGTAAATATTGTGGGAAGAAATATCCGGGGAATTGTTTGGCTAGGCTTGTATAGGCCCTAAGGCCAATAGCCTAGTACCAACCTATGAACCTATGAACCTATGAAAATGGAATGAAATGGAACACTTTCTTACTCACTTTTTAAGTCTGACACATGGGATGAAGCAGATCTTGACTGTACATATTACAGGTATCCTGTCCACCCTCAGCAACATTAGTAGCTATCCCTTGAGTACACCAAGCTCTAAGTTCTTGCACTGAAGTTGGCAACTTTATACCAGTGCACTTCATTGAAATTCAGGAATATTCTATATTAATGAACATTATTAATTATAATGGGAGAAAAATGTACCCAAGATGAATGTTAAGACTGTTTCCTCCTTGGCAAACTTCAGTAGCAGTAAACACCAGAAGTGTATCTGTTGACAATTCTTATTTAATTGATGATACATATTTATCAGACTGATTAATTGAAGTGAAATGTTTCTGATTTTGATGGTATCCATAAGCATTAACTAACTGATACTGTGGTTCTACATGCTCCTTAATATAAAAGTTATGGCATACATCTGTATAACTGGCAGTATATTTATGACCATTCTTTGGCTAGTGATATAAACAAATCTAAAGGCACTGACTTGCAGTACTATACTGTTTTTTATTTATTTATGTATTTATTTATTTATTTTTAGTGTTTCCCATATGCTGCCCTCATATCACTTACTAATTGCAGACATTCGCAACAAATGCAAAGGGGCATCCTATGGAATTATGAATATGAATGCAGCATATGCAGACACTATACTTTGGATATCATGTCATATATGTAAATTTCGGGGTATCCTGTCATATATGTGCATAACTTTCATTAGTCAGAAATATCAATTGTACTGCTTGCAACTTTACACTGCTGCATGCCTTGGTGATAGGTTTTCTGAGCTATATTACAGTTTACTGCCTCAGGAAAAGGTCAGTATACATTTCCCAGGAGATATAGTTGAAGGAGAACAGCAGTGCTACATCAGTGCTATGGTTGTATGAATTGTTGGGTATGGGTTCTCATAGCTTAGGAGTTGAATTGCACAAATTCTAATTGTCATATATTTCTGGAAAGTTATTTATGCACATGTTGAAATGTGCATTTTTTTTTTACTGTTTGTATAAGTCCTATGTTGTATTTCCAGTGCCACAACATGACTAAGTAGTGTGAACCTTATTTTCTCCTTGTCTACATGTACACCCTACAAAATATTTTGGAATTAAGTGACAGCTCTACTTGTCTGATACATGCGTATATATCTTTCTCATGCATTTATGCTAAAGAATACTGAGACTCTAAAGTTTCTAGCATCGCACTACCATCTCTATCAAAATCATTGAATAACAGGTGGTGGAATTCTGGTTGGCCTGCTTAGACACAAACATATGCCCTGGGATTCATTAAATTCCATGCAGGAGCAGTGCTATTCCTGCATGAAGCAGATCATGCCTGTGTAGCACAGCAGCATGCCCTGCATATTCATGAAGGCACACTGCTGTATAACCTGCATGGGCACTATCCGTGAACAAGTGCAAGGGGTGTGTCTGAGCACAGTAAACATGCCCCCTCCATTCAGGAAGTGCAATACGGCACTTTGAAAAGAAAACCAGTGTCCGTGGACACTGTCAGCATACACCCAACTGAACAGATATCTGCAGAATGTCCAGATTTGTGTCCTGGCAAAGAGCTGAGGCGCAAAGTCATTAAATAATGACATAAATTTGAGTGTAAGTCCACACATCCTTCAAGTAAGTCATGCTAATGCGACTATTAGTCATCAACTGCCCAAGTTTGTAAGAGCAATATTTAAAATCTGTCCTCTTTGCCCTCCCATCATGTTAGGCTTCGTCCACATTGTATGCTGTAAGAGGTGGAGAGGTATGACTGTTACCTATGTGCACATCCCTAAACTAATAAAAATTAAAACTAATTATTTTTTTCCCATCCTCACTAAAGTTTAAGTGTAGCTAAGCGGATGTGCCCATGGAGCAGCTGTGTACAGCATAGCTTAAACATCTGAAGGTACTAAATAGAAATATACAGCCAAAACAATCAAAGTGAATTAGTGTAGTGGTTAGAGCTTGCACTTAGCATGTAGGTATTCATTGTTTGAGCCCCAATGTAGTCCATTCATTTTTATATGTGAAAACAGCAATAAAAGTATCTTTTTTTATAAATAGGTAGTAAATAATATATATTTGTTAACCAGGGTAGTGTAGCAGGTCCAAATGTGAGGTGTCAGTGTAGTACAGATGTGAAACATCCATATAAACACAAGTGTCCCATAAAGTATAGCCACAAAAGAATATAATGCAATGAAAGCAGAGAGGGGGATGTTAAGTGAGGGAATCATACATATCATAAGATGTCATTTAGAAGGAATCATCCCCAGAATCCTGATAGTCCATAAAATGAATGCTGAACAATGTTAAATTGTGCTCAGCAATGCTTAGCCGGAGTAAGCTTTGCTTAAATATGTATGGTTAGCAATAATTAGTGTAGCTAAGCAGATCTGCGCACTGGTATGCAATGCTTAACATTACCCCTTTAAGCAATGCGTATCTGTGCTAAGGTGTTTGTCTGTCACCTTGCTTAGCTCAACATATTCAAAATCAGCCAATCAAGACAAAGGGTGGGAATCCAGCCTTATTTAAAATCCTACAGGCAAAAACACAACCATAACCAGTTGTAGCTGATCACTGCAGGCAGAATGGCTGGCATTGGTGAAGGTATGCAATTTTGTGCGCAGCTTTGGGGTATTCAGGGGTCCAGGGTCATAGTCAGACTCCTCATAAAACACCATGAAGGGAGACTGCTGCAGAACCAGTACCAGGGCTCCCAATACAAAGCGGAGGCCTGTGACCATCTTGCACATGACTTCACCAGTTCTACTGGTATCCCTTGGACTGGTGAGCAGGTCTGGCACCATTATACTGACCTGAAGCAATGGATCCAAGATGCTCGGGCACAGAATGTCCCCAGCAGTGTGTATCAGTATCAATTATTGTGCAACAAAGTCTAGCCTAAGTATGAGATGGATAGGTAGGCATAAATGTTTCTCTATCTCCTGTACAGTTGCAGATGAGAAGGGTGCAAAAGTGGATGCCTACACAAACAGGCTGTTATGGCTGCATCACGAGGCTGGTGAGTACAAATCTAGCTTGCAGTAGTCAGGGAAAATAAATAGAAAGGCTGCCAGTAGTTAGAAATGTGTATTGTTTGTACTGAATAAATGAGACATTAGCAGAGTAATACTGACGTACAGGATATATATCAATAAAAGTGTCAGTACCTGTCAATAAAACTCAAAACCCCAGTCTGTTGTGTTTACTTTGCTATGTGATAGTGTGAATCTGAATGTGTGCTGGTTCTGCACAGAAACTATGGCTTTGACAGCATTAATTGAGGCTCATCTGACAAAGATTGTGGATGTGTAAAACAGAGTAACTATAAGAAATGTTCCATGCATGAAAATCTGATCCCTGAATAGTAATGTTGTGTTAACCATTGTTTTCCATACTGTAATATGTGAAGGTATGAATACATAGTATAAGAACTATCTGCCATGCATGAATGTCAGAATTACAAAGCAGATTGTCCAAACAAGAGAGTGTTATGCAGAAAACAGTCAAGAAAGAAACAACAGTCCCCCAATAGCTCATTGTGATGAAACACAACCTTCTTGTATCTTTTTGCACAAACAGTCACGGTTTGAATCACGGGACTGGAATTAAGCTATATGCATAATCTCACCCAAGAATATGGGAATATGTGTAGAAACAGTTAGGTATTTCTAACAGAAATTTCTTCCACAGGTCTGCCAGGTAAGAAAAGGTATAAATGAGCTGTAAGAAGGCTGTAATTATACACTGTGTACAATACCCATTGTCCAACCTCAAGGCTGCAAATGACAGCAAGATAGGCACATAGTCTCCTCCAAGAAATATCCCTCAAGTGTCACACTGTCACAGCTAGTGGTCACTGCTGCCAATACCCAGGGTGACCAATAGAAATCAAGGCAGAGTATGGCAGTAGCACACACACACACACACACACACACACACACACACACACACACACACACACACACACACACACACACACACACACACAATGAGTGCACATATGTAACCTTGACTATGTGAATATGGGTAGAAATAGTCAGGTAATGTTAACAGTAATTTCCTCCACAGGTCTGTCAGGTAAGAAAAGGTATAAATGAGCTGTAAGAAGGCTATACTTATACACTGTGTACAATACCCATTGTCCAACCTTAAGGCTGCAAATGACAGCAAGATAGGTACACAGTCTCCTCCAAGAAATATCCCTCAAGTGTCACACTATCACGGCTAGTGGTCACTGCCACCAACACCCAGGGTGACCAATAGAAATCAAGGCAGAGTATGGTGGTAGCACACACACACACACACACACACACACACACACACACACACACACACACACACACACACACACACACACACTATGAGTGCACATATGTAATCTTGACTATGTGAATATGGGTAGAAATAGTCAGGTAATGTTAACAGTAATTTCCTCCGCAGGTCTGTCAGGTAAGAAAAGGTATAAATGAGCTGTAAGTAAGCTATAATTATACACTGTGTACAAACATGCCACTGCCTAACCCAAGGCCATAAGTCGATGTAAAGTGAGGTAATACCTGGAGAGTTATAATTAGAGCAATGATCATTAAAGTTGTGAGGAATTGAAGCCTAGAGATAGGTTCATAGGTTCATAGGTAGGTACTGGGCTATTAGCCCTAGGGCCTATATAAGCTTAGCCAAAAAGGTACCCTGGCTTTCACCACCCAAGAAAATTATTTTCTTGTGCCTCTGTCGAGCAGAGCCACAGAAGTGATCCCTGGGGGGAATTTCCTATTTCCCATCCACTCATCAAGATTTTTCTTGAAGAGTGCTAATGAGGAGCTCTGTTTGACATAGATAAGTAGTCTGTTTCAGAGTATGGGAATCCCTCCAGCATGTTCTGTTTATTGTGGTGACAAGGTTTGGGTCCCTAGAGCGTGTAGCTTGGAGGGATTGGGATTACTTTAAGTGGAGCATGTCCAACAGCTCTGGGTTTGACATAGCTTTGTATGTTAGGCAGAGATTGCCTCTGAGTGGGCAATATGCGACTGAGTAAAGCTGGAATTTTTTGAGACGGTCTGCGTAGGGCATCTGTTTGAGGCCAGTAATCCTTTTGTGAGGTACTTCTGTGGCCTTTCCAGTTGTTGTCGATGTCTTTTGAGGTACATACCAAAAGGGGCATTGTACTCTATAATGGGTCTAATGAGTGATGAGTAGGAGGGACAATGAACTATTTTTTTACCACTTATGTGGTAGATCATGGGTACAGAGTTTTTACCAAAGGGAATGACAATACACTTTTTGGCATTGAGCTTCAGGCCATGGCTTTGACACCAGGTATCTGTCTCAGTAAGGCCTTTTTGTAGTATGTCCACATCGCTAGGAGTTTCAATTATGGCCCCTAGTTTGCAGTTATCTGCAAACTTTGTTAGCCAAAGACCTTCTGTGTTAGCCTGTACTTTAGAGAAGTAGATACCAAACAGGGGAGGACCCAGGACAGAACCCTGTGGTACTCCACTTGTCACTGGTCTGAAGTCGGATTTGGAGTCTGCTACTTTCACAGTGTGGGTTCTGTCCATGAGCCATTTAGCAATACATCTTGTGACATAGGGATTTATACCTAGTTTAGTGAGCTTATCTATAATTCCAAAGTGGGGGATGGTGTCGAAAGCTTTGGCGAGATCTAGATAAGCTGTGTGAACCACCTTACCCTCATCTATGGCTTTGGTGACTGCTTCAAAGAAGTCAATCAGATTTAGGAGACACGATCTACCTTTTACAAACCTGAACTGGGTAGGGTCCAGAGTTTGGAGATTACCAATGTCTTTGTTTATGAGTTCCATGATGATACATTCCATGGCCTTGCAGACCAGGCTCATCAGGCTAATGGGGCAGTAGTTCCCAGGGTCCATCATGGCTTCCCCTTTGTGGAATGGGATAACCGTCATGATGCACCATTCAGTGGGCACAAAGCCTGAGGTGAGGCTATGACTGAACATGATACTTAGGTAGGGTGCCAGTTCATTCTGTAGTTCATGTAGAACGCAGCCTGGGATATTGTCAGGTCCCATGGACGCTGTGTTCTTGGCTTTGGAGAGTGTGTTTTTACCTGTTCAGCCATGATTACAGGAACTTTGCATTCTTCCAGTATAGAGATGGGCCCTCTGGGGGTGAGAGGGGGGTAAAGTTAGCACTGAACCTATCTGCCAGGATGTTGGCAATATCAGTTGGTTCTGTGTATTTAGTGCCATTGTGCTGTAACTCAGAGCAGATCTGAGTGTTGCCATTGAGATTCTTGGCATAGCTATAGAATGCTTTGTGATTGTCCTTAGAGTCAGTGGTAATTTTGTTTTCGTAACTAGCTTTGGAGGATGTTATGAGGGATCTCAGCTTCTTACTGAAGTTGACCAGTGAGTTCCTCCAGTCATGGGATTTTACTCTTTTTTTGCAACAGTTTCTTTCTTCTGTTGTAGAGTTTGTTTATGGCAGAGGACCAACAGATTGGGTTCCTTTTTTTAGAGGATGGCATCTTGGTTCTATTAGGGATAGCATGATCCATGCACTCATGTAAGTGCTTATAAAGTGCATTTGTGTAGGATTCAGCAGTCATACCTCTATTGTCCGTCTGCATGGGTGTCATGAGGTTTGCCACTTCTGTCTTAAGAAGTGTGAAGTTGGCTTTGGATAAGTTTTTTATGGTGGTTTCCCTAATTGGGGGTGGGGGCAGGATGTGGATGTCTAGGGTGATTAGCTTGTGGTCGGATCTGACCAACAAGGAATTGACCTCTGATGTGGAACACTGGTTGCCCATGTTGGTAATGACCAGGTCTAGGATATTGCTGCTCCTGGTGGGGGTGTGAATAAGTTGATCCAAGGCATTGAAATTTATGAATTCCAGAAAACATTGAGCAAAAGAGTTGGTACATGAGTAGTTTTCCCAGTTAATGGTGGGGTAGTTGAAATTGCCCATTATTTGGGTATTGGGTTGTACCCTAATACTTTCCAGTGTATCAAGAAATGAGGAGTGAGAATCCTGGGGCATCGTGGGGGGGTGGTCTGTAGCAAGCTATAATTTGGATTGCAGTCTTACCCAGAGTTAGTTGCACTTGGATAATCTCAGATGCATTATGCTGTGCAGCTAGCCTGGAGGTGTGGATATCCTTAATGAATATGGAAACTCCTACACCTTTAGTGCTTCATTTCGGGTTAGGTGGCCTAAAGGTGTGGTATGAATTATAGCCTGGTAACACAGGGGTGCTCCCTGGAGTTTTGAACAAGGAATCTGTCACTGCACAGATGTTGATGTTCTCCATTTTAAGGAGTGCCTCGAGTGAGTGCATTCTGAGGTTTAGACTTCTAGCATTGAGTAGCATTACCGTCAGATTTTGCTTGCTTGTACCTGTTATAGTGGTGAATGTGTCATTTTAATCTTGCCTAAAAAAGGCACTATAGGGGTGGCAAGAGCCTTAACCAGTATCCAGAATCCCAAGGGCAGCAAGTGCAGGCCATCTCTGGCAAAGCATCATGGTCTGTCGATCATGTCGTCTCAGGCAGACAAATACTGGATCCCCTTAGTATGACACCAGAAACTTAGCCAATTGTTGAAGTCAATCATTTTGTCCTTATACTGTGGTATCATTTTGGGTGATGGCAGGATGCGACTCAGGGCTAGGGTCATATATGCCTGGTCTACAAGATCGGAGAGCTCCTCCATGTCTCTTTTCATGTAGTCCAGGGAGGTACGTCTCAGGTCATTCACACCAACATGGAGAATGACAGTGTTATATTTGTACTTGTTGTGGAGTGACCTGAGTGTGTGCATTATGTGGCAGATCCTGGTACCTGACATGCCGCTGACAGTAACTTTATCCTTGTTTAGCCTGGTGAGTGGAACATCAGTGTGCCTGACTATAGAGTCACCTATGACTAGAGTGATGGGTACGTTGCTATGCCTTATGGGCTGTGGTTGAGTGGCATACTGAGTTTGTGAGCTATGTGTCATATGAGTTGTGTTGGGGTTGAAGTTTGCTTGCGTTTCTGCTTTGGAGGTCCCTGATGTTTGGGCAGGTTTTTATTGAGAGCCTCCACGAATGTAGGTATGTGTTTTGTGTTTCTATGTGTGTGTTTTGGTGGTGTACGTTTTGAGGGATTATGTGATGAGTGTGATGTGGTACAAGTGTTTACCTTCTCCTCTTGACTGTCTAGTCCAGTCTTGGGTGAATAGAGCTTTACTTCCAGTTTGGCTATATAAGTGCATCTCTCAGAGGTTGTAGTGTTGGGTGGTAGGATGAAATGGTTGTCTGTGTACATGAGGTAATTGCTGCATTGCCCCAAGATGCCCAGATTCATCAGGTAGACAGGAAAAATCCCCGGGAGCGGACCCTTAGACATGACTGGATAGGTGCTTATTTATTAAGTACTAAAAACTGCTTTCCTCTAGACAAAAGAGGAAAGTTGAGTGTTTTATTAATTTGCAGCTTATTTAGTGCTTACAACGAGCTCTGAACAAGTGTTGAGTTCAAAGAAATAGATTTTAGTGCTGAAACTTGAAAACTGGCTAGTTCTAAGAAACAAAATTAAGCTGGAAGGCTTCCCTCCAACACAGAAAGGCTTGGGGGCTCAGAAGCCTACAAACAGTCTAGACCATTTACAGGAAAATCAGGAAACAAGCTTAATTTTTTTTTTCTTTCCCAGATGCTCTTTGTACACAGTAGGAGTGCCTGAAATCAGAATATTACCTCACTGCACTCAGTTGAGTGAGCAAATGAAATGGGCCCAGAAGGAGTATCCAAACACAAATTTACAAGAGGGGCGGGCAGTTTCAAAGCCACCAATATTAACACCAAAACAAAACCAGGGAGGGTCGGTGAGGAACTAACTGAAAAAACAGAGCCAAAACTTCCAGTGCAGTTAATATTCAATGCAACACAAATAAACCAATTACAATGCTGTATTATTTGAAAAAAGTGCAGATAAAAGGTACTTAAATTCTCTTATACATCCAGTTGAATACAGCTAGATTTTAGCTAGCCAAAGCTTAGGTTTTAAGCAGAAAATATTCCAAAATGTGCCACTTAAATAGGCAGTAACAGAGTATCAATGAATGAGACTACCCCCAACTGCAATTACTGTCTATGCAGGAATTCTAACAGGCAATAAAATCTAGCAAGCACTAACTGAAAAAACAGAGTCAAAACTTCCAGTTAAGTTAATATTCAATGCAACACAAATAAATCAATTCAAATGCTGTATTATTTGAAAAAAGTGCAGATAAAAGGTCCTTAAATTCTCTTATATGTCCAGTTGAATATAGCTAGATGTTAGCCAGCCAAAGCTCAGGTTTTAAGCAGAAAATATTCCGAAATGTACCACTTAAATAGGCAGTAACCGAATATCAATGTATGAGACTACTCCCGACTGCAATTACTGTCTATGCAGGAATTCTAACAGGCAATAAAATCTAGCAAGCACTAACTGAAAATACAGAGTCAAAACTTCCAGTTCAGTTAATATTCAATGCAACACAAATAAATCAATTAAAATGCTGTATTATTTGAAAAAAAGTGTAGATAAAAAGTACTTAAATTCTCTTATATGTTCAGTTGAATACAGTTAGATTTTAGCCAGCCAAAGCTTAGGTTTTAAGCAGAAAATATTCCAAAATGTATCACTTAAATAGGCAGTAACAGAATATAAATGAATGAGACTACCCTCGACTGCAATTACTGTCTATGCAGGAATTCTAACAGGCAATAAAATCTAGCAAGCACTAACTGAAAATACAGAGTCAAAACTTCCAGTTCAGTTAATATTCAATGCAACACAAATAAATCAATTAAAATGCTGTATTATTTGAAAATGTGCAGATAAAAGGTACTTAAATTCTTTTATACATCCAGTTGAATACAGCTAGATCTTAGATGGCCAAAGCTCAGGTTTTACAGTTGTTATTTGACGTCTCTCTCTCTCTCGCTCTCTTTCTCTCCCACCCTATCTGCACCAATAATCTAAACACATAAATCAATGGGTATGTTTTTCACCAAGCCTACTGTTGGGACATGTGCCCTAGTGTTCTACAAATATTTAAATGTTTGATTATTAATGTACCCTGTTCAAATACTATCTTTGGTGGCCTGTTGCCATCAATGTAACCTGCATGCCATTATAATGCCCACTGTGGTTCCATATATGCATGTGCTCTGTTTGCTATGCAACTGTTTAAAATCTGTTGTTTTGGGTTAAAGGGAACACCCATGCATGCTGTTACAACTAATCCTAGAATGTGATGTTCATGACTATCTGACATATGTTGTAAAACCTCAACACCATAGCACCTCTGTGAAGGCTGATCCCACCTGTCCCGCCTCAACTGGCCAGGGCACCAGTCCCTAGCATGTCTGAGACCCAACCCAGGACCTCCTCATCTTCTGGTTCTGCACCACTTTTGGGTGGAACTACCTCAGGGGATGGGGCCTGTCCCCCCAGGAGGGAGTGCGGAGAGAACACCGTCACCCATAGTCAGGTCCAGGGATTGGTGCAACATGTCAACGTGAGGGCTGTGTGGCACATCTTGAGGATCTACCTGTCCTGCTTATCTCCCAGCACAGCCACCTTTGAGGCCATGAAAATGCAGAGGTGACTGCCCATGGGTGGGGACCTCAGTCCCACTGTATCCATTTAGGGGCTTGTGGGCATCCAATTCCCAACCAACCTCCCTGTCCAAGGTGTTTACCCCCCACGTGTCATATACTGCCCATGTCTGCCGTCTTGTCTGTCTTGTTTGTCTTCCTACCCAACCTATCTTCCCAAATATACCTACTAGCCTTCCCTAACATCCCACTCTCACCTTATTAAAAAAAGGGCAATCTGTTCCCACAATAAAATGTTGCCCCATACATACCTATTCATTTCACACATGTATACACTGGACACATGTAATCTGGTCTAATTGGCTTAACAACACATTACCGTTGTCCCCACCCCTCTCTCAGGGGTTTGAGTGTCCAAATTCACCTCCAAATTCTGTACAAATGGAAGAAATGAACAGTTGTGGACCTTCCCTACACCCGTCTTGCCCATCCCTGGCTATCTTTCATATTGTTTTTCCCTCTGCATGCCCCCTTTTTACCACTTTCCTATCACCCCTTTTTTATTTTCTTTTAAAGAAATTAGCTGAGGGGTAAGTGGGAGTAAGCAGCAATAAGCGAGTTTGCACGATGCCTATGCAGATTAAGCAGCTTCCCATTTAACCATGTGTTGGCATCGCTTACCATCGTGCAAACACACTTACAACTGCTTAAAACTGCCTTAAGCACCCTGTTTCCATCAGCCACTGTTCTGCCCAGCAACAAGGTAGCCAGTCTAGCAAGTCTTGAACCCAGGACCCGCTATATCATAGTCAGAGCAATGTACCAATACACCATCTGAAATGTAACAATGAATGCTGCTTTTTCAAATATATCATTCAATACAGGTATAGATATGTAGGGAACAAACACTGTGGAATCAGTCATGTTTAGTTTATATAAATATACATATATAGATGTCTATAGTGATAAATATTAAAAAGTTTATACATCAGATATATGGAGCTATACATATAAAACAAATATGTATAGAATATATACATAAATATTGTTCTATAAACATATGTATAGATATCAAAAAAGGAATATATATATATATATATATATATATATATATATATATATATATATATATATACCACATAGGCAGTAGTCTACTTAACACAGAAAATGTGAAAAGAGATCTCGGGACACAGGTGGACAATAGACTCTCCTTTGATAATCACATCGCCACAGTAGTCAGAAAATCCTTCTATGTGGCACACCTCATCACAAAACGTTTCTCATCCAGGAAAAAAATAGGTCATTGCTCCCCTCTACTCATCAGTCATTAGACCCATTATAGAGTACAATGCCCCTTTTGGTATGTACCTCACAAGACATCTACAACAACTGGAAAGGCCACAGAAATACCTCACAAAGAGAATTACTGGCCTCAAACAGATGCCCTACGCAGACTGTCTCAAAAAACTCCAGCTTTACTCTGTCGCATATCGCCTACTCAGAGGCGATCTCAGCCTAACATAGGTTCATAGGTTCATAGGTTCATACTAGGCTATCTGCCCTAGGGCATTTATAAGCCTAGCCAGAGTGTGTTTGGCTTTCGCCACCCATTTTAAATTAATTTTGCTATGCGTTTTTTGAGGTTAGTATACTGTGCCTCTGTCTAACAGTGACACAGAAGTGATAGCCGGGGTAAACCTACGATCTCCCATCCACTCATCAAGATTCCTCTTGAAGAGAGTCAATGTGGGACTCTGCCTAACCTGGACTGGGATTTTATTCCAGAGTGAAGGGAGCCTCTGGGTTATGAATCTGTCCCTCCAGCATGTCCTATTTATTTCAGTGCTGAGGTTCAAGTCTCTCGAGTGCATAGCTCAATGGGATTTGGATTTTCTGAGGTGCAGCATGTCCATTAATTCTGGGTTGGACATGGCTTTATACGTCAGGCACAGATCGCCTCTGAGCAGGCGGTATGCCACTGAGTAGAGCTGGAGTTTCTTTAACCGGGCAGCATATGGCATCTGTTTGAGCCCTTTGATCCTCTTGGTGAGGTACTTTTGGGGTCTTTCCAGTTGCTGCAGGTGTCTGGTAAGGTACATCCCAAAAGGGGCATTGTACTCAATTATGGGCCTGATGAGGGATGAGTAAAGAGGCACGATGACCTACCCTGATCTAGATGTGAATCCCTTCATGATTAGGTGGGCTATATAAAATGTTTTTCTAACCACTTTGGCCTCGTGGTTGTCAAATGAGAGATTGCTATCAACTCGGGTCCCCAGGTCCCTAATGACTTCTTCTGTACTTAATGGATTACCACCTATGTGGTAATTTGTGGGCACTTTGTTTTTGCCAAAGGGGATGACTATACACTTTTTGGCATTTAGCTTGAGGCCATGGCTCTGGCACCAGTTGTCTGTTTCTATGAGGCCCTTTTGGAGGATGCTTGTGTCGGCTGGAGAGTTGATTATGGCACCCAGTTTGCAGTCATCTGCGAACTTGGTCAGCCACAGTCCTTCTGTGTTGGCCTGTACCACCGAGAAATATATACCGAACAAGAGAGGTCCCAGGACTGAGCCTTGTGGGACGCCACTTGTAACTGGTTTGGAGTCTGACATGGCTCCAGCAATTCTAACCATGTGGGTTCTGTCCTTGAGCCAGTTTGCAACCCATCTAGTGACATAGGGGTTTATATTTAAGCTGGTGAGCTTATCTATAATGCCCGAGTGGGGTATTGTATCGAAGGCTTTTGCGAGGTCCAGATAGGCTGTGTGGACCACCTTCCCCTCGTCAATTACCTTGGTGACTGTTTCAAAGAAATCGACCAGGTTTAAGAGGCAGGATCTGCCCTTAACAAAGCCAAACTGGGTAGGATCCAGTGTCTGTAGGTCCCCAATATCTTTATTTATGAGGTCCATGATGATCCTTTCCATAGCTTTGCAGACCAAGCTAGTCAGGCTTATGGGGCGATAGTTTCCAGGATCCGTTGAGGCACCACCTTTGTGGAGAGGGACCACTGTTGCTGTACGCCACTCTTTGGGTACATATCCTGTAGTAAGGCTAAGATTGAACAGTAGTTTTATGTTTGGGTTTAGCTCTTCTTGGAGTTCATGTAGGGCCAGCCGGGACACCATCTGGTCCCATTGATGCTGTGTTTTTTGTTTTGTACAAGGCGGTCCTTACCTGAACATCTGAGATGTCAGGGGGGCACCACTCTGTTGGGATAGATATTTGCCCTTTTGGTGGGGAGAGGGGGAGAAGTTTGCACTGAACCTGTCAGCTAGGATGTTGGCAATGTCTGTGGGCTCTGTGTATTTTTGTCATTTTGGACTAATTCTGAGCATATCTGGGAATTCCACCCAGGTTCCTAACATAACTAAAGAAAGCCTTGTGATTATCCTTAGTGTCCTGTGCAATTTTCTCTCAAGCTGGCCTTAGACGATTTTATGAGTGCCCATAGTTTTTTGCTAATACTGATCAGAGATGCCTTCCCTTTTGGGGATTTTGCTCTATCATGTAGTAGCTTCCTCCTTCTATTGTATAGTTTGTTTATGGCTGGGGTCCACCAGACAGGACGTCTGCCTTTGGAGGATTGGGTCTTGGTTTTATTTGGGATTGCATGATCCATGCATTCCTGAAGGTGTTCATAGAATGCGTTTATAAAGGATTCTGCGGTCTGGGCCGTAATTTCCCCAGGCCCGGGGGCTTTGAAGGATTTCGCCTCAGATTTGAGGCATGTGAAATTTGCTTTAGAGAAGTTTTTCACTGTGGTTTTCTGGGCATGGGGTGGGGTCGGGATGTGAATATCCAGTGAGATTAGTTTATGGTCTGATCTTACCAGCGAGGGATACACTTCTGGTCTGGAGCATAGTGTCCCCATGTTGGTGATAATCAGGTCCAGTATGTTTCCCCCTCTTGTGGGAGTGGTAACAAGTTGTTCCATAGCATTTGAGTTTATAAATTCTAGGAACCTTTGGGCTAGGGTGTTGGAGCTAGAGTAATGCTCCCAGTCTATGTTTGGGTAGTTGAAGTCGCCCAATATAATGGTGTTTGGAGAGACAATCATATTTTCTAGTATTCTCAGGAAGGCCAAGTGGGGTTCCTGTGTTTGGGAGGGTGGTCTGTAGCAGGCTATAAACTGGAAGGCAGTTTTACCCACAGTCAGTTGCACATGGATAGTCTCTGATGCTTTGTGCTGTGCCACCAACCTGGAGGTGTGGGTATCTTTGACAAATATTGATACTCCCCCTCCTTTTGTGGTTCGGTCCAAGTTTTGGGGCTGAAAAGCATGGTATGAGGTATAACCTGGTAGTGCTGGGGTGCTCTCGGGAGCCTTGAACCAGGTTTCTGTTACTGCACAGATATCGATGTTCTCCGTGCTAAGGAGAGTTTCGAGTGCGTGCATCTTGAGGTTTAGACTTCTGGCATTGAGTAGCATTACTCTTAGTTTCTTATCCCTTGTGATACCTATGGAGGTGGGTTTGTCTTTTGAGCCTTGCCTAAAAAAGGCACTATGGGGGTAGCAAGAGCCTTTGCCAATATCCGAAAGGCCAGGGGTGACAGGTGCAAGCCGTCCCTAGCGAAGCATCGTGGCTTGTTGAGCATGTCATCCCAGGCTGACAGGCATTGGATCCCCTTTGAATGACACCAACACTTAAGCCAATTGTTGAAATTGATCATCTTGTCTATGTCAAACCCAGAGCTGTTGGACATGCTCCACATAAAGAAATCCCAATCACTCTGAGCTACACGCTCTAGGGACCTAAACCTTGTCACCACAATAAACAGAACATGCTGGAGGGATAGATTCCTGTCTCAGAGACTTCCCATACTCTGAAACAAACTACCTATCTATATCAAACAAAGCTCCTCATTAGCACTCTTCAAGAAAAATCTTGATGATTGGATGGGAGATAGGAAATTAAACCCAGGGATCACTTCTGTGGCTCTGCTTGACAGGGGCACAGGAAAATAATTGTCTTGGGTGGCAAAAGTCAGGGTACCATTTGGCTAGGCTTATATAGGCCCTAGGGTCAATAGCCTAGTACCTACCTATGAACCTACATCCAGCTCTGACTTCTGCCTCTTCTTTCAATGCAAATGTCTACAACCCATATAACATAGATGGTCTCACTACCCTCTTGTAGACCTTCTCTATCACTCTTAATGGTACTCGTCTGTCACAACTCACACCTGACACTCTTCTCCACCACCCACATCCTGCCTCTACTGTCATCTTCACCTCTCCTTCACACTACAGACCATAATGTCATCTGCAAACAGCACAGTCTAGGGGGACTCCTTTCTGATCATGTCTGTCAACCTGACCATCACCACTGCAAATAAAAAAGGGCTCATAGCTGATCCCTGCTGTACTCCCACCTCCACCTTAAATGCACCTGTCACTTCCAGTGCAGAACTCACTGCTGTCACACTTGCCTTGTACATATCCTGTAACATTCTTAGAGATTCCTCTGCTACTCCTGACCACCTCATACAATACCACAACTCCTCTCTAGGCATCCTGTCATATGCTGTCTATAAGTCCACAAAGACACAACACAGCTACTTTCAACCTTCTCTGTATGTCCCCATCAGCACTCTCAGAGCAAATATCACATCTGCACTGCTCTTTCCTGGCATGAAACCATGCTGCTGATCAGTAATCCTCCACTCCCTTCTTAACCTAGCTTCCACTACCCTTTAGCATTACCACATGCTGTGACTGATCAATGTTATCCCTCTGTAGTTAATATAGCTCTGCACACCACCCTTATTCTCATAATCAGTACCCAAACACATGTTATCCATACCTCACGCATCCTCTCCCTTTCCAAGATTACAGTAAACAATCTGGTTAAAAAGACTACTGCCATTTGTCCTAAACACCTCCATGATTTCACAGGTGTGTCATCTGGACCAATAGCCTTTCCATTCTTAAACCTCTTCATAGCTATCCATACTTCCCCCTTGATAATCTGTTGCATGTCCTGATTCACCATACACACATCATCCAACCTTCTCTCTCTCTCATTCTCTTCATTCAACAGCCCATCAAAGTACTGTTTTCAACTGCTCGACACACTTTCCTAGCTTGTGAGTACACTTCCACCATTATCCTTTATCAGCCTTATTTGCTGCACATCCTTCCTTGCTACATGCATCTGTCTAGCCAATTGGTACCGGTCCTATCCTCCATCCCTGACCAACCTTACATACAACCCTTCAGATGCCCCATCCTCAGCCATTGCCACCACTCTCTTTGCCATGCACCCCATCTCCCTATACACCTGTCTACTTTCTTCATCTGTCTGACAATCCCACTTCTCCTTGGCCAACCTCTTTCTCTGTATATTCCCCTGTACTTCATCATGCCACCACCAGGTCTCTTTGTCCTCCGTCCTCTGTGCAGATGTCACACCAAGCCCCGTGCTACTCATCTCCCTTACTAGCTCAGATGTAGTTACCCAGATATTTGCTAGGTTTGCACTGCTAACCACTGCCTGTCTTAACTCTTCCCTGTACTCAACCTTACAATCAGCCTTTCTCAGTATCCACTATTTGATCCATGGTGCTGCCTCACATTCCTCCCCCTCTTCTTGATCACTGACGTCATCTTACAGACCAACCTTCCATGCTGCCTAACTACACTTTGCCCTGTCACCAATTTACATTTACCAATCCCCTTCAAACAGGCCCACCTGCATAGGAGATAGTCCACCTGTGTGCATCTTCCTCCACTTTTGTATGTCACTCTATGCCCCTCAGTCTTGTGAAACTATGTATTTACCACACCCATGTCCAGTCTCTGTTGCAAACTCCACCACCATCTCACCTTCTGCATTCCATTGCTTAACACCATAACTACCCATCACTTCTGCATCCTTTCTGTCCCCTTCACCAACAAGCCCATTGAAACCTGCTCCAATCACCACTCTCTCACCATTGGGTACACTCATCAACATGTCATCCAACCACACCAAAGTACATCTGTCTCATCCATCACACACAATTAGTGGACTATATGCACTAACAACTGTCATCATTGCACCATCAATTCCAAGCCTCCTAAACATCACTCTACCTGACACTCTTATCACATCCACAAACACTCTTGGTATAATGTTCCTTCAGTTTAACCCCTACACCAGTTTCCCTTCCATACACACCATGATAGAACTATTTGTACCCGACTCCGATACACACAGCTGTACACACCTTCTATCTGGTCTCTGGCACATACAATATAGCCACCTTTCCTCTGTCCAGCATATCAGCTAGCACTGTCCCCATACCAGTCATACTCACAACATTAACAGTTCCTAACCTCACTACCACACACCTAGCCTTTCCCCTCTCTGCCTGCCATATGAGCGTCAGACATCCTCCAGGGTATGTATGTGAATGCAAAGGCTACTGCACTATCAAATGACATATGTGTGTTCCAGCAATATGAAGACAGTGTCACTAATTGTGGCCCATAGCCCACCATATATGTGCGTTGTCCTCCAGATGTCCTGCCCTAACAGGTGGACATGACTGACTGAGCAGCAAGACTGTAATTACAGTGTGCCATACTGACATAGAACAGACATGTATAGCAGGTATTACCTGTGCATATGTATGTATGGGTAGGTGCACCTGGCTGCCTCATAACAACTGACATGGGATGAAAAATGTCTGGTAAATAAGCTGTACATATTGTACACATGTATAATCTTAATTTCTGTGCATCCAACAGAATTACACCTCTACAGGTACTGGTTGTGACATTGCCCTGACACAGACATGAGTAGTATAATAAGCATGAGTATCACACTGAAATTGTGGAGATGGCCAACTGTGTTCTGACAGTGTGTCCATGCCTACTACAAACAGATATATGACCACCCACATAGCTGTATGGCCTCATCAATACCTTACTTGTAAAACCTGTCACAACCAAAGTAGAGTAAACCCGTTTTCTTGACAGCAGCAATGTACAAAGCAAATAACGTGATGCTATATTGCTTATACAGGACAAAGTAGGAGCAGGCACCAACTGGGCAGCATGTCAACCTTTCTCCAAACAAGCAGATTAGGTCACAGGTGGATTACTGTAAGGTTACATATGTGTACAATTGGACACATCCACTAAAGGCAATCACAAGCCCATCTTCACATATGTCTGCAGTCTCAGAGGCAACAATCCAACCCACCCTGTAATTGTGGTCAATCACAGCACATACACACATACCATAGCTACAGCCAACCTGTTGTAGACAGGTATAGGGCAAACATCAACCCCCCTGGATCACCATCAGTATAGGTGGATATGGACAGAACATGCACCCCTCCCCTCATCGTCATGGATCAGGTGCAAACTGCCTAATCCAAGTTAACAAAAGCAATTCACCTTGGGGCCTGATAACATTCCTGTCTGCATCCTACATGAACCCAGGCATATGCTTCCAGCTCCATTGCACACTGTATGCATGCAAGCCTGAGCACCACTGACATCCCATTTGCAAGGAACACAACCACTGTCATCCGTCTACACAAACGTGAATAATAAATGGTGGTTTAAGCAATGTACTGACCCTAATTGGGGGGAACATGACACATCAGGACCAGGAGTACAATGCATGTTCATACAGTGCTGCCAGGTACAAGGGTATGATGTGTTTATAAGTGGTGTCTAATGATAGTCCATATTCATGTGCTGGCTCTGTAAAAAATGCTAGGCAATGTCTGAGGTCTTGTGATGTGTTTTCCTGTTTATGTCTTCCAGGTGCCATGTAGCGGCAACCGCCTTACACCAATGCAAAGCCAGCAACCATCACAGAAGGTGTAATCTTAAACTATGCCATCCTTTTTGGTCGTAGCCGGCAAAATTTGCAGGAGCAGACTGCCTTGTGGGATGAGATCATTCACAGAGTGAATGTCTTGGGCCACCATGGATGCACATACAATCAGGTCAGGCATAGAGCAATTGACCTGATATGTCATGCCCGGAAAAGGGTTGCTGTTGTAGCAAGGGACTGTGCTGATACCTGTGGGGAGCCAGATGCACAGGCCCCACTTACTGCGACAGAGCAGCTCCTTGACAACCTTGGGGTAGCCCCCACACAAACTCAAACAAGGGAAACAGCAATTGTGGAGGTGGGTGACACCTAGGCAACAGGCGAGGAGCATCCAGGAAAGGCCAAAGTGCACATCAATGTAATAATGTAGCATTTAAACTGTCTTCTACAGAGTCTAGATGCATATGTCAGTGAAAAATGGATTAGTGGGTGGGGTGTAGTAATGCACACAAGTGCACATCTATGGTGAAGGACAGCAAATTGTGTAATATCATAGTGTACACTGTACCTGTGCAGAAACATAGTGTTAATCCTGTGCTAATGCCTAATGTGAATCTGCTGACAATACCTCTCACTCACAACTACATAGGTCCCTCTGATCTGCACATGGGACAGCAGCCTGAACCCAGTAAGTATGGGGTTTTCCTGTTGTGGCTCACCAGTACCCCAAGCATGCAAAAGTTAATGCATGTGACCATGCACACAACTGTTACACTCAGTCATTTGGCAATATCTGCATGTTCACCTGTGGTGGTGTTTACTGCATTGCATCATGGTGGTCATCACAGGACCCTATTTGCATGTGATGTCACATAGTTGTAGCATACCTCACAACCTGTCATTGCAGAACATCTGGACAAAGACTGACAAAATGGGGGGACAAAGGCCCAAAACTATGGTCATATTGTAGAAATTAGTGTTATACAGTGCATATAAATGGTGTACACGCCTGTTAGAATGCCAGGTATTTGTGATATACAAAATGAGAGCACAATAGACAAGTTCAAAATACTGCCAACCTTTCATGTGACCTATAACCTGTACAATTTGATTGTAAAGCAAACACATCTGTTAGGGGAACAAATGTGACACATAACACTAGTATAACAACCTGGATGCATATGTGTGCACAGGCTAAAGCTAGTACTGTGTTTAGGCAACTTTTGATATAACTACAGCAGTACATCTTATTGGGTACACAACGGTCATCAATTACAGAGATTCTTTGATTAATAGCAAATAACAGTCAGCTGTCCTACCAGGATTACCCTAACATATACCCAGTTGCCTGCTACAGCAACAGCCATGGTTTACCTAGAGCTGATGAAGCTGCTAAGGGACCACATGTTTGAGATGTATCAGCCTGGAGAAGGGTATCAAAACATTTCAACAGTATTGCACATACCATGGAACACAGTGCAGAAAGTCATCAAAGGGTGGTGAAAATATGGGGCTACAGTGATATTGTGAAGGAGTGGACATCCCACCAAAGTCTATAAGAATACAAGGCAAAAACTGACCAGGGAGGCTGCCAGGAGCCCTACAGCAACAGTGAAGGAGTAGCAGGAATCTCCAGAAAGTACTGGGTGTATACTACATGTCACAACAATCTCCCATGGCCTTCATATGTCCTGCCTATAGGGTAGGTTTGAAAGACGGCAGAAGTTCCTGACACCAAACAATATCCAGGCCTGGTGAAAGTCTGAAAACAATAGATCAGGTCTCCAAAAAGCAAGTGGGGAAATGTGTTATGGCAATATGGGACCATGTTTGAACTGTTTGGCCAGAATTCTGGCAGGTGTGTTTAGCACAATAACACCACTGCACATCACCACAACAACACCACCCCCACGGTGAAGCATGGTGATGGCAGTGTCCTGCTTTGGGATTGCTGTTCACAAGCTGGAACTGGGGCTGTAGCCAAGTTAGTAGGGATTATGAACAGTTTCAAACACCAGTCCCTTGTGGCTCCAAACCATTCTGGTGTCTGCCACATAGCTGTGGATGGTGAGTAATGCCACCTTTCCACACAACAATTGCCCAAACTATACATCCAAATCAATAAAAGGATGGCATCACCAGAACACATGCAGCATTCTGCACTGACTGAGTCAGAGCCCACACCTACATCCAATAGGATATATGCAGGGTGACCTGAAGAGGGCAGTGCACAGGGGATGTCCTTGCAATCTGACATAGTTGGAGGTGTTTTGCAAGGGAGAGTGTGCAAACATCAGCAAGTCAAGATGTGGCATGCTGATAGACACCTTCCCAAAAGGACTGCATGCTGTGATTAAATCAAAAGGTGCTTTAACAGAGTATTACTTTAAGGGTGTGCACACTCATGCAACCAGCCTATCATGCCTATTTCAATTACCGGATGTTACCTGTATCTGTTGTGTTTGTCCTGTATTTGGATTGCACAGGTTATATGTCATATGAAATTATGGCAATGTTATGACCTGATTTCTGAGGTCTCATATTATATATCACAAAAACCTGGCATGTTAACAGGTGTGTGTACACATACTACATCCACTGTAAGCTTGGGATGTTGTTTGAGTAACAGGCTTTGTTTTAACATACATGCACTGCAGGTTGTACAGTCTGTACCTCACATTAGGACATTACTTAGTGGCACCAATCCATAGGCCAATCCAGTAATGTATCAGACAAACACAGGAGTTATGAGGAACACACCAAACATATGAGCTACACATGTAGACATTCAGCAAAACCCAGTACATTTGGAGGGTATGTTCTGTAGGAGTTGCCACAGTGTTATACAGGTGAACCGCAATAATTTACATGGGTGCAGTGTGAGCTAAGTGAAGGGCCATCACCTACTAACACCACTCACGTATCCCAGAGGTGTATATTAGTAGTAACGGTAATTGGAAAGGGCTGCACTGCATGATGCTGAGGGTCCATCTAGAGTGTGTATGTTATTGTCAGACTGTGTACCGTGAATGCCCCCAGTCAACTAATGTAAGGTCTGTGTAATGCCTTTGAGGCACCTCACCTGTATGTGTGTGTCTTTGTGTGTCTTTGTGTGTGTGTGTGTGTGTGTGTGTGTGTGTGTGTGTGTGTGTGTGTGTGTGTGTGTGTGTGTGTGTGTATATACCAGCAAACCTTATAGTGCCAGTAGTGATTTACATATGTTATTTTTCCCCTCACAGGTGGACATGGTGGCTACGGTCCCTCTCGCTCTGATACTGACGTCAGTGTCTCTGCAGACTCTGACCATGATGATACTCATATTGAGGCACAGGTGGGGTTGTCAGGGGCAGATACTGTGCCATCAGTGGGCATCCCACTATTGTCAGTCCCATCCTTACAATGCCCACACATACCCAGTCAACAGTGGCAACAGATAATGGACAGTTGGTGGGTGGTGGCATGGAACAGGCTACTGTGGTTACCATGGCAACTGAGGGTACAGGCACTAGCCATAGCCAGAATGCTGACAAGGTCCCTCACAAGCAGATGGGCAGGGTTGCTTGGAGGAGGATTACATCCCATCATGCCCCTGTTCCAAGTGCCACAGCAGCAGTCACCAGACACATGTTCTGGGATGTCATGAGGGCACAGGCACGTAATGAACTTAATACCAGATATATACACAGAGTCATGGATGAGGATATCCATGGTGCCTGTGGTGATATGAACTCACTGCAGCCATCTGTGAGTGCATTGGGGTCATGGATAGACAGTGGTGGGAGACCTTGGCACTCCTCGACCATGGAATATTTGTGCTTGAACGTTTGGCAGATGATGGCCAGCAGCCACGTGACTATAGGGCAGCATCATGATCAGCTAAGGGTCTACATGGCCATGCATTACGTTTCCATGCTGGCAATACCACTGGCCCTACGGAATGGGGTGTGGTATCCACACCATGACGCAGCAGGCAATGGTCACATGATCCTGGCTGGTCCCATCAGTGACTTGGATCCAGCAGGCAGCAGTCACCATTGGGGAGTAGTACTGCATCTTGACTCTGCCATGGTGGTGTCGGTGATACCCTCGGTAGACCCAGTTCCCCAGTGTCCATGCCCAGAGATGGTGAAATGTACATCCTGCCATGTATGACCCACAGTTGTCAAAAATACCCTTGTGTAGGGTGCCCACATGGCGTGACTGTGTGCATACAAACACACAGACATCACCATCAAACAAGTCACCTCCACACACACACACACACACACACACACACACACACACACACACACACACACACACACACACGCACGCACACGCACGCACACACACACACACACACACACACACACACACACACACACACACACACACACACACACACACACACCACCCTTGCACAGCTTATTTAATGAACGTCCCCCAAACACGCACACATGATGTCAACCATATGGCCCAGCCTAGGCTTCTGGCAAACCCACAGAACAACCTGTACATATGATGATACCTGTGCCACATCCCTGCCATCCATACCATCTATGCAGGAACATGCTAATATGGGTCTGATGCACAGGGTGACTTTAGTAGAGTGTAGCTATTTCATGCTGTGTAAAGTGTTGTCATCTGGCATTTGTAATGGGTACACATCAGAGTGTGTGTGTACCTTTTCAGCCCTGATGCATTATTGGTGCTAGTAACACTAAGCAAATGTAATCTCGCATGCTGCATTCTGTTTGTGTTCCAGGTGTCTGTCAGCAGGATGTGGCCCTGCAGACATCATTGACAAGGGGTATGGCAGTGTTGTGACACATCGATCATGTCATTGCTGAGGTACAGCTGTATCTGCACACATTTCCCAGGTCTTTGTAACAGGTCTTGCATGTGCCTCACAGCTTATAGGGCTGAGGGGTTGTATATAAGTCTATGGTGGTTGACATCAGCTCTAGTATAGTGGACAATGGTAAGTGTGGTGGGTGGAACGCACTTCAGATTGCCTACACACTCAACACCAGAAGATATTGTGTCGACTAAACAAACAGTGAATATTGTTCACACACACACACACACACACACACACACACACACACACACACACACACACACACACACACACACACACACACACTTGCCAGTACTAACATTAGCAGACCGACCTATCTTGTCATTCATGCCATACTATTCCATATGTTGCATAGGGCTAATCTGTTTTGTTATTCATTTACTTCTGATTAGTTATTTGTTTTAGGGCTTGGTTTTAACTTTGTGCCTAGCAAAAGGATGAATTTAGGACACACATTGTTGGATTTAAAAATGTTCTGTCATAAACTAAATTTGTTATGTTTTTTTCTAGTATGGAGTTTAATAAACGTGTGTTTGCCAAACCAAGTACCACTACTCCCCCTTTAACTAACACCTTATGCATTTTTGAAAATTGTTTTACCTAAGACATCAGACAGCTTGTTAATAATAAGGTAGATTATAAGTTTTATAATCTTACTAGAGCTCAAAGAACAGCCCTAAAAGAACTGAGGTCTTTAAGCTACCTTCGGTTTATGAAAGCCGATAAGGAAGGGGGGGCTGGTAATTCTTGAGCAAGATAAATATGTCAACTCTATGAAAAATATGCTAAGTAATGAGACTGAATATTCAGTAGTTAAGTCAACAACTCATTTTTAAGGCATATCACTGTATACATTCTATTTTATATGATCTGTGGGCCAATGGGTATATTACTAATGATATGTATGATTTTATGTTAGTTGAACATCCACTTTTGGGGACTATGTTTGGTATCCCCAAAATTCACAAAAAATCTTGAACCCCCACCCCATTTAGACACATAGTATCATCCTAATTCAGCCACAGACGGTATTTCTTTAGTAGTTGATTATATGTTAAATCCACTAGTCCAAAAATTAGGTTAATTCATTAAGGACTCATGACATTTTTTGGATCTGATTAGGACTTTCAGTTCTGTATATACTTTTGATTCTAAGAACAACATTTTGTTTACAGTGGATGTCCAATCATTGTTTACGAGTATCCTCCATGATCAAGGGGTTGATTTTGTTAGACAGTTCTTGGGAAATGTAGCCCACCTTCACTCTGACAGCATATTTGTTTTATGCACCTTAATAGAAATAGTGCTTAATAACAATTATTTTCTATTTAACAAGAAAATTTACAAGCAGTTAAGAGGGGTAGCTATGGGGTCCGCTGTGCCCCGGCTTACACCAGTCTAGTTCTTGGGTGGTGGGAGCATAGCATTCTCAGAGCTATTATGGAGCGACATCATGTAGTTTTTTTATGGCAGATATGTGGATGATTTGTTTTTTTATCTTTGACGGTGGCATAGACCAGGTTCATTCTTTTTTGTGATAGTATTAATAATTTCAGTGATTTTTTTAAATTTGTATTGGGGAATGCTGGGCTATCAGTGCATTTTTTTGGATGTTACCCTGACTTGGGATACTTCTAATAATTGTTTCACAAGTGGAATACATAGGAAGAAGACTTTTGTTAAGCTATTTGCATTATTTGAGCAACCATCCAGTTTTTATGAAAAATAATATACCGGAGGATCAGTTTATTCATGCTGCATGAATGATTTCTGAAGAAATTGATTTTGAATCAGAGGTCAGCTTTATACAGAATATGTTTTTGGTTAGAGGTTACCCCTCAGATTTACTTGGCAAACTAGCTAATGAAATTAGAACAAGAAGGGCTACTGATTTTCCACCGATTTTGAAAAATGGTTTTACTACTATTACAAATAATCCACATGGAGTCACAGGTGTTAACAATTCAAGTTCTAACAACACTAACACAAATACTTTTGGTACTTCTTGTATTTTGGATATGTCTGATGATGCATTTAACATCAGGTCCATTATTACTAGAAACTGGAAAATCTTATGTGGAAATGGTGAATTAATGCAAGTTGTAGATGATAGACCCAATTTTGTATATAAAAAAATGACTGTTTAAAAAAGTGTTTACAATTTGACTCCACATATAAAAGTACCCCTGATAACAGCAGACACTATAAGGGGATGTATAAATGTGTTTTTTCTTCTTCATGTCATTTTATTTTAGAGGGATCCTATATTGATTTACCCTGTTTGAACAGGACACTTTCCATTGATGGTGTATACAATTGCAATACTAGTGGCATAGCCTATCTTGCAGTTTGTTCTGTGTGCAATGAATTTTATGTAGGTATGTCCACACGGCCACTTAGTAAAAGAATTAAAGAGCACTACTATTGTATTAGAACTTAAGAACATCAACAATGCTCTATTTAAACATTCCACTACATGTAGTGATTTTAAAAATGTTCTGTTTGCTGTCTTGGAACATGTAGTTAGAAATATAAGGGGGGGTCCTATAAGGACCAACTTGAACAAAGAGAAGCTATTTTGCAGCTCAGGTTAGGGGCTGACAAAAAATCTGGTATTAGTGACACAGTGAATATTAAATGTTTTCTGAAGAATAGAAGACTGAAGATTTTAAAATGAACTGTCTGTTATGTTATTAGATGTGTCCCTTTAAATGAATGTATTCCTTTTGCTAGTCACTTTAAGTAATTGATTGTTTTATTAGGTAATTATTTTGATTTAATATATAAGGAGATGCTGTTGTGTGCATTTTATTTCATTCTGAAGAAGACTTTTAAGATGAAAGCAATATTAAACTGTGTTTTTTGCTACCGCTGATGGTTCCTTCATTGTTCGGTCAGACTGGTGGTTTGTTTTTTATTAGTTTATGCTGCTGCTTCATCCTTGGGACTGTTGTTTTTCCTAGTTGATGCATACTACTCTGATAATACTGGCTTGTGGGTTGTTATTCCTCACAGGTGAATTTTGCAACATTTGGAATACTGTTGTTATATAGAAAATTGTTCAGGCACTTGTTCAGTTGTCATGTATACACTACCTTTGGGGCTTATGGCATTCCTGGATGGAATATCATCTGCATCCTGTGTCACTGCAGTGACATGCGTGCCAAATGTTTTTGTATGATGTCTGTATATGGCTGATATTGCCTTTGCACATTGTGCAGCCAGCATAATGGCAACAGTTGTGACACTTCATGATGATGGTGGGTTATATTAGTTGTGAGCTATGTATTAGTATAAAACATTACTTATGTACACTTTTCTGGGTGTTCTGATGTGTTAATTCCACCCTACCCAAACCCATAGAAACAACCTCCCACCCACACTTTTGCACTTACTCACAAAACAGTCCATGCATGCAATTAGTGTCTCTTGGCGTTATGAATAAAAATGGCAGTAACCATATGTAAGACATGCTTTTACAAGTGTGTCCACAGTTGTTGCTGTACATCTACTAATTTCCTACATATGTAACATTAATGGACTTCATTAAAGCAAATTGAATTTATTTATGCTATTTCCACATTTAAGTAACTGGAGTTGCTACACACAATACTTGTATGGTCTGTATGACGTTACTCATCTACACATCAAAATAGGAACTACTCTTTCTACCATGTATGGCATGTCTATATGGTCATGGATTGGTACACATCCATACCTCTCAACCATACCGAATTCCTTGGTAATTACCGGTTTTGAGGTGCAAATAATGGGGTGTCATGAGCTCACGAGTGGCCCCCTTAATTCCTGGATTTCCCGGGCGGCTTTTTTTTTTTTTGCTGACACCATCGCGTGCAGAGATGTGCGCGATTACATCAGCTTCGTAACCAGCCTGCCAGCCTGTCGGAATTAACTGAGGGCTGAGTCAGAGACTTGGACTGTTGTTTATATTTATATTTATATGACTTGCACGTGTATTGCAGTTCACACACGCTGAATCACATCTCTCATCTCGCACGCTGCAGTTCTCAATAATGAGTCGTTTTGAGTTCCGATAAAAATAGATTCATTTCTTTTCAAGGCAGAGAGTGCTGTTCTTCAGATATGAAATCGTTAACTATTTAGCAGTTTTTGCCATTGCCATTAAGGGAAACCTAATTATCTACTCACTCAGAGATAGCTCAGAGAAAAGGAAATTTTCCAGGAAATGGCATCTCGGATGTAGAACATGTAAGTTCGTTCTTTTGGCTATTCAGTCACTGTATTTTGGGAATTGCTCTAGCAGGTCTTGAGTCTCAACATTTCAAATGTTTCTTTTCTTTTTTTTTTAAATTAAAATAATCCAGGCAGGCTCCAGCTGAGCTAATATTTTAGTTTATGCAGGCTGGCAGGCAGGAAGTTGTTGTTGTTGTGTCTTTCGGCTTTTCCCGGTTAGGGGTCACCACAGCGGAACTGGCAGGAAGCATTGAAGAAATTCTCTCTCTGTCCCCAAGCAGCAGTGCAGTTCCATCGGACCGAGACCGTAGCTGTGAGGCGGTCAAAAAACTCAGATCTGAACATCAAGGTCAGTGTTAACTTAATTCATCCGAATTAATGCCAGTATAGAAAAAAATAGTTTACACACATGAATTACACAGAGCTGCTAAAAAAGTGAAGCTCAATTTTGAAATGTGTAGACATTTTAGGTCCTTTTAGCTTACTGCACTTTAAATTGTTACTTTGGGTAAATATATTACCTTATTTGGACTGCCACCTCCCTCAAAGTGTATAATACTAGAATAGAAACAGAAACTTCTACTTTCATATTGAAGAAAAATGGGAGATACTGCCTAGGACTCTTTTAAATGAAAAGAGGCAATCACTATTACCTAGTTTTACTTTCTGCCGTGCTTTTGAAGTGTGCATATGTGTATTGCATTTGTGGAGAAATTATGCTACTGATGTTTGGACCTATAAATCAAAGACAGACAGAAAATCAAGTATATTTTTGACAACTGGTAGTGACAGTTCCAGATTAGCTGTTAAAATTCTTTTGTATACCATCTCTCTGCTTTAACCCATTTATTTGATATGTTCTTCTGTAAATGTAAAACTGACTATATTTATTTTACAAGGTTTATTTCTTCATTTTACATGCAATGTTGTGTATGCAACAACATGAATCAAGGAGTATTTCATCAATTCAAAGTTTGTCAAATATATAGTGCTGGTCTTAGTGTGAAATAATCGGACTGTATCGATGAGGGAGATTTCCCTTTTCGCCATTATTGTGTGACTGTATTTGATTGAGTTGTCAGTGTGCCATGTGATTCTTACCAATGTTTAAGTGTTTTTTAAAAGTGACTAATTCAGTCTGATAAAAAGTATCTTGAGATTTGTGTAATGAAATAAAAATGCTTAAGGTTTTAGTATTAAAAAGTCATGTTTTATTTCACGCCACAAGACTTCTCTTAATTTCCTCTCCTGGTACTGCAGCATTGGAGTATTGTTTTTGGTCAATTTTTTAACATTTGTGGTCTTTAAAAAAAATGTATTGAATCTGCATAGTGCTATTGGTTGCATCTCTGCCTCTGAATGGGAAAGTTGTAGGTTCCATTAACAAATGGAGGCTGACATCATACTGGAAAACACTGACATAAGAAAGGTTGAAATAAAATGGGTGGTCATCATTTTTTGAAACAAAAGAAGAGATGCTTTGTGGGAGAGTGTGAATTTTTTAGACCAAAAGAGAATGCGCTGCTTGGGATGGTGTGGTGGATTTTTTGTAACAGATGTTAAAACTAAGTGATCTCATCAACTAATTCTGTTGTCAGTGCTGACCTGCTGGGAAAAGTAAAGGAATACAAAAGATTATTAAAAAAGACTAGTGGGTTTCTCAGTCTTCTAGCCACCAAGCTATAATGATAAAGTTAGGGCATGCAGTTTACAAGCTGAGTGCAAATGAGGGTATGCCAAACTGTATGTGAAAGACAGTATGCTTAGCATTTGCTACCTCACAGTCATTCATTTTATTGTCATTTTTATGTACTCTGTATGTGAGTCACTTTGAGATTAGAAAACTACTAAATTACTAAATCAATATATTTCTTAGCTTGTTTCAGCCTGTTGTAGTCTTCATGGCAAAAAAAAATATTAAAACATTTCTTAGGATTTAAGAAATAATTGAGCATCTTTGTCTTTAGTGTTAAGTTCTATTAAGTCTAGAACTTACCAAACTAAATAATTATGCCAAGCTTTAAGGGACTTTCTTGGTCATAGCCAGTTATCATCATTCATCAGTCATGAAAAAATATATTTCTACTTCTTCTTCCCCCAGCTCCTCCGCCTCCAGCAAGTAAAATACAAAATAAAGACACGAAAATGAATTGTTTTGACTTTGAGTGATTAAGTCATCATCACATAGACTCATCTCATACTACAACTGCCTTTAAACTATGTGTAGGACTAGTATGGCAGAAGAAAGGATAATAGAAAACATGACTTTTGGATCTGAGAACATTAAGATGAAGGGTAGAGAATGAGCAGCTATCCACAAAATGTACTTGTTGGCCAGAAAGTTGTAGATTTGGAATTGTGCTGTGTGTGCATGTGTAGATAACCTTTCTTTCTGCAGTTTTCTAATGTTTTAAGGTGAATAACATGAATTCTAGTTGCCTTACAGATGTTTGATGTCAGAGTTTTCAGGGTTATTGTTTTACTAAATGTTTTGAATTTGCCTCCACATCCTAGCCAATTCCAACTGGATTTAATACATTTTTGTTATATTCATTCATGAATACTGAACAGTATTTAGTTCGCCTTGCTTTTTGTTGTCCTTCTTTTTGTTTCCTTCAATTTTCCTTAAGACTACCATCTTTTATTTGTCTTAATGTATCTTTATTGTGGTTTTATACTGCTGTACTGTCATGTCTGTGTGCTAAAACTTTAATGAGGTTTTGCTCCATTTTTCATAGTCTGTTGTCTTGAAGTGCAAAATCTTCATGTTTGGAGCAATTCTATAAGTGAACTGATGGCAAGCAGCAGTCTTTGAAGGTCAGTTGGTTATGTGCCATTTTCCTGACTTTTGTAATGTGAATTTGCAGATTCCTTACAGACTAGTCAAACCTGGCAAATAATTTCTCCATAAGCATTAATTGGTAATTAAAAACAGTTCCTGACCTGTGATAAGCTGCGTAAGAAATTATCACACTGCCAGACTAGTTCAGTTTCTTGAGGAGATTTAATGGGTCTAATCTGGTTCATATTTAATCATGTTGTATTTTTTAAATGGGTGTTAAAATTGGCCTACATACGTGTGTAAAGAGAGGGTATACATATTTAACATTTATTTTAGTGTAAAGTAGTAATGCTGACATATTTTTCCTGTTAAATTATTTAAACAGAAAATGATATAGACAAGTCATGCTTCAACCATCCAGTCTCTGCTTGATTATTTTTCATTTTTTTGTAATGCAAGGAGTTATGTAATTGCACTCAAAAACTCACTATTGTTAAGCCCTGGTCTCTAACTGGAGCAGTAACAATTGTCAGCAGGAGAACAGCAGGAAACTGTTTAAAAGGCTAAATGAAATTTGTAACTGCTTTTAAAACTGTTTCCTCTTCCATGTGCTCTCTGCATGGCAGGCATTTGGCAGCAGTAAATGTGTTACAGCTCCAGAAGCTGTAAAACACTGAATGCTTCAAGAGAGAGATAGAACGTGCTATTTTAAACTGAGAATATTGCATTTTAGTTTTGCACAAGTTCAAATATTAATATAAATACAACACTATTGTTCCTATTTTGTGTTTCATGATCATATTTTGGTTGTCTGTTCTTCAGTTAGCATTTAAAATGTGGTATCCCACAATTCCACTGGAGTGGGTGGGGCTGCATAATTATGCATGCAAATCTCATGTTAATCAGTGTACAGATTTGTACCTATTTTCATGGGCCTCTGTCCAGATTTTTGATGTTTCCAGGTTGAGAGGTATGCACATATCACATGTTACTAGTAACTTCACTGTGGTTGCTGAAAATAGTTGTAAAACCAAACAGTTGGAGATAACTTATAGCAGGGGTGACAATCCTAAGGACATCTTTAAAAGGAATAACAATGGTGCTAGTAAAATGGCTTGACAGTCAAAAATGATGAAATGCATTTTTTGTAAATATTACAAATTCATCAATAATGACCCCTGTCTCACAGCTGAAATTACAATAAAACCTTAACTTGTCCAGGCATCTATAATTGTGTACAAGGATGGTTGTATACTTAGATACATGCACCTCCTGTCCTGAATTCTATATAGGAAAACTACCAGGATGCCTAAAGACCGAATATATGAACACAACTATGAAATTAAGAAATGTGAACTTTCCAATGCACTATATAAACATACCCTGGAATGTTCAAATTACAAAAGATTTATATTTTTATTATTGATAGAGTTTCTGCAATAAATAGAGGTGGGAACAGTGAGTTACTGCTTGAGCAGAAAGAACTTTCTTGGCAAATCCATTTAGATGCTATGAGGAAAACCAGGACTAAATGACAATTTGCCTTTGACCTGTATTCTTAGAAGCAGAGCTAAAAGATTATTGTAATCAACCCTTTTTTTTTTTTTGAAGTGTTTTTTGAAGTGTTTTAATATATTTAAGTATGTGTTGCTGTTTAATGAGCAACACATTTTTACTAGTTCTGGTTACTGGCAGCTAACACTGTAACTTGGACAATCAGCTTCAACAAATGTATCTGAATTCTGACTGGTCATGTAGTAATTAGAATGCATATTTTGTCTTGAACACAACTTGCAGGTTTTATCTCTGATGATGCCTTCAGGTGGAACGTGAAAGCACTAAAATACTGTGTATGTAAATAACTCTCTTGTTTTTACCAGTGAGTTGGCCCTTATTCCAGCTATTTTTGGTGTATTTGTGAACAGCTTGCCTATTCTGGAGTGGTGCTTCACCGGAGGAGTTTAGGTAAATGACTGTTTGGTTACACATCACATATTGCTCTTTGTACATGTGCAAAAATGATATATCTTCACTCAAAGTTCAGAGTCAGACACTGCTGTCTTTATATATGACTGGAGCCTTCATTGTCCATGCCTTGTTGTTCTTTCACTTGTGTCTTCCTGAGCGTCTTATGAAGCATGTGATTGCTGCTCTTCAGACATCTGAGATTCTTAGGGTGGATATCCCACACCTACATTTGGCAGGTGACATTGCTTCGATGTAATCATATTATACAATATGGCATACAGTGTGTGGTGTGTACAGCATTGCATCTCAAGATGGATATAGTTATCTGAATCTTTCTTTCAGCATGCCATATACTAGTTCTGTGGACCTCTGAGTCACAATGTATGCTCTGTTAAATGCATCCTCATCAGACATGGATGGAGCTCTGAATGATGTTATGAGGCAGGGCTTCAATGGATAACTGCAGTCACCTCTTGGTACAAATAGATGGAGCATTTGAATGGCTGCATCACACAGTTTCGGAGCACAGAACAATTGTTTATATTCAGGTATAATTACTAACTAGTAGCTCCAAGCAGCAGCATCATGCACAATCCCAGGGTGCATTGCCATCAGGTTAATGATTAGGCCATTTGCCGAGCACTCCACCTGACAACTGAGTGATGGTCACACTTTCTGTAGAAGTACATTTCTGTACCAACTCCAGAATTGGTTTGAATGTTATGTGGGTTTAACAACTTGCACCTAGGACATGGGGAAAATTGGCTATGGCACAGAACCATATTATCACAGCCTGGTGCTCTCATGGTGAACTTTGGAAGTGAATGAAATTGTATGATTTACTGCACATTACTGCCAGGAACTTTACTAGCATATCACTAGCAGCAGTCAGTGACACTCCTGCAGTATTAGCCATGTGCCACTGTAATGTTACAGAGCCAAGAATAGCAAGGCTCAGACACACATTTATTTCTACCTAGACAGATTTACCCCATAATTTTTCTGCATGAGGACATGTGGGGTGCACACATCCCACACACTGTTTGTTCTGTGCCAGGTCCCTATCTAATTTATATCTGTCTAATATTTCTTGATTTGAGAGCTGGCTTAACTGCAGCCTAGCTCACTGCCATGGGGATATCTACAAATATTAGGTCTCATTTGCAGATAGTTCTTAAACATATATTTTAGGACCCTAGTATGCTGTAGCACATTCACTGTGATAGCCATAATTGTCAGTTACTCTGTGAAATCCAGGCAGATATAATGCAAAAGTGCAGGGAAATAGGTACCTTTTGGCAAGATGCTGTAGCCGCCAATAATAATTTGTCACTTTTTGTGTCATAGGGCACAGACATTGTATTTTGGAATGAGGCACAATTATTCATATTCTGCATTTTTGCTACACCATACATCATCTCAGTCATGTAAATAATTAAGAACTATGGTGTCAAAGTGCAACCTCGCCTTACTATGTTCTGTACAGACCAAATGCGTATGACAGTCATGAATCAGTTCTAGCAGAATGTAGGAAGAAGAGAGAAGCTGGTTAGCTAGCAACATGTAACAATTAGTGTAGAGGATTTAGGCAAATAACTTTCATCTATAGTCTAAAGTTTGATTCCCTTTGCCTCATTTTGCCTACTGTGTGACTCTATGGAAGTCATTTAATCAGACAGCACTTTGTCGGAATCTGGAATTTGGTCTAAGCTCCTCCTCAATGGTCTTCTGGTCTGTGTGTCTAGCAATTCCCTGTAAACCTCTCAACAAAGCAGGAAATAGGAAGAACAGGCATGTTAAGCTGAAATTGTCTGTTCCTTTTTTTCTGTAGTTAGTTGAGCTGATTGTCTTTCAGGTTACAATTAATGTTACAGGTACAAAAGTGGGCTTTTCCAACAGTAAGTTGAGCTTTGGACCTTAAGTGTAGTCGCACAAAACTGCAACATTGATAATGCACTTCGACTGTGATTTAAGCTGAAGTGGAGTTGTGCATAGCATCATAAGTTATAGATGTCATAATATTTCATCAGCAGGAGACATCCGTTTTACTCTGTTCACCATACATTAGTCACAGTATCTGCCTTCCTTCCTCTTGGGGACATATGTCATCTGAGCAGAAACAAGTTATCATTTTTAATGAAAAATGTTGCAAGATTACAACAATGAGGCACAGGGAAGTGAGTTTATGAATCTGTGCATTATATTTTTAATTTCAGCTTTGTAGTACATATTTCGAGTAATTTCCTTTTATGTGCATGCAAGGAAATTGATTATAGATATGTTCATAAAAATGAATAAAACTTGAAAAGACAGTACTGTATTTTAAACAACCTGCTCACTTAAGCCAGCAGCACTGATCATTTGAACATCTACTGCTCTGGTACATTTTCTTACACTACAATTGTTTGTAATATTTTTGTGGTTCCTGAACCTAGTTAACTGAAATGGAGTGCTAAACATGCATCAGTAGATAGAGATTGTAATCTCTTTGCAGAGCAAATAAAATTGTAACATTACTCTTTGATTGCCAAACGTGAGCATTTTTTTCTTTTGTCAATGAATCAGTTTCATACTTATAAGTCCCATCATATCTACATATTTTTTTTTTCTGCATCACAGGAAGTTAGTTAATTTTCTCTCTTTCATATGGGCAGTAACCAGTGGGATATTTAGTGAAACATGTAATGGGATGATGCTAGTTAAATGTTTAAAATTAAATAATTTTGTGTGCCATCATATGCTTTATTGCTGCATAAGATCATGGCATGGATTAATGGAAAGCAAGCAGAGTGGCACATGAAATGTGGTATACTATATGATAAAAAAGTCATAGCTATTCTTAAATATGCACAATGCGAGATACTTTGTCTATAGCTGTGAAACAAGTCATCTGATTGTCATAAAATTATATGTTCTTGAACAAGCTGATGTGACTAACATATACATGACCTTGAAATAATACCTTGCTTTACTGATTAGATAAGTGGAGAAAGTAATGCATATTCATGATTTGCTTAATATGAAATCCCTGGACTATTAAGGGAACTGTAGATTGCAGTCTGTATTAAAGAAATTACTACATATTTCTACTTCCAGTCATTTTGTAAGCTTATTACCTTACTGTAACACTTTTAACTCCATATACTAAAGATTACAATTATTGTTGGAAATATATATTTAAGAAGGATATATATGTAGACAGATGGGTAGATCGATATGGAACCTAGTCTGAAATAAAAAACAAAACTCTTCCTATTAGCCAGTAAAGAAAATCATAATACAAAGTGCAGTTGTGTAAATAAACTCAGAATTACAATAAATGTTTGAATGATCACTGCTGCAGTAGCCAAAGCTATGTGGTTATATCCTCCTAAGGATGTAAGAGCCGGTCAGCTTCCAAAGCTTTCAGGGCACCTTCCATATATTTAAACCATTTGTCAACAAAGGCTGAGATGAATAAAAGTCAGATTTGTACAGCAAGTCCTTATGAACCTTCATGTCAACAGAGAGAGTAAGGCTAAAGTACTGTGAGGTCAATGCTAGGTATATAGCAGTAAAAGTCCACACAATGGCATAAAAAACATACAAAAATAATGGGACTGGAAGAAGAAAGGGAGGGAGTGACTACTACAGCACTGATCATTTGAACATCTACTGCTCTGGTACATTTTCTTACACTATCATACTAAGGATCTGTGCTGAAGTAGCCTAAGGTATAATGGCAGACAAGTAGGAGGAAGGATGAGGGTCAAGGATACTCTGGATAATGGTAGAAATGCCTGTCTTAGACCTGGAGAAGGAGTCTAGTATATACTGCTTTGTAAAAGTATCCACATAGGACCAAGTTGTTGCTTTTGGAATATTTCTAAATCCAACCCTTTCCAAAAAGAACAGATGAAGCAAAGGCCCTAGTAGAATAAGCCTTGTTCCTGAATAAATTGTTTCATTATGGTGGGTATAACAAAGAGTAATAGCTTGAGAAAATCATTTTGAAATTGTCTGTTTTGACACAGGCTGCCCTTTTTCTTATCTTGACAAGAAATGTAAAACAGATTAGAAGTTCTGAAAAATGTTGTTCTGTTAAGATAATACCTGAGTTTTCTGTGGACATTGAAGGTATGGATCATCGCATTTATCTCTAAAACAAAAATAAAAAATACCACCACCAAATGTGACTATGGAGAATGAGGTTCAAATACTTAATACAAAGGAAACTAAAATACTTTATTCGAAAGATTAAGAGCTTTCACCCCTATACAAAAATTCACTTCTTCAGAGTAAAAAACACTACACACTAAACTCTTTATATATTAAAAATCAATCATGTGACCTAACAATCAATTATGCAATTAAACATATACAAGCCACAATGGAAAAATATACATAAATAAGGAAATTAATCTAATACATCAAAATGCTAAAGACTCTATCTACAAAACTAAAAATTATGACATAAAACAAAATAAATACAAAACTGTTTTACAATACAAAAAACAACTAGAATTAAGTTGTGATTGCTTGAATTAAATCCCAAAAGCTACCTTATCTATATTATTTGTGATCTCAGCTTTAAAACATTAGCAATGGAACAAGCCCCATTAATACCTGGATACTGCATAGCATTAAGCCTTAGTTGTCAGACCAACTCTTTACGTTCTGATATATTTTAAAAATCACCACCCCTGTAGTTCATTTTTACATTATCAATTATAAAGAACAAAAACTTTTTAAAATTACTACATGTTGTGGAATTGGTATACAATGCATTACTTCCTTTCTTATTATTGATGTCCCTCAAATGTCCAGATATTTGTTCTTTAAGCTTTCTTGTAGTCTTGCCTATGTAAAATGCTGGACAAGAAATACAAGAAGCCACATAAACCACCATGTCGGTGTTACAATTATACCTGCCTGGACATTAGATAGTTCTAGCATATCTTGAAATAACAACATAAGGTCCATCATTAATGTAGTTACACAACCTATAAAATCCACATTTACTCATTTTTGACTTTAATTTATTTCCTTTCCACCCAGGACTAGATTCAAACTAATTCTTTAAATTTCTGCCCCTACTAAATGTTACCATTGGCTTATCACCCAGTTTAGCCTTCAATTCATATGAAAAAAGAGAATTCTAATTTGTTTTTAAAATGCTATGGCCAGCACCCACAAATTATTGTATTGCACCACGATAGCTCCTTTTCTAATCTGGTCATGTGTGCTGGAACCCAATACAACAGCCATGTTTTATGGTAACCCAGCTTTTAAACAAGGAGCAAAGTTTAAAGGCCTATTCTTTTTTTCCCACAAAACATTTTTGTTAAATTTTGTTAATAAACATGAACATGAAGTATTAAAAATAAACAATATAAAACATAACTATTTACACTATATGCAAACATCCATGATAAACATTTGTTTTATCCAAGAAAGGTAATCAATATTAATCTAACAATCTCTCCAATTTTTGGCAAGCTAGTCTTTTATGTGTTACATTTGATGATCTCTGATAAATAGTTTACATTTCTTTTTTACATACAGATTTTGTTATTGAAATAAACTCAGTAAACATAAGATCTTGCTTATTTTTCCAGTTCAATGTAATTATTTTTGAGCAATAGCTAGAATTAACCAAATAACAGGTAACTGATGTCTATGAATTACACTTGGGGTAGGGATATTGAATAATATCAAAGAGCTAGTAATTTGACAGTTATTAGACCACAGGGCTTTTGCAAAATGTCTAAAATCACTCCAGTATTGTATGAGAGTTCTACATTCGATGAACATATGAACCCAGTTGGCTTCAAGAATATCAGCACAACTCCACCATTTGCTTTCATTACTCTTGGTTATAAGGTCAATTCTGTGTGGAGTGTAAAAGTTTCTATGAATAAATCTCCAGGTATATAGTCTCCAACATAAAGATGATGAAGTGTTGAATTTAATAACTCTTTCTTATTATCATTAGATAAAGGTTCACCATTAATCTTTATGGAGTAATTCCAAAAAGCTTGGTCAAAAGTAATCAAGTCTTTTCATAGGATTTTATATACAGGTGATATGCTTAATTTATGTTCAATGTTCATTAACTACACCATATGAATAGTTGTATCAATCTTGGTATAATATCAGTTTCCAGATTTATTGACACTCTCACTTTATTTTCATCAAACTGCCTTAAAGATTGAGTTCAGAGCCATTTATCTTGACAGACATTATATCTGGCTAAGAGAAAGTTCATTGGTTGGATATTCTTATTTTCTATAAACTGGTGCCAAAACTTTAGATTATTCTCTTTAAGATTCCGCATATTGTTGATATTGAAGGTATTTAGGCAATTTGGTGTATATGCTATGGGAAATGAAATGAAAAAGGTGTTCTTTACACTATAATTGTTGTTGATTATATTTTTGAAAATATAAAATATTTGGTTTATACCATGTGAGAAGTGGCTAAATTTCTAATTATATAAGCAATATTCACAGAGTATCCAAAATATTTTGTTAATTCCAAAGGTTTCCTTAAATTGGGTTTCTGAGTTTTCAGAGGAAGTTATATGTATAACGTATCCAAAGTTTATTAAAACCAAGCAACGTTTTTGTCGCCCTACTTGAGCAACTTCTTCAGAATAAAATACAGAACACAAGTGTATTCACTTTTAAAATGTCATACAATTAACGCCAAAAAGTACTAACCAATCAAAACTGATTCTCATGAAAAATACATCAAATAAAACAGCACTAATAAAAAATCTTGATAAACCATTCATAAAAATTCTTTCGTAAACATTCTAAAAGGAACATGAAGCACAGGGAGCACGCAATAAGCAATTTTTATACAGCTATGGTAAATCAGATACTACAGGTGTAAATGTAAATCACATTCGTTATAACTATGTATGTAGTATAAAATAGTTAAAAAAACAAATGCTTGTTTATCTCAAAAAACGTTTTAATTTGAGAAAACATGCAATGTTGCAATTGTCGTTTAAGCCTGGATGTGAAAAAGCATTTAAAGATAATTGCCATTCTAATTCATGACAGTCTAACATGAGGGAAGTAGGACCGCCTCTCATGTTATGAGCCACTTGATCAATAGCTGTGAATTGAAAAGAATGGTCTGGTTTTAAACTAATATGTTTAGCTAAAGAATTTTGAACTTTATTCTTGGTAATTGCATAAGAGTGCTCATACACCCTATCACGGAACTTTCTATCTGTTTTTTTCCACATAAAATGCGGGATAGTTTTTCCAAATAGCTAAGTAAATGACACTTTTAGAGTTGCAGTCGAACTTATGTAAAATCTGGTAGTTTTTGTTAGCTATCTTAAATGTACTACCACCTTTGATGTATTTATACATCTTACAGGCTCCACAAGGAAAACAGCCTTATGTTCTACATTTTATTTTTTATTTTCATCCCATTTGTTTCCAAAAGACATTTCAAGTTGGCTTCTCTTCTATAGACAATCACAGGATAAAGACCAATTATTTCGATTAATATATTGTCCTTATATAGGAGGTGCCAATTTTTTATTAAAATAGATTTAACAAAACCACTGTCATTATTAAATGTGGTAATAAAACTAGTTTTGAAAGTAGTACTAGTAGTAGCATGGACCACTGCAGGTTGGTCACAACTAAGAATAGGGGCATTGTTTGATGTGTTCCCTATAGCTAAGTCACTAACTACATTAGTCTCAACTAGATCCAGATTGTTTTGAATCAACATTTTGTTCAAGATAGGTGAAAAGATACCTGATCCTGTTGGAAAGGATGTTTGTCAACAGAGGGTACCCTAATTGGTTCACGATTTAATTGTGGAAGTCAAAGACAAACGTAGGTCAGGTATCTTTTCACCTATCTTGAACAAAATGTTGATTCAAAAAACAATCTGGATCTAGTTCAGACTAACGTAGTTAGTGACTTGGCTATAGGGAACACATCAAACAATGCCCCTATTCTTAGTTGTGACCAACCTGCAGTGGTCCATGCTACTACTAGTACTACTTTCAAAACTAGTTTTATTACCACATTTAATAATGACAGTGGTTTTGTTAAATCTATTTTAATTAAAAATTGGCACCTCCTATATAAGGACAATATATTAATCGAAAGAATTGGTCTTTATCCTGTGATTGTCTATAGAAGAGAAGCCAACTTGAAATGTCTTTTGGAAACAAACGGGATGAAAATAAAATGTAGAATATCACACTGTTTTCCTTGTGGAGCCTGTAAAATGTGTAAATACATCAAATGTGGTAGTACATTTAAGATAGCTAACAAAAAATACCAGATTTTACGTAAGTTCGACTGCAACTCTAAAAGTGTCATTTACTTAGCTATTTGTAAAAACTGTCCCGAATTTTATGTGGGAAAAACAGATAGAAAGTTCAGTGATAGGGTGTATGAGCACTCTTATGCAATCGCCAACAATAAAGATGAAAATGCTTTATCTAAACATATTAGTTTAAAACCAGACCATTCTTTTCAATTTGCAGCTATTGATCAAGTTGCTCATAACATGAGAGGCGGTCCTACTTCCCTCATGTTAGAATGTCGTGAATTAGAATGGCAATTATCTTTAAATGCTTTTTCGCATCCAGGCTTAAATGACAATTGCAACATTGCATGTTTTCTCAAATTAAAAAGTTGTTTGAGATAAACAAGCATTTGTTTTTTTAACTATTTTATACTACATACATAGTTATAACGAATGTGATTTACGTTTATACCTGTAGTATCTGATTTACCATAGCTGTATAAAAATTGCTTATTGCGTGCTGCCTGTGCTTCATGTTCCTTTTAGAATATTTACGAAATAATTTTTATGAAAGGTTTATCAAGATTTTTTTATTAGTGCTGTTTTATTTGATGTATTATTCATGAGATTCAGTTTTGATTGGTTAGTACTTTTTGGCGCTAATTGTATGACATTTTAAAAGTGAATACACTTGTGTTCTGTATTTTATTCTGAAGAAGTTGCTCGAGTAGGGCGAAGAAAATGTTACTTGGTTTTAATAAACTTTGGATACGTTAAAACATATCTGCGCACTCTGTTGGGCTTGTTTTGGCGGCTATTTGAACTCTCTAACTTGTCTTTTGCAGTAGTTTTTCGTTTGTACCAGTTTGGAAGTTATATGTATTTCATGTAGCTGTTTCCAGCTAGAGGTGTATATGGATGAAATCCAGTGTAGTCTTATGTTAATAATAACAGATTTGGAATATAATTCTATGTTGGGAAAAACAATCCCATTACTGTCCCAGGCTCTAACATGCCATTTATAGGCTATTCTTGGTTTCTTTGGGAACCATAGAAAAGTTAGTAATAGGGAATATATTTGTTTAAAGAATTTCTTAGGAGGAGTAAAATCAATGATTGTATGTAAAATAAAATATTGGACAAAATAATCATTTTTATTAATGTAAGTCTGTCTTCCATGGTGAAAAATAATTTTATTCCACTTTTTAGTCAAGTCACGGATTATAGCTACCAGTTTAGTGAAGTTAAATGTAATAGTCTCATTCCACTTATTCTTAATACTTATTCCTAGATAATATATCTCATAATTTTTCCAGTTGAATGTATTGTATTTTTGCAAATTGCTGTTTATTTTCTTATTTATTAAAAGTGTTTGTGTTTTATTTTGATTAAAATTGAGCCCTGAGATTTTTCCAAATAGAGTTATGGCATTCATGATATGTTGTAAAAAGCTGAACTTTTGAACAGTATCCCTCATTAACCTGAAATCCTTTGATTTTTTGGGTTATTTCTAATAAATGAAGCAAAAGGTTCCACTGATAAAGCAAATATTGGGGATAGAGGGCAACCTTGTCTAGTTCCCTTACAAATTTTTACTGGGGATGATAGACATGAACCAATCTTAATAAATGCTTTAGAATCACTATAAATATTTAATATCAGTTTTGTGAAATCTGAAGTAAAGTTAAATTCTTTAAAAATTTTTTGTAAGTATGACCAACTAAGGGAATCAAATGCCTTATCAATATCCAGACTAATAATGGTTAATTGTTTCTTGGTTTTGTTTGCAATGTCTTTTAGAGATAGTAGCTTAATAATATTACTGTGCACTTTTCTATGTAAGATAAAGCCAGTTTGATCAAAGTGTATTAGATTGGGTAATATATTCTTTAGACTTTTGGCCAGGATAGACATGAAAATTTTATTACCGATGTTTAACAATGATATGGGTCTATAGGATGCACATAGTTGGGGGTCCTTACCTTGTTTCAGAATGGGGGAAATTATTGAGTACTTCCATGAGTGAGGGAAAACGAAGTCTTGTTTAACCATGGAGAATGTGTTTAATAATAACTTTATTGTGTGCTCTGGAAGAATTTTATATATTTCTGGGATTATCCCATCTAACCCTTGGGCTTTATTATCCTTCAGATTTGTAACTTGTTCTTTAGTTTAGTCTTGATATTTTGTTATACGAATTTATTTATTACATCATCTGAATCTAGTGGTGATTGCATGTCATTGATTGACCAATAACAATTTCTAAAGGCTTCTAATATACCTCCTAAATCAGTTGTTCTTTTTACTGTGTTATTATTCTTGTATTTAATTTCATTAATGCGATTTTGTTTACTAATTTGTTTGGATCTGATAGCTAGTTTATGTAAATGTCTGGGGTTTACTGAATAGGACTGTAGTTTAATCTTTTTCTAAGCTTATAACAAACTTATGATTCAATATTTCCAAATAATTGTGATTTAGCTTAGAAATTTCAGTAAGTACTGATTTATCATTTGATTTTAAATTTAGTTTCAACTTATCTATTTTGACTAATAAATCAGAAAGTTCCTTGACCCATTCCTTTGTCCTTTGAAAATGCCAAGCTTTAACTCCAGTAAAGACGTGAACTTTTAATGCATCCCAGAGTATGATATCTGTTACTTCACCATTACTGTTTTTTTTCCATAAATGCATTTATTTCTTTTAATAACCACTCCTTAAAACCTTTTAACTTAGTAACACAGGCTGGAATTCTTTGAAAAATTATCATATCTTTTTTCACAGTAAAGCTGAACAAAAGGCATTGTGATCAGAGTGTAGACATGACTGTATTGCAACATCACTTATTTTAGAGTAAAGAGTATTAGACACAACAAATCTTATCAGTATTAGTTTGTGTGCTTAATCAGAAAGAATAATTGGTGTATTGAAGTGAATTTTGAACTCTTAAATTATGTATGTCTCTAAAATTCATTGAGGCTATAAAACTGTTTACCTTTTTAGCTTGTGTCGTTAGTTTAACCTTACTATTTTTAGAGATGTCTTCATCTGATAGCAAGCAATTGAAATCTCCCACCAGAATAATTTTTCCCTTTGCATGTAAAGTAATGAGATCCAAGTATTTCTTCACATATATAGTTCCTAGACCAGGAATCCAATATGAGTTTACCAGTGTGATGCATTTCTTATTAACTTCCAGCACTACTAAGCTTAACATTCCATCTTTATCTGAAAAGGTGTTTAAAACTTTAGGTACTATATAGGTATTATTTGATAGCATAAGAGTACCTCTCCTTTTGGCTTTAAAGAAGAAATCTGTGAGAACTGTAAAACCATTAAATGATAATTTTTGAAAATCCTTCTCCAGCAAGTAGGTTTCCTGCAAGAAGATTATCTGAGTTCTGTGCATTTTAATGAATTGAATTAAAGCAGCTCTTTTGACATTGTTATTTAAGCCATTAATAGTTAATGATAAGAATGTATATATCATCATTTGTTAAAGTTATATTTAGAGCATCAATAATATCTACCAAGTATAATGACTTGAAGTAATTCATGAAGTTATGTATCATGGATGAGTCAAAAATCTTTAAAAACAAATTCTGAAACCAATAACTAAGAAAACATACATACATGGAACCTAAAGTTCCAGGTTTAGTTAATAAATTAACTAAACCACCCTGTAATACCATCTCACACACCAAAAACATACATAAATAGCTCCTGCTTTAAATATAGTATATGAAACATTTATTTTAATTTGCGTGCTCTGCTCCTATGCTGTGCTGGATCCAAAGTCTTCTTAAGACACACAGTCAGTTTACTGCTGAATCAGAGATACAGAGCTTTGCATGACTCCATCTGTAGTCCGTTTAAAGCATGAAGCCTTTCAAATTGCACACTGATAAAGAAATATATTTTGCAGCTATAAGCACAGTTACAAATAACTTATTTTATGACAAACGACACATACTATTTCTGTCAGATTGTAGCATATATTTACAAAGTTTTCCTTCATTACAGATATGAATGATGACTTCTACAAAATACCTCTCTCTGTCCCTTTCTCACATAATTGAACTACTATATTAGTTATATAGAGTGCTAGTCATGCACATAGATTATTTCTTCTTGGTATCTTTTTTGGTCTTCTGTGGGAAGTCACATAATGTCTGTTTTTAGACTTTTCTATTGTCCTTTTGTGATTTACTTGTAAGCACTTTTGCTGATATGAGGATGCCGTTAACAGAAATCTGAAAGGAAACATTTGTACAAGCTGTTCCTATTGAAAAAACATCACGTATTGCTGAATTTATAAAAAAGGATGTATGTTAATAGATATTTGTTCTGCAAACATGAGAAAATCATGCCCGATATTGCTTTGTTAGGCTTTTCTGATGCTGTGAAGAGAAGCCTGTCTGTTATACATACAGTATGAATGCACATTTTACATTGCTAAACTCTGTACATATATTCAAGCAAACTTTTTATTCTATGCTTTATCTTTCAGCATATTTACAACAGAATTAATTTCAGCCTTATATTCATAATATCTAACAATTCCCTCTTTTTTTAAACATACTCAAAACACTTTATACTGATATGTATTTTTGATCACATTATATAGAAAACACATTAAGAAACAAAACCTTTAGTCTTTTTTTGATACAAGTCAAAATGCAATTGTACATAATTAGTACAATGAAAACATGTATTACTACCAAACTGAATGTATTTAACAACGTTTTTCTTTTGCAGACCATTTTGTCAAAATATTGTATTAGTTACGAGCTGTGTCTGCTTTAATTTTATTTTTTAATTTATTCTTTTGCAATCACAGAATTTAATTTATGACTTAAAACTGTTCCATTAACTCTTTGCAATTGTTTGAATTAACTATAAGAGACAAGAACTATGTGCTACTGCAAGCATTTATACACTGCTGAAAATATACAGTTTCAAAGTCATTTTAACCATAATATTGTGGTCATGTCTCTGAACTGCTCATTAACATCTTGGTAAAGTACTGAACTGGGCTTAAATAATACTTGAGGATTTAAAAAAATATGACTTATACATTAAAGAATGCTATGTACATATTAGTCAATTAGCTGTATGAATACAATATTTTAATACATTTTTTCTCTAGCTGGGGTAAAACCAGTGATATTATAACTTGACAAATTACTTTTGAACTTATTACAATGCATTCTGTACAGTATATATTTACATAGACTGTTTGCTATTCATGCATTTCAATCTAGTAGGTACCCTGGACCCATTTTTTTATTACACATATTCATTGCTAGATGTTAATTTCATTTGTAATGAATTCTTCTGCATTTGTACATAAAAAGACTATTTGTACTGAATTTGTCTGCATTTGTACATACAAAGACTGTAAAGTATATTTAGTCTAATCTTACAAATTTAATAACATTAAAATTAAGCAAAATCTTGGAAAATGTTTGTCTCTTTAGAAATATCTAGTGGAATAGGCACCAAAGGCATTTTTAGAAACATTCATGCTTTTTTATACCAACATTATTTTGCCAAAAATATAGCTTGGACTTTCAGATTTCTTATGCACTAATACCTGTTTTTTTCCTTCCCCCCTAAAAGAGTATTGTCAAGAAGGAATTAAATATTATTTTTTCCTGTAGCTCTATTTCAGACCCTTGTGCAGTACTGCTTATACAGTCAGTGTAAAACTGAGAAAGTGCCCCTCCCCTGTAGTATTGTACTATTGTTTATTTGCTTTAGAATGTACACCAGCCCAATACTTTGGCCACACATCTGCTCCACTAGGCTACCAAACTATAGATCCCGGTCTGATTTGATCATTTTTATAAAGCTTTTGCTGTTTATTACCACTAGTAGATATTTACACCCTCCTGCACAATTGATTTGAACTGTATGTATACTATAGCCCATATGCTGGCTGTACTTGATGCAATTGAGGGTTTTTTTTCTATTAACATTTATTTGCAAACAGATTATCAGTGACATCTATGCACAATTGTGACATTTTATTACAATTACCAAATAGTGTTGCATGTGAACATTTTAACAATTATGTTTTAATAATGGGCCGGATTCATGAAGGCTTGCACAGAGTCTAAGAGTAGAGTAAGACTCCATGCAGCCAACATGTCTGCCGAGCGATCCAGGAACAGCCAGCAGGGATGTGCAAGAGAGCTCCTAAAACAACTCTTACACGGACAGGGTTAGGTTATGCAAATTACCTCATTTGCTGATGAAAGCTATGCAAATGAGGTAAATTTGCGATCCAGGAAACCCTAACCTGTCCGAGTAAGAGTTGTGTTATTTGCAGAAATGTACTCCATTGTCAACTGAGTGTCATTCTGCAAATAGCAAAACGGAGCCATGACAGCTCCAAATAAAGGCTGCATCCAGTTGAGGAAGCATGCCGATGGCCAAATATACAGCCATTGGCAATTTTCCCATTGCAAAATAAAAAAATATTTTTTTTTTACCTCGATCTCCAAAGTTTGAGAATAGCACAGTGCTACGCAAAAGTGCTGTGCTCTAAAAACCATGAAAAAAAAATAAAAGCCACAAATAGGGATTTTACTCAAAATATTCAACTGCCATGCAAGTGAATGGCAGGCTGAAGACAACATGGCTACTGAGTAGAGGTTGCTAAGGGGGGAAGCTCAGTCTAAGAGATGTTACCAAGCATTAGTAGGCAATCCTATGCAAATGAGGGTAAGGATAGTGAATCCCAATTTTACATGGCATATGAGCAAAGTCTGTGGAGTGTAAGAGTAGGATAAGGGGAGTATCAGAGTAGAAGATAGGTGACATCAAGAGGGGGGTATGTAAGAAAGAATGTAAGCTCATTGGAGCAGAGTTGCATGTGTTTGCTGTCAGTTACTCATCACTGGAAGAGCCGTGTTAACAGGTATCCTAGCTAAAGCCAAGAAATTGAAGGTGTATGCCATGGATAACACTAAAGTTTCTTGTAGAAGTGCCTGCAATGTGTTTGCATGCAGGTGCGTGCCTGTAAATCTGAGTAAGACTGTGTGCGTGCGTGTGCGCCAGTGTGCGTTTAAGCCGGAGTAAGCATGTGTAAGGTTGTTGAAATTTGTGTAAGCGCGTTTGCACCTGTGTGCGCACGTTCAAGCAGGAGTCAGCAAGTGTTAGGCCGTGTAAGCATGTGTGCGTGCGTGTGAGCTGGTGTGCATGTGTTTGCACTTGTTTGCGTGGTGCTGCCCCCTGTGGAAACAGAAAGGGAAAAGGAAGCACAACAAATAGTAGGAAGTTAACTAAGGAGAACTAGCAGAGCTAGCAGGTGAAAACAATCAGAATCAGGCAATTATACAGGCAGTACACTAGCCCAGCCCAGCCCAGCACTTAAAACTCTGCAAACAACTTTCCACCATGTTTTCCTCAGTGACACTGCAACACTGCAGTAAACTAAGAGAAGTGAAAGCTTAAAAAGCTTTACTGAGACAAAAATGTTAGTGGCTGCCATTGTTGTTATAAGGCGACATATGCAACATGCTGAGGGTGGTGACAATGCGAATGCTGCTGGGCAACCCACAGTGAGGAGATGGAGAAGAGTGTACAGGCCCAGAGTAACCTACCAGGGGCTACATGAGCTGGAGATAGTGGTGCACTATAGAGTTGACAGAGACCTCATTCAACAATTTGTTCAGCTGTGTAGGCCACGCCTCACACACAGAACCAAGAGAGAGGAACCCATGCCAGTGGAAACCAAGGTATGTGTTGGCCTACGAATACTAGCAACAGGTACCTTCCAGAGACCAATTGGTGATATGATGGGGATTTCACAGGCATCAGCATCCAGGGTACTGCACCAGTTCCTGAATGCCATGTCTGCACATGTCGGTGATCATGTATATTTCCCCAATTCCCATGAGGTATTGGCCAGCAATATGCGTCTTTTCCAGCAAATAGTGGAATACCTGAGGTAGTGGGTGCAATAGACTGCATGCACATACGCATCAAAGCACCAGCTAGTGAGCGGGATAGGGCCTACTTTAACCACAAGGGCTTCCCCTCCATCAACTGCCAGGTCATGTGTGATGCCCAGGGCATAATACTGAATGTGTGTGCTGGCTGCCCTGGAAGCTACTATGATTCCAATATCTGCCATCTGACACAGCTGTACCAGACATTTGCCAATGGGGACATCCCTCATGGTCACCTAGTGGGGGATGCTGGATATGCACTGGAGCTGTGGCTGATGACACCCATCAGAAATGCACACACACCTGAACAGGAAGGCCATAATGAGGCACACACACAAACACGAAATGTAATCGAGCATGTGTTTGGGCTGCTCAAGTCATGGTTCCGGTGCCTGGACACATCTGGTGGAGCCTTGCAGTACTCACCAACTACATGTACCCAAATTGTCATGGTATGTGCTATGGTACATAATATGATCCTGCAAAAACAGCTGCAGCAGGAGCAGTATAGGCCCGGGCCAAACAGCCCCCCACCATTGCCAAGGCCATCACAGGCAGAGCGTGACTCAGAGGAGGAACAACCTGAGCCTGCCCCAGTAGGCAGAAGGAGGTGTGCCCAGTATGCTTTGGCCTTGGCAAAGAGGCAACACATAGCACATACACTGGCTCAGTAGGAACCCTGGAAATCATACCTCTCTCTGACTCGCACATATAGTAAAAGGGATGCCTAACTTGACACTACCTGTTTTCAAACATGTATAGAGAGTGTACTATGTGCATCCGACATAGACAGCCCTGCAGCACCACCTGAGGCATGATTGCCATGTTTTAAGCAATATAAAGCAGTGGTAAACAGCTTTTACCACTATTTAGTATATGTAAACAAAATTGCACATGCTAACTAGCACAACTTTTGGCAATGTTGAGCAATATTGGGCAACGTTCAGCAATGTTGGTTAATGTAGAGCAATGTTGGGCAAGTTCGGCCAAAGTTGGGCATAGTTGAGCAAAAGCAGATAAACATGCTCATATTTGCTGTACTGGTCCTTAAGCAGTCTGGTCTGCCCAGTATGAAAATATAAAGCAGTGTCAGTCCTCGAACCTTGGATACTGTTCACTATAGTCACTGTACTGAACCATTAAACCATGACAGCATTTCACTGGTCAGCCTGTATGAAAAAATATTGATAAGTCTATGCAAAGTGTCTCATGGAAACCATGCAGGCACAGCATAATCCCTGTAGAGTTATGACACAAAGGTGAACCCTGCAGTAAAAATACAACTTGATTTTCAACACACATATAGTATAAATGTTAATATTGGGCATGTTCACACACATCAACAAATGTAGTGGACTTCAGACAGCAACATACTGAAAGGTCACACTGGGCATGCTCACACACTTGAATAAATGAGGCAAATGTCAGGCAACAACATACTGAAATGCCAAACTGGGCATGCTCACACACTTAGGCCATGCCTGAGTACAGCAGTGGGCCACACATATCTGGCAGTTGCATGTGTTAACCCAGGAACCTCCCACTATTCACCAATCCTGCCTTGTGCACAGTTATATGACAACAGACACATATATAATATATTGGAACCCTGTCATAATCAAATATGTACTACAGATACTTAGGTTGTTCATAGAAAGTGGAAAAGCAAAGAAGATAAAAAACCTGCAATCAGTGTCATCAATAAACAATGTGCACTCCAAAAATTATCCAGTCCAGGTTATGGAAAGATTATCTGTGAAGGAGTCCATACAGAACCATGACACTTCCTTTGGCTATGTCATAAATAGCAATGTACACTCATATATGTCCTGAGTCAGGGCCAACTGTAAATGACTGACAATGCCAACATCCTGTCAGACAGGCCCATAGATACATACCCACCTCCCACTGACAAAAGGCCCTATCATCATACCAGGAGATATCACATGTAGAATGGGTAAACAGCTCCTTCCAAAGCTGAAAACATGGCATCAGTTGGATTACATTGTTTCCCTATATGTGTCATAAGTGAACTGCAGAACAAACAGACCCTGCACCTCAACAGTCTGTTGAGCCTCATCCTCTCTACAGGATATGAAACTGTTAAATGGGTTACAGCAACATCTGGCACACTCCACAAGTGTTGGTGCATAACATACTATGGGAACTATAGTCTTATAAGCCTATGAAGTCTGATCTGCAAGGCCATGGAGTCCATCATGATTGAAGTCATAAACAGAGATATTGGAAGCCTACAAACACACAACCCTACCAACTTTGGTTTGGTCATGGGTAGATCATGGTTCCCAAACCTGCTAGACTTTTTGCAAGGCAGCCACCCAGGACATACATCAATGAAATGAGCTACACACGTCCCACATAGACTTTGAATAGCCCTTTTCCAACATCCTAGACACATGTCGTATCCACAAAATCAACAACCTGTGCATAAATATGTATTGTCATCTGATGGATTGGCAACTGGGCCACAGATAGATCACACAAGGTAAGAATTGTGGAGTCCTGTTCAAGCTGGTAACACCTGCTGTCCCCCATGGCTCAGTCCTGGGATTGCATAAAACAAAGTGCACACACATTACCATGTCTAGTCTGATGATGTCAGCATCCTACAAATATAGCAGGAGAAATGAAAACACCCAGTAAAGCATGTAGTGCATCGTGTTAATGCGTATCTCTCTAGTATAATAACATAGTTAGGTAGGGGTTTGAATCCTGCAATTGCTGTGTGTGTGTTTGGGGGGTGTATGTTTGTGTGTGATTTCCTTTGAGAGGAGTGCCCTTTTTGGAGACTAGGAAAACACCTTAAAAGTGGTATATTCCTCTTTGGCAAGTCTGATGATGTCAGCATCCCACAAATATAGCAGTGGAAATGAAAACTCCCAGTAAAGCATATAGCGCGTCGTGTTAATGCGTATCTCTCTAGTATCATAACATAATTAGGTAGGGGTTTGAATCCTGCAATTGCTGAGTGTATGTGATACTGTTGGTCAATGGGTTGTGGGGTTTGCTTTTACTACTGTATGACATATCAGTATAACAACAGTATGTGCATTGCACACTTCAGGTATCTGTGTGGCAAATACATATATGTAAACGTGACCTCAATTAGTTCATAGGTGTGAAGCTTGCTTTCTACATGAATACATCTGTTACCTTTGACAGATTGTGCTGCTGCTTCTCTGACCTTAGGTCACATATGTATGTTTGTGACAAGGCCAGCCACTGTAGTGATCTGTGGCCTAGGTCATCTGTGTCACACACACCCATGACAGTTTCTATAGAATAGTGTGAGTGAGGGTTCATGCCTGGGGTATATTTCAGACATGTTCAAACACAACAAAGTCTGTCAATAATGGACATTCATTATAGGTATACAACAACTTTGTGGATATGCATACAGACCCCTTATTGCTTATATGATACACCAAGGGACTTCAGAATACCTTTGGAAATGTGAATACCAAAGGACAGATGACATAACACTTGGCTGTATGTACACATCGGTACCTGTTCTACATGTTGGGGGCTACTACCTGTGTGGTACTGTCGGGATACTATGTTTAGTAAATGTGGATGGCTATGCTATAGTTAGCTTATAGCTTTACAGCATGGGTTGGACAACAGGTATCTGTCTGTATGATACCCTTGTGGAGGATAAGTGTCTCATCCAGAGAATGCATTGTAGGCCACTGTATGCATTTCCAGATGTGGACGGACATATCCCTAGTGTGTTTGCTTGTACCTAAAAGGGCTATATGCTAAACATGAGTGGTCCCAGGAATGGGTGTCGGTCAATACCACTGGTTACTGGTATAATATAGTACCTGAAGGATCCAAATGCTACTGAGTTTCCTACATCTATGTGTCAGTTGTCAAGACATCATCTAACGATTGGTTATAGTCAGGCTGTTGAGGTTATGTATACTACCAGAATGCAAACTAATGACAGATAGTAACAGTATTACCCACAGCATAGTGCCAAACCATGTCATACACACATGTGTACCCAAGTTAAAACATATATGTAGTAAAATGCATACTGGCCACCAATAGAAACTATGAAGTGTTAACACTGTGTAATACAGGGCATGTCACCCTTCCCATGTGTCCACTATGCACGTACATGCAGACAGTGCACTTCCACCATGTTCACAAATCTACACCTGCAAATCTGTACTACACACATCACACGTACTGTCCACTCACCAACACATGCTGCCAAAACTACACACATCAGCCAAGTGGCACATGGGCAGACAATACATTTTTGGAATTAACACTGGTGTAACCAATACTACATTGATAATCATAGCTTTAATGCATCATGCCTGCTCAGATATACCTACAAGGATATCATTACACTTTACTGTTGACAACATGCTAACATTGCTACACTGTTATAAAGTCACCCTGTGCATCAGCACCATGTTAGCCTGTTCCTGCATCAATGTTACAGATGACAGGAGGTGGCACAGTTTCATCATATGCACAGGGTGTGTTGTTGGTTTGCCAGAGCCCAACATTGCCCCATGCAACTCACATGTATGTGTGTGTGTGTGTGTGTGTGTGTGTGTGTGTGTGTGTGTGTGTGTGTGTGTGTGTGTGTGTGTGTGTGTGGGACAACAGTACAGCATGGGTCAATGTTGATGTAATGTGTGTGTGTATGTGTTAGCGCTAGCTGTTTGGGTTATGTGTGTGTGTGTCTGCATGCACACAGTTCCACCATGTGGCTGCCATATACGGGAGGTTGTGGGACATTGACAGACTGTACCTGCCAGGCTGTACAGATCACCGTCTCTGGCCATGGACACAGTACCTGTGCCTGGCAGGGGTGCCATGGACAGTATCGGATACTAAGCCAGACTGGGTACTATCATCAGAGGCAGAGGGATGTTGACTGTCCTGCTGGGACTGGCCAGAGCCACATGCACGTGGTCTTTTATGATGGTCTATTGACAGCCCAGCCACAACATTGCTGGGGCTGGTACTGTGACTACAGGAGCGGCTGTGACTTGTGTGCCATCCGTGACGACTGCCAGCTGATGATGTTGCTGGCATACGTCCACGTCGACATCTCAGCCGTCCTGCACTGTCCTGGCACATGGACATGACATTGCAGAGGACATCTAATGTCTCCCCCAATGTCTATCAATGACCTTGGTGTAATTACGGACGGCACCGGTAAGGTCACGGATACTGTCATTGATAGCAGTGTTATGGGCCCTCTGCACCCTTAGTCCCTGTCTGGTGTACCGTTCCATACGTGTCTGTGCCTGCATTACAGCCTGGAACATACCTGAGGTTGTAAGACCTGTGGGCTCATGTATGCCAGGGGCATTATGACCAGCAGTGCTCCCACAAGAACCCCTGGACATCTACCTATGTGGTACCATTCCAGGAATCTGGGTATGGCTGCTGTGAGGGGATGCATGTGCCATAGATACCACACTATCCTGGTCAATGCCTACTGTATGCTGTCCCTCAGCTAAGGCCATTGGTGATGAGGGATGTATTGGCAGTATGAATGTGCACATAGATGGGTTGGAAAGCTGTGTACTGTGGATTGGAGGCCCAATGACAGACCCTGTCAAACCTGCCTGTGCCACAACACATGTATCATCATTTCCACTATTTGTGGCAGTGACTTCAGGTTCCCTGCTGCACTTAACCAACACAGCCTAAGCACCTGTGCGAGGAAGACAGGAAACACACTGTACAATCTGTACATGATGTTAGCACACATGCACACATGAAGACATGCACACATGAAGACATGCACACATGCACACATGCACACATGAACACATACACACATGCACACATGAACACATGCACACATGCACACATGAACACATGCATACATGCACACATGAACACATGCACACATGAACACATGCACACATGCACACATGAACACATGCATACATGCACACATGCACACATGAACACATGAACACATGAACACATGCACACATGCACACGTGAACACATGAACACATGAACACATGCACACATGCACACATGAACACATGAACACATGCACACATGCACACATGCACAAATGAACACATGAACACGTGCAAACATGCACACATGAACACATGCACACATGCACACATGAACACATGAACACAAATACACTATTCACTAAAGTAGACACACACACACACACACACACACACACACACACACACACACACACACACACACACACACACACACACACACACCAACAGCAATCCAGAACATACTCATTAGTGGTTGATGGTGGAGTACAGTATCACAAGCCAAAGAGTCCTATCACAAATGTCAGCATGCAGGATGTGTGTTGTTCAACAGCATGCAGTGCGAGTGTAGAGAGTCCTTGTTAATAACAGTATGCATGTCTTTGATGCATGTGTGTTGTTCAGTGATTGGCCTCACCCTGGAACACAATGTGTTCATGGACACAACATTGCTGTGCAAGTATTAAATGCTTTTCAATGTCCTGTGCACCATCACTCACAGGTATACATACCATGGCTGGATGCATACAACTGTCAGGTGTATAGCAATGAGTGTTATGTGTAGTACTGTAGTTACTGTAACTGGATGTAGTGCAGTACCATGAGCCATCATCAGGCAGCATCATGTGGTCACTCAAGGCCACTAATGTGTGCCACACTGGCAACTATCTTGCTGTACATGAATTGCAGCACTGTGGCTACATTAACTATTTCACAGGCAGTTGTTACATGGGTATGTAAGGTGTTCAATAGGGAGCATTGCCTAACATGAATGTGTTGTGTGTTGAAAAGTGTTGCACCGCCCCATGATAGGCCTCTACCCCTCAGGTATAGTATGTGTGCTGTGTGGATCACATTTGGGATACTGGAATCTGACCTTACAGCAGGTGTCTAAATACGCCATGTGTATCATATTAACACGTACTGCGTATGACAAAGTGGTGTATGTTGTGTGCATGTGTATTGACTCTGCCTATACAATGTCCACTACAGTGTACCATAATTGTTTGGGATGCTCTATGTATTGCATGTGTTTGAGGCAGCTACTCATGTTACTGGGATGTGCATAGTCCCACAGAAAACACACAGAGCATGCATTATCTGTAGGTGTTTTACATGTGTATATGGCCTACAACTCACCTATGACATGCACATGTTATTTGCTGTATTAAATGTAGAACACTCACCAGCATGGATCTGCTGTCTTGCTGTCACACCAGAGGGGCCTACAAGGATATGAGACAGTTTGTCAGTGTCAACAACTATGGCATTGCTGCTGTGAGTTTGCAAATTTACAGTAGTACAATGGTTGACAGTCACATGCATACAGATTATGTTCCAAATTATCAGTATTGCACAACACCAGGCTCCACAGCTTCTAAATACACGGTACACATCTGACATATCTGGCATGTTCTAACAATCGAGCTAACAGTAGTCAACAGATATGCCATGTTACCTGCACACTCCGAGTCAACTTGCTGGATGACTCTGGCCTCCATGATGACACATGTCTGTTGTAGTGGTTGGCCAGGAGCCACCATGCTGAGGAGCAGCTCTTTCACTCTGGTGAGGGGCGGATGTAATGCTGCACCACCACCTGTGGCAAGCTGTTGTCTGCAGACATCAGAGGCATGCTGCCGGACATGTCTAATTAAATCACTGCAGTGATGGCGTACCTGCTCATAAGTCCGGTTATGCATGCCTACGTCATTAACCCGATGGAAAACATCTTGCCACAGTGCAGTGCACTCATGCTGGTCCTGGCTGGTTCTGGAGAACAGCAGGGTGTGATGTTGTACTAGGGTGGATATTATGATTTCCTCCTCTTCAGAGGAATACACAGGGTTGTGATGCTGAGACATGTCCCTGGAAGTCAATAAAGCAATAATTGTGAGCAAGTCATGTGACACTCTTAACATTCTAAAGTACAGATATCAATGAAATACCATATATAGCAACCTATTGTCTGTCAGTAGATACACACTTTTAATACCACATATCAGTGCTCAGCCCACAACTGCCTGACAGTGCCTGGCACGTTCTATATATTAAACCATGTTCTGCACAGCAACAAAGTGATTTCCAGAGTGGGGCCCATGCTTGTTTGCTGTGGACACTGTTGTTTAAGTCAGAAGGTTGGTATACTTCTTATATCGGAAGCTAGAGGTGTAGACAGTGATGTACATGTTGTACTCAGACCTGACTGTTGCCACTTCCAGTACAGAGCTATCAGTGTAGAGTTTAACTCACCCCTACAAATGCTTACACAAGATATATGTGAGTATGTAGTTTCTTTTCTACTTATATAATTAACAGCCATACAAAAGTAGTTATTGAAAAGTATTCTTTTGGCACATGAACTGTTTGTGATCTGTTATACTGTACATGCATATTAATGTACTCAATTCTGCAGGGATTGTGTTTTTTATTGTTAACATTAGCACAGGATTCTCAGGAAAACTGGACAATTCCAGTACTGAGTATGCCTACCTACATCCTTGGTAGACCCTAAATACACACGTATATTTAAAATTTGGGGGGGGGATGCAGACATACAGAGAGCATTATGTATTGTTGTGTGAATGTTATCTTACTGGACTTAAAGGATTGGTGTGTACCTGTTAGTTTATCAAGGCAGGTGGTCTGTCTGCATATTTCCCAACTGTGAACCTATCCAGATGGTAGCCAGATGTTAGCCTGTAATTCTTTGTCTGTGCAACCCACAGGTGTTTTCAGCACTGGTACAATGGCATTGTTACAGTCAGTTGCTACCAGTACATGGCTACATCCTTTGGTATTTCTGTGTTGTACTCCTACATAAGGGTATGCTTGTGGAAGTCCTCCCAAAGCTATTTGCAGAGTGTGTAACAGCATAAAAGCTGATATGCCTGTGTGTCTGTGCCTCTGCCAGGCCTATGAAACACTCAGATACATATTTGCATGGAGTCAGGGATAGGTAGTTAAAAGTGAGGTACACCTTCCAAATAATAGAGACAGTAAGTGTAGACTTGAGTGAAGCAGTGCATATGGATTAGTACACCTTTTATGAAGTACAAGCAGTGTCTACTGTTATTGTCATTATTCATTGTGTAATACCCCACCTTTCTGACTAACGTCAGTACTTTTCAGAGGGATTCAGTGGGACACAGCTAAAATATGTTTCACAATCAGGGACATCCCTGAAAAGTAGTCACAGTTAAGAAGTATGGCCTCTGCCCTAATCAGATATGCCAGTGTTTGTCCTGCTATGATACTGTGTGGGGGTTGTAAAGTGCCTCTATAACATTATTTGCTGCTAGAATGGCTGCTTCTCTTATCACAGTCATGTAATGCAATTCCACAACAATTGCTGGTAAAGATCCACAGAACAAGCTTTGTTTTATGGGCTTTCTATTTTTCCTTTACATTCACTCATTGTATTGCATGATATATTTATTTCAGCACCAAGTTATTGTATATCTGCTGTGGCTTAGTGGTACTTCATGCAGTCTAGTGTGTCCAAGGTCTGGGGTTCGAGACTACCAAAGGTGTTTTATTTTGCTGCTGCGCAGAACAAGGGCCCTGACATACAGAGTGACTGAGGCACTTTTAAGCAGTTGTAAGCAGGATTGCGTGAGTTTGCGTGACACTTAGCAATACTTAGTTAAGTGCACACATGAGCACACTCGCTCAAACCCGCTAACTACTGCTTAAAAGTGCTTACTCCTGCTAACCCCTGCACTAATTTCTTTGAAAGAAAAGAAAATGGGGAGATAGGAAAGTGGTGAAAAAGGGGGCACAAAGAGGGAAAGACAGTAGGGAAACAAGCTCAGGATGTGCAGGATGGGTGTAGGGAAGGTCCATAGCTGCCCATTTCTTTACCAGCAACAGCTGTGCATATGCAATAAATTTGGAGTGAAATTTGAAACCTTCTACCCCTGAGAGAGAGGTGAGGACAACAAAGTCTGTTGTACTGCCAATTATAATTATCAGTTTACATGTCCGGTGGACATGTATGCGAAATGGGCAGCTATGTATGGGGCATAATTTTTTTTTGTGGGAACAGATTGCCTTTTTTTTTTTTTTTCAGGTGAGAGAGGAGAGTGAGGTAGAGGAAGTAGGTATATTTAGGGAGGTAGGTTGGGGAGGTAAACAGACAAGACAAACAAGATGCATACAGGGGTGGAGTATGACACATGGGGTGGGTGAACACAACTAATGGGGATGGATGTTTGGAAATTGCAAGCCCATGAGCCCACAGATGGTAACAGTGGAACTGAGATCCCCACCCATGGGCAGTCACCACTGCATCTTCACAGCCCCGAGGGTCGCTGTGCTGGGGGCTGCATAGGAGGGGCAGGCTCACCCTTGAGTCGCGCCACTCTCTTCTTGAGCTGGTGTAGGGGATCAGTGACTGAATGCTGGATCTCCCTGAGCACCACAGCCCGGACCCTTCAGAGGGTAACAGGTGACCCTTCTCCGCCCTCGCTTGCATGGGGGGAACGAGCCCCATCCCTTGCAGCGCTTCCACCCGAAGGTGGCACAGGACCAATGGAGGAGGGGAGCCCGGGCTGGGCACTGGACCTGCTGGTGCCAGGTGCAATCGCCAGCTGAGGAGGGACAGGTGGGTCTGCTGGGACCGGCCTTCCCATACGTTCTGTGATTAGGTGTGTTTAATTACAACATAAACAACAGCATTCCAAATTTGTTGTAACAACATGCAGTAATATTCCAATTAACCCAACACACCAAGGTTCCAACAGTTGAACAGCAAGCATAACACATGCATATGTTGAACGACAGTGGACATTCCAACAGCATGCAGGGGATGATTGTTGGCAACAGGCCACCAAGATTGTGGTGTTTGAACAGGGCACATGCATCAAAGTAAATGCAGATATTTATAGAACAATAGGACATATGTCCCAACAAATGTTTTGAGATTAGACATACCCACTGAGGTGTGGAATTGCATTGTTTATGCACATACAGTAGGGTGTAGAAAGAAACTTCAATTAACATCTTATAAGTACTTTTAGTTTACACTACATTCCTATTGACTGCAGGTGTATATCCCCTACATGTATTATCACACTTGGCAACATGCATTAGGTTGTGCAATTGGTTTGGCTAGTTCATTATACACCTGACCTATATCTGACATACTAATTGTCCAAGATGCGGATGTTACTGCTACGTAGTTATTTATTTTATTTATATTTCTATATCTACATATCTGGATGTGTTCATGTGACATTTTCAGTTAAATTTCTACAGAACCCTACATTTCGTGTAGCACACTCACATTTCTGGGGAACACATTAACAAGCTACTCGTGTGCCAGATTTACTTATGCATGCCAGCCATTAACTGACTGTTGAGGACTGTATATATGCTTCACAGCTACTGGCACTTTGATCATCCACTTTATATGGGACTGCCCAACTGTGGGTTGACAGCACTTATTACAACAGTACTATTTGTATAATGCACGGTTACAACAACATTTCAAAGTAAGTGACACAGACACACTTCAAGCATTATACCTTTATTAATTACATTACACGCTTTTCTACAGGCTTTCTCCTTTATGATATTACAGTGCATACGGAAGACATATTCAAGACATATTATACCTTTATTAATAGGTTACAACACTCTTTTTCAGGCTCGCTCACTTATTTTATATGACAGTACATGCAGAGATATTATTCCGGACTTATTTTACCTTTCTTAATGGGTTACTACACTCTTTTTCTGGCTCTCTGACTTATTTTGTATAACAGTACATGCAGAGGTATTATTCAGGGCATTTTATGGCTGTATTATTGGGCTACAACACTTTCTTTCAGGCTCTCTCACCTATTTTATATAACAATACATGCAGAATAATTACTAACCTGCCTGGTGGCGCAGCCTATCTGCATAGACTTGTTGATTCGCAGCATGGACACCTGCAGCTGTGAAGTAAATGAAGGGATATTGAGACATACCTATGCATTATATAGACTAAATTAGCATGCCTTACATACGGCATTCCATGGCTACATACTCAGTAGTGGGGCATCTTGCATGTAACGGCTCTCCTGTATCTACTGGTTCAGTAGGTCCTGCTTCCATCTCTTCAGGTCTGCATGGTGGTGACAGACCTGCTCACCAGTCCGTGGAATGCCTGTGGCACTGGTGAGATCATGAGCTAACCAGTTCCAAGCCTCTGCCTTGTAGTCCGTCCCTTGAAACTGGCCCTGCAGGAATCTTGACTCATGACAGTGGACAAGGAGCCAAACCAAGTATTTTGACTCCTCGATGCCCCAGCGTTGCACTCGAAAGCGAATACTCTCTCCAGCACCAGCCATTCTAACTGCAGATGGGAGCTACAATCAGTTATGGCAAGTATTCCCGCCTATGGGGCTTAAATATGTTGCATTTCCCACACTTTTTTGTGATTGGCCATTTTTGTAAATTCTCGGCTGACTGCAGACCTGCTTAGCAATGGTTAATCTACCATTTATAAGTATATGTATGTTGACAGTGGCTGTTTACCCTAAGCTGTCATGACTTAGTGGTTCAGTACTTTGATTATGGTGTACAGTGTCCAGGGTTCGAACCTTGTCATTGCTTTTTATTTTACTACTGTCCAAACAGGCTAGGGGTTATGGCTGTGTTTAGGCAACTTTGCTCTACGTTGCTCCACGTTGCCCGGCAGTGCGCTGGATGGTGCGGCGCGCACCTCCGCACAAACCAATTATGCTGGGTAATGTGCTATTTAGCTATGGGCAACTCTATTGCACTGGGTAAAGCGCTGCTTAACTACGGGCAACTATATTGCACTGGGTAAAGCTCTATTTAGCTATGGGCAACTCTATTGCACTGGGTAAAGCACTGCTTAACTGCGGGCAATTATATGTCAGGAACCTTTATAAATATACATTTTGTTCACTGATACATAGGCCATTTCAATGCTTTTTAGTAAAATTTTAATCATATATGTCAGGAATTATTTCATATATTTATTTAAAACATAAAATAGAAAGGGGAGTGGTTGGACTCGAACCGTGACTGCCTCCTCTTTCTGCGAAGACTCTACCACTACACTATTGCTATTTGGCTTAATTTGCATAAACATTCCTTATTATGCTCTTCAATGTTGAGATTTCTAATTGCAGCTTAGCAATGGACACACCTGCACAAACATGCGCAAATACGGGCAGCTATATTGGGAATTAGAAAAAAAAATTAAAGTTTTACTTTTCATAACTGTACTGGGGGTTTACAATGTGAGGGAGTGTAGTGTTGGGTATGTAGACATTTGAGCGGACTCGCTCATGTGTGTTGACATTTCACAATTCAGACACTTGCAGGGGCATAGACCTTTGGACTGCTCCGCAGTCAGACACGCCCCCTGCCTTCCTGCATGGTCCATGTTGGACTTGGAGTGGAGTCCTTGTGCCCTCATGAATATGCATGGCACGCTGACGTCATACCATTCAACTGCAGTTTCCGAGTAAGACTTATTTAGTCTTACAAGGAGGATTCGTGAATCTGGGGGATTAAGTAAAGAGTTGTGCAAGAAAGTATTTAGTATTATTTTATGACAATCCTATTTGTCTTTTAATTTTTATTTGCATTTTCTTTGACAGTCCATGTGTTCTTATTTGCATGTCTTTTCAGAGTTTGTGTAGAGTATTCCATGTCCTCTATATGAGTTAGTATTTTTTTCTTGTGAATAAAGTCCAAAGCCTCTGATAAAGAGGTAAAGATCTTCTCACATTCTGTGCTTTGATGTTAACTTTTTAAAGAGATTTTATCAAGGGAACACATTCTTTCCTTCTAGATATGACAGATGAAGTATAGTCATTGTCAAAATGAATGAATTTGTCCTTTATCTTGATGGGAGAATTATTCCACGCAGACTAAAGAACTAAATCCTTATCTTGGGAGGACAAAAATCTATCAATGATGGCTCTGGGGTTAGGAGAAACTGTTGTTGAAGCAGGTTTTGTTAAAGATCAGTGAGCCCTCTCTATATTGAAGGAAAGTGCTTCAGGATGATTTAGTGCTGTTGGAAGCCAGTTATTAAGAAAGTGTATCATATCAGTTCTCTCTGGTACTCAGTATATTCTAATATTGTTTCTCAGTGACATACTTTCTAGGTCTTCTTCCAGCTTTTCTGTTAGTTTTGTATTCTGTTTCAAAATAAACTCATTTTGACTTTCACATTCCATCAGTCTGCCATCCATACCTGTTACAGATTCCTTGATAGAAGCAATTTGTTCAGAATGCTTTTTAGCCATTTCACCAAGAATGTCCAGCTGCTTACTACAGTCCTGTTTAATAGTATCTATTTTATTCTCTAGTTTGTCCATTTTTATAGATAGTTCTTGAATAGTAGTTATTTATGTTTTCAGCTCCTTCTTTACCACACTGTCCTGATTTGAGTTCTTCGAGTTACTCATACTTGGATTTCTTGAGGAAAAACTTCTTGACAGGAAAAAATAATAAAAACTTATGTTTTAGTACTAATTTTTGAAAAATAATAAAGACCTATATTCACAGATCCTCTGATATACTTTTGGATTAGTATTTCCAAAAATTAGATATTTCCTGTGAGAATAAAAATGTTATAAGCAGAGGTAATATTCAGTGCTGCTAGCAGTCTGGCATCTTAGCAGACTGATCAAGGCCTATTCTTCACAATTTCCTTTTTAGCTTTCATTAACAACCCCATTAGATATCCTTTTTCCTTAAACATACCAACCAATATTTTCAGTTTTTCTCTTAACATACCATCATCACTAACTAATCTGGATAACATTACCATTTGACCTTTGATAATACTCTTTTTCTGATAGGAGGGGTGACAACTATCATAATGCAACAATTTAAAAGCTGGGTTACCATCAAACATGGCTGTTGTATCTGAGCATGGGTCTACTTCACATCACCTAAAACCTATTTGACTGACTTTCATTTCATTGCAACCAAATGACCTAATTTCAAAATACTGAAAACTCACTTGACTGAATCTCATTTCACTGAATTGTAAGCCATATATATGATATGGGTTTCCATTCACATGTGACCTGTTTGTGATAAAAAGAATTTCTGTAACTTACAGTGCTGACTGTTAGAATACAAAAAAAACATGTAGAAAGTAGTGTTATAGTGTTTTTAAATGTGGGTATGTCTCTTTACAATTTTATGGGAAGTATCTAAAGTAATATGCAGATATTTTGTGCATTCCCAGCAGTAGTGGCAGCGTGTAGAGTACTGTAAGGCAAATAAAATGTATAGGCCTTTTCTCTGCTGTAGTGTGATCCTGGAGTTAGTATATATAGTTAGAGGGTGTGTGGGGGGTGTAGCCCCCCCACTTAGTTTGGTTTTATAATGTCCGGTTTCTGTTAAGATGGTAACTAAGTGTTTTTTAAGTTATGGAAAGAGGTAGTTTTTAGTGTTATATGCTTTTTTATGGTTTAACATTTAGTCTTTTGAACTTTAGCATTGTAAGCTTCAGTGAAATGAGATTCAATCAAATGAGTTTTCAGTATTTTGACAAAATAGGTGATTTGGTCTCAGTGAAATGAAAGTCAGACAAATGGGTTTTAAGTGATGTGAAATAGATCCCTGTGCACACATGACCAGAACAGAAAAGGAGCTATGGTGGTACAATGCAATAACTTGTGGGTGCTGGCCGTAGTTAGTATTTTAAACACACATTGGAATTCTGTTTTTTCTTATGAACTGAAGGCTAAACTGGATGATAAACCAATGGTAACATTTAGTAGGGGAAAGAAGTTCAAGAATTTGTTCAAGTCTGGTCCTGAGTTGAAAGGAAATAAATTAAAATCAAAAATGAGTAAATGTGGATTTTGCAGGTTGTGCAAATATATTAATGATGGATCTTATGTTGTTATTTCAAGATATGATAGAACTATCCAATGTCCAGGCAGGTGTAATTGTAACACCAAAATGGTGGTTTATGTGGCTTCTTATATTTCTTGTCCAGTATTTTACATAGGCAAGAGTACAAGAAAGCTTAAATAACTCATGGCTGAACATTTGAGGGGCATCAAGAATAAGAAAGGAAGTAATGCATTGTACACCCATTCCACAACATGAGTAATTTTATAAAGCTTTGTTCTTTATAACTGATAAAGTAGAACTACAGGAGTGGCAATTTTAAAAATGTATTAGAACGTAAGAGTTGGTGTGGCAACTAAGGCTTAATGCTATGCAGTATCCAGGTATTAATCATGCTTGTTCCATTGTTAGTGTTTTAAAGTTGAGATCACAAGTAAGAAAGCTAAGGTTGCTTTTGTGAATTAATTCAAGCCATCACAACTTAATTCTAGTTGTTTTTGTATTGCAAAATAGTTTTGTATTTATTTTGTTTTATGTCATATTTTTTAGTTTTGTAGATAGAGTCTTTAGCAGTTTGATGAATTAGATTACTGTACTTATTTATGTATATTTTTTGTTGTGGGTTGTATGTGTTTAATTGTATAATTGATTGTTAGGTCACAACTGATTTTTAATATAGAGATAGTTTAGTGTGTAGTGTTTTTTACTCTGAAGAAGCCCATTTTTGCATATGGGCGAAAGCACTTAGCCTTTTAAATACAGTATTTTAGTTTCCTTTGTATTAATTATTTTAACCTCAGTTTCCTGGTAATGATCCCCTGACCTTTTCCAAAACTAGGGAGAACCACTGCTGCCTGGACCAGAAATGAGTCAATTCATTGATCTTTGTGGAGTCTTTTTAAATCGTCAGAATGACACTGGATATTAGTGCAAACAGTGGAATAGTATACAGAAAAGAAAAAGAATCTGTCTTTCAGACCTTCCTATGTGCAGTCATTGAGCAGAATTTTGCCAATTGGTTGATGTAAAAGGAGACAAAAAGATTTATTGGCCTTATTCCTCACAGTTGGATTAATTCTTGGAAGACCCTTTGATTCAGTTTCCATTCTCGAGAGTCTGCCCTGATCCTGCTCAGCTTGTCTGACACAGAGTTTTCCTCTGATGGTATGTACGATGCCTGTAGTATGTGATTGTGCAGAAAAGCTTTATCACAGGATACCATGGTTAGTCTGCACAGAGGGTAAGATCTGGTTCCCACTTGCTTGTTTATGTTGTACATTGCTGTGGTGTTGTCTGTAAACACTTGAAGAGGTCCCAGGGACTGCAGATGGTTAAGAGAATTAAGAACGTTTAGAGCTAACATCTCTTTTATATGTTTGTGTTTCATCTGTATTTTTTTTTCCAAAAACTCTGAACTTTTATTCCAATAGGCACTTCTCCCAAGCAAAGTATTTGGTGTCTGGTGTGGCTGACTGCGCTGGAGTAGCTAGATAGAATGGGGAACCTAGATGATGAGAAATTTAGTGTCCCCACCACAAAATCTCCCTTTTCACAAATCCCAAAACTGGAATCTGAAATGTGAAGGGATGTTGGTGCTGGAACTATAGACATTTCACATACTATTGGATATTTCTCATGTCCAGTATTGCAAGAGGTAACATGAGGGTCGTAGAAACCTTGAGACCCAGAATCCTGAAAATCCCCATGTTGAGCTGTCAATCTGAGAGTGAGAGAAAAATGCAGGAATAGACCTAAATTCAGATCTATTTTTTTTTCTATGGAAGAAAAACTCTTGGAACTGAGGTGTCCAGGAGACACCCCAGGACAACAATACTGTGACAGGGAGTCAGGCAATACCGTATGTTCTCCTGGAATCCCAGCCTGTGCAGGTGACCCCTTATACAACTGGCAGATTCCTGACTCTTTGAAATAGACTTGTCAAAATATGTAAGTATTCTAAATAAAGTGTGAGTTCCTTACAGTCTGCAGTGGGTTATGAAAGGAAACAGACACTTTGTGAATTCTGATAATTATGAGAACTGATGTGATACAGACACAGAAAACCATCACAAATGTCTGAAGTCTGGATGCACAGGACTGTGATTATGCCCATCTTTTAGATCTACGGTCACTAGAAAACACAAATGGGTAATAAGGGGTAACAAGTTCTGAACAGACAGCATTTTAAACTTGGGTACTAGTGCAAACAGATTCAGAAAAAAAAGATTCAGAAATGGTCTCCAAGAATTGACTTTCGTTGGCACCAGGCGCATCATGGAACAAAATCCTTCCCCTAACTGAGGAGTAGCAGTAGCTTCTGTCACCCCCTGAACAAGCATACACTGAATGGCAGGAGAATAGAAAAGGGTCTGGTATGAAGTGTAAGGAGGAATCACCCAAAAAGGAAGGAGACACTCCCACTACCATCTGTAACTTTCAATGATTACTCTGAATGGAGATGTTGGCAAATGTACGCTATGTACACTACAATAAACTACATGTAGTCAACCAAGGAGGTAGCAAGCAAAATAAAAATAAATCTAAAAAAAGTTCTCTTCTTAACAAAAAATGAGTTACCCTGCTAATCTTGTCCTCCCAAAGTGTGCCTGCTTTTATTGTCATGGCAAGTGCTAAAACAGTTGATGAACACCTAGCAGCCCAGAATAGTAATTTACATTTCTTTAAAGCCTTTGAGCCTGTTTGCTGCTTGCGAGAGAGGGACTGTCTTATCAGTATCAGTGACCTAATTTCTTTAGGTATAAGGTGGGGGAGGAAAGCCATCAAAAATATACAAAAGTGGAAATACTGTGGAGGAAGCAAGAACTGGGACATAATTGGTTTATAGGTTCATAGGTTCATAGGTTTATACAAGGCTATCTGCCCTAAGGCATTTATAAGCCTAGCCCAAATTTTGTGGCTTACTCCACCCCTTATATGAAAAAATACTGTGCCCATTAGTTTGTTGTGCCTCTGTCCAGCAGTGACACAGAGATGATTCCCGGGATAAACCTACGATCTCCCATCCACAGGTCAAGATTTCTCTTGAACAGAGCCAGCGAGGTGCTCTGCCTCACATGGACTGGGATTTTATTCCACAGCATAGGGAGTCTCTGAGTGATAAATCTATCCCTCCAGCACATCCTATTTATATCTGTGCTAAGGTTTAAGTTGCTTGCTCTAGTGGTTTTGGTGGATTTGGATTTTTTGAGGTGGAGCATGTCCATTAATTCCGGGTTGGACATGGCCTTGTATGTCAGGCACATGTCACCTCTGAGCAGATGGTATGCAACTGAATAGAGCTGGAGTTTCTTCAATCTGGCAGCATATGACAGATTTTGGAGTCCCTTTATCCTTTTGGTGAGGAACTTTTGGGGTCTCTCCAATTGCTGCAGATGTTGGGTGAGATACATCCCGAATGGGGCATTGTACTCGATCATTGGTCTGATAAGTGAAGAGTACAGGGGAACAATGACCTCACTAGATCTGGATGTGAATCCATTCATGATCAGGTGGGCAATGTAGAAGGTCTTTCTAACCACTTTAGCAATGTGAGTGTCAAAAGAAAGGCCACTGTCAACCTGGGTCCCCAGGTCTCTGATAACCTCTTCTGTGCTTAGTGGATTGCCACCTATATGGTAGCTTGGGGTTACCTTGTTTTTCCCAAAGAGTATGACTATACATTTTTTGGCTTTTAACTTCAGGCCATGGCTCTGGCACCAGCTATCTGTTTCCGTGAGTCCCTTCTGAAGGATATCCGTGTCCGATGCACTTTCCACTATGGTGCCCAGTTTGCAGTCGTCAGCAAACTTTGTCAGCCAAAGTCCTCCCATGTTGGCCTGTACTTCTGAGAAGTAGATGCCGAACAATAGGGGGCCAAGGACCGAGCCCTGTGGGACACCACTTGTGACAGGCTTGGAGTCTGACATAGCGCCAGCAACTCTAACCCTGTGGGTTCTGTCCTTAAGCCAGTTTGCAACCCATCTTGTGACATATGGGTTTACATTTAAGCTGGTAAGTTTTTCTACAATACCCGAGTGGGGTATTGTGTCGAAGGCCTTTGCAAGGTCAAGGTAGGCTGTATGGACTGCCTTTCCCTCATCAATGGCCTTGGTGACTGTTTTGAAGAAGTCGACCAAGTTCAAAAGGCATGATCTGCCCTTGATGAAGCCAAACTGGGTCGGGTCCAATGTCTTCAAGTCCCCTATATCTTTGTTTATGAGCTCCATTATGATCCTCTCCATAGCTGTGCAGACTAGACTTGTTAAGCTTATGGGCGGTAATTACCAGGGTCCGTAGAGGCACCGCCTTTGTGGAGTGGGACCACAGTTGCCGTCGCCACTCCTTGGGCACGTATCCTGTGGTAAGGCTGAGATTAAACAGCTGCCTTATGTGCGGGTTTAATTCCTCATTTAGCTTGTGTAGCACACAGCTGGGGACACCATCCGGTCCCATTGATGCTGTGTTTTTAGCTTTAGAGAGAGCAGCTTTCACCTGCGCATTTGAGATGTCTGGGAGGCTACACTCGCTGGGATAGTTATCTCTCCTTTAGGGGAGAGTTTGCACTGAACCTGTCTGCCAGTATGTTGGCAATGTCTGTGGGTTCAGTGATTTTTGTATCATTTTGGACTAATTCTGAGCATATCTGGGAGTTTCCACCCAGGTTCCTAACATAGCTGAAAAAGGCCTTATGATTGTCCTTGAATCCATGGCAATTTTTCTCTCAAAATTGGCCTTATTTGATTTTATGAGTGCTTGTATTTTTTACTAATAATGATCAGGGTGACTTCCCTTTTATGGATTTTGTTCTATCATGTAATAGCTTTCTCCTCTTATTGTAAAGTTCGTTAATGGCTGGGGTCCACCAGACTGGATGTTTGCCCTTTGTTGAAAGAGTTTTGGTTTTATTTGGGATTGCCTGATCCATGCAGTCCTGGAGGTGTTCATAGAAGGCATTTGTAAGGGCTTCCGCAGCTTGGGTTGTGGTTTCCACTGGCTCAGGGGCCTTGAAGGATACCACACCAGTCTTGAGTAGTGTGAAGTTTGCTTTAGAGAAGTTCTTCACTGTGGTCTTTTGTTTGGGGTGGGGGCAGGATGTGGATTTCCAGTGAGATTAGTTTATGATCAGATCTCACCAATGAGGGATATACTTCCGGTGTGGAGCATTTTGTCCCCATGTTTGTGATAATGAGATCTAGTATATTTTCTCCTCTCATGGGAACAGTGACTAGCTGTTCCATGGCATTTGAATTTATGAACTCCAGGAACTGTTGGGCTAGAAAGTTAGGGCTTGAGTAATGTTCCCAGTCTATATTCAGGTAGTTGAAGTCACCCAATATGATGGTGTTTGGAGATACATTTATACCCTCCAGTGTCTTCAGGAAAGCTGTGTGGGATTCCTGAGTTTGAGAGGGTGGCCTGTAGCATGCTACAATTTGTAGAGCAGTTTTGCCTATGATTAGTTGCACCTGGATGGTTTCTGAAGCTTCGTGCATTGCCACCAACCTGGAGGTGTGGGTATCCTTTATGAATATGGATACACCCCCTCCTTTTGTGGTGTGGTCTGGGTTTTGGGGTCAGAACACATGATATGAGGTAAAACCTAATAGTGCCAGGGTGCTCTCAGGAGCCTTGAACCAGGTTTCAGTTACAGCACAGACATCGATGTTCTCCATACTGAGAAGGGCCTCAAGTGCGTGCATTTTGAGATTTAGACTTCTGGCATTGAGCAGCATTACTCTCAGTTTCTTCCCATTTTTGTTTTCTAGAGTGGTAGGTTTAGAATTTGAGCCTTGCCTAAAAAAGGCACTATGGGGATGGCAAGAGCCTTAGCCAATATCCGGAATCCCAGGGGTGACAGGTGCAAGCCGTCCCTTGCGAAGCAGCGTGGCTTGTCAAGCATGTCATCCCAGGCAGACAGACACTGGATCCCCTTTGAATGACACCAGACATTAAGCCTGACAATTTTAGTGGGGATGTGTTAATTACACCTTGCCCTTTCAAATACTGCATATTATTAATTGGTAAACAAATAATGAATAATGTTTTTTATTGGCTGCAGGTATATTTGCGATTATCATAACTCTCAACTTCTTAGCTCAAGAAATCTGGACAAAGCCTAATATAATGGGGGGACAAAGGCCCAATAATAGGAACATATTTTAAATGTTGCTCTTATAAACTTATAAACTTGCTAGAATAACAGGATTTGTGTTAGCATGCATTTTCCTGAAGGATATGAAATCTGAAACTCAGATGCATCATATTTAGTAACTTTAATCATTCCAGTGATTTGTCCAAAAAAACCCACCATTATTATGAGGAATATATCAAAAATATGAGGCAAATATCTGGACATTTTGAGAACATTTTTACAATTGAAAGGTATGGTGGTTATTTTAATTTCTCAGTAAATAATGCAGCAGTTGCCACAGCACAGTCCTATTGCTTATTTCTTGTTCTAACTAGTGCATTAGTTACTAAATCTGAACTGCAATTAAGTTGCTTTGCCAGTTGGATTCATTTTTCTTTATTTTCCTTGCTGAGTCTTCATTCTTTACAAGTCTGAATGCTTTCATGCCTGATGTGTTTTCTGGAGGATGCTGGCTGATTTTCACAATATTGCTGGATCCTGGAGCATTTTTTTTTGCTCCATGTAGAAATGAAGCTATAGTGACCTAATACAGGTACTGCAGCATGCTAGTGCATTTCCAGTTTTGGTAATGGTTGTTATTCTTCAGCAAAAAGTATGCTAAGCAAACTAAGGTACTCGACCTGTTAGTTGCATACGTCCTACAGACAGATACAGAAAAGTTCATCTTTTGATCCGTCTTTGTGTTCCATAATTTCTTAAGAGTTAGGCTACCCTCCCTCCTTCTTTAATAGAAGAAATTGTACTATGCTGTCTATTTTATTTATGGCTGAGCATTTCTTGTTATTTTTATCTTTCTTTCTTTCTTTAATAGAAATGATCAAATTTTACTTTTGTTATCAGGAGCATGTCTGGCTACTATCTTTTTGTATGTCTCCATTTACCCCACCTATAATGTCTGAACATTTTTTGAGACTGTCTTTCTTAATGAATTTGTTTACCAATTAATAATATGCAGTATTTGAAAGGGCAAGGTGTAATTAACACATTCTCACTAAAATTGTTAATGTAGGATGTCCTGCAGCGGAGAAATTAATAATAGTTATCCCAATTGTTATAATTGAGAGATCTACATATTTTAGGAGCATGCTGTGAAATTACATGATGGGAGACAGAAAATGCACTGTCACTATCCACTATCGAAAGATAGCCTTGACCATATATTGGTAAAGCTATGCCTCAGTAAGCCCAAAGGTAGTCCAAAAAACAACACCTAACACAACACATACATTCATACTCAATGGGGCCCCAAACACTAAGCACTTAAGGCAAGGAAACACACTTCCCAGGACTCTCATTATAGGGAACGCCATTGTAAGACATACCACTGCTCCTCTAACCAGGCTGAACAAGGAGAAGTTAAAGTCTACTTGCTTATCTAGAGCCAGGATCCAATGAGTCACATACTCAAGTCATTACACAACATGTACCACTATGATTTCCATCATAGTCCATGTAGGTGTAAATGACCTCAGACATACCTTCCCGAACTATGTGAAGAGACACATTATGAAGCTCTTAGACTATGTCTTAGGCTGGTATGCACCTAGCAGTGAGCAGCATATTACCATCATCAAGGATGATGCCACAATATGAGCAAAAGATGATTGATTTTAACACATGGGTACTTTTCTGGTGTCATTCTAAGGGGATCTAATATTTGTCAGTTTGGGAGGACATAGTTAACAGACCACATTGCTTTTTCAACAATGGTCTGCACCTGTCTCCTCTAGGTTTTCAAATACTGGCTAAAACTTTATCCACCCCTACGATGCCTTTTTTAAATAATGTCAAATTAACAAATCTACTGACACATAGCAAAATCAACTCAACTAAACCCCAGGGGGTTACTGCTCAGTGCCAGGAACCTAAATAAAAAAACTACACTCTCTCCAAGCCCTTCACACACTTGAAAATATAGGTATATGTGCATTTAACAAGACATGGTTTAAAGCAGCAGAGAGTACCCCAGCAATCCAAGGTTTCAGTGTCTTCCACATTTTTAGACCAATAGCTGCACAAACAAAGGCTAAAGACTGAGGTGTCTTGATATACATCAATAGGAAGCATACCTTTAGGTGGTCCAAACAGAATGACATGCTGGTGCTCTACTCATACAGATCAAAACAGACAAATCCTGTGTCATATCCTAGCCAGTTATAGATCCCCCCTTGTCTCAAGAAGCTAACTATTGAATACTTGATCCCACTGGAGACAATCACCTAATCTAACACCCTATTCATGGGAGACTTTAATTACCCCTCTGTAGACTAGGAATTCTTCACAGCCTCAAATATACATGAAAAGAGATTCTTACAATTCGTAAATCCAAACACCCTTGACCAAATAGTGAATACTGCCACTAGAGGATACAACCTACTGGACCTTGTTCTCACAAATATGGGAGAACACTGCACCTCCCTAGTGTCCTGTTCTCACTGGTAAGGTCTGAATATAAAGCTGCCTGTTTTGAAATCAAAATGAACTCCATAACCTTAGTAAAACCAGTAACAGTTAGGAGCTATTCTAAGGCAAACTATCTTTAATTAAGTGATAGTTTGTTAAAATTCAGTGCTCCTCCAAACCCCAAGAACACATCGGCCAATATTCAATTACTCTCAGGAACTCTATACAACCATGTGAATGGCTGATTGGAGGCTGCTGTACCTTACAAACAGGATATACAACAAAACAGGAAAAATATGAGAAAAATCAGGAAGAGTAATTCTCATATAGATAAAAATTCTCTCATCAAACTAGATATGCAACTAGGTGGGCTAATTATGTCAGACAACGCCAACTCTGAGGTTAAGATAACCTCCCAAGTGATAGATAACCATAAGGCCTTCTTCAGTAATGGCAGAAATCTCAAGGGCAGTACACATCAATGTACCGAAATTGTGGTTAGTGGTGCCTCACATTCACACTACCTGGAGATATAGTGAACCTGTTAGCTGACAAATTCAGTTCCAAGTTTACAGCCCTCTCACTCCAACCATCCCTCAAGAAATATCCTCAAACATAACCCCTCCAACTATAACTAGGGGGCATGTACTGGCTGAGCTTTTAAAAGCCAGCAGCCTCAATTGGCCCATTAACAATCCTGGATGTCTGATATGAACAATAAAATATGACTTACAGGACCAATGGAGTCACTATTTAGCTATAGTCATAAAACCAGCTTTGTGTCAAGCAAAGAAAATTTGGGAAGACAGAAAGAAGGCAATGGGAAATGACTATTTCCAGCTATAAGACAGATGCATTCTGTAAGCGAAGACCTGTGACATGCTCAACTGTCAAGGAAGGTAGGAGTATGAGAAAACTGAAATTAGCTCATGCACTGTCTGCTGTCAAAAGTTCACATGCCAAACCACATTGATCAAAATGTGAAACTGAATTATCTGGTGGTTTTAAACACAAATGTTTAATGAAGTAGAAAACAAACAACAACCAGGTTAAGCACTTTCGTCCTTACACAAAACAGGACTCCAGTCAGAATTAAAAACATAATTACTGGTCTGTTATAAACATCAAATGCTTGTAGCATGTAACTGTGCAGCCACAGGTCAGTAAAGCAAACAAGAAAACCAAAAGACTTTCATAGTGTCTTGTATAAATAATGGGTATCCAAGAAAAAATTCAAACTCGGTTTCCAAACATATAAATTTGAAGTTTAATAGACATAAAAAAAGTAAAAAATGGTTAAGTGTAGACCTGAAAGCTTCATTAAATCTTGACGTGTGGTGACTTTCGTGTGTTTTTTGGATTTTGCTGAACAACTAAGCGTGTTTTAAGTGCTTCCTTCCCAGAAAATCAGTAGAATGTCATCAGAAACTGAGTTTGTATTTTTACTTGGATACCCATTAATTATACAAGACATTATGAGTCTTTTGGTTTTCTTGTTTGGTTTACTAGTCTGTAGCTGCATGGTCACACACTACAAGTGTATGGTGTTTCTTGGTTTCACTGGCATAGTGTGGCAGTGTCTTTGGGAAAAATGAACAGTTCTTCTTCACTGGGAGTTTCCTGAATTTGTCAAGATGAACAACTACAATATTAACAGTGGTTCTCAAAACATGGACTGTAATCAAGACTTTTTTTCATCACAAGGAGATTTAACTCGGTTAATTTGTTTACTAAGCCAACAAATGGCCACTTCAAATTCAGCTACTGGAAAAATAAGTTTACCACCCATGGACATGTCTCCTGAAAGACACACAAGATAATCATACCCCCTGGATTTCAATAGTTGGCTGCACAAAGAAATTACATTAACAACTTTTGAGATGATGACTTACAATGGTACTTTCAACTCAATGCTATCTTCCTTTGAAAAGAAATTAAACAAGCTTTGTAGTCTCCAAATAGAAATCTTTATTTGCTAGTATGTTTAAAAACTAAAAGGGTGACTAAGGGTTTAGGCATGTATAAGTTACCCAATGGTCTTGTACAAGACAGCAATTAATATGCTAAATTTATAGCTATGTTTGACTGCCATGGTCTTGAACTGTTACAATTTCTTGAGTCAATAAAAAAAATATCCAAGTTGACAAATACTGCAAAGGAAATGGAGAAACCAAATATACATACAACAGTTTCTATCCTACCAGTGCCTCCTTTTTACTGCTAACTGAGAGGCTACTTTACAGAATTTTGGCTCAATTTGAGGTGTGCTTGTATCCATCTTCTGGACAAGAGACTGTTCTTCCTGAACTGTGGGTTAGTGCAAGGAATATATTGTGTTACAATTTCTTGTCAAATGGAACAATGGTCAAATTAACAGCCTGTTTAATGAGTTGAACATGTTCTGCTTCTTTCAGATTTTCCTAGTTAGGGGTCGCCACAGCAGATCAACCATCTGCTCATGATTGGCAGTGGAGTTTTACAGTGTCAAGTTGCCAGCCCGGAGCCCAACCTTCCACAGAAGGCACACACTCACACCTAGACCTAATTTAGAGTGTCCAATCAACCTACTGCATGTCTTTGGGATGTGGTAGGAAACCGTAGCAAACCCACGTGACCACAGGGAGGGCATGCAGACTCTGCACAGAAGGCACCCCAGCTGAGGATCGAACTGGAGAACCTCTTGCTGTGAGGTGACAATGCTAACCACTGCACCACCGTGGCCGCCCAATGTGATGAACATGTTAAACAGTGGTATTAAGAATTACCTACTTTTTGAACACAGTAGCTATAGATATGATATTATTTTTCAAAAGGATGATCAACAGGTAAATCTGAACCTAAAGAGAAAACAGAAAAAACTTGATACAGACTAGATGGAATACATACAAAATAAAGCCTACTCACTACCTAAAGGCATTCAACCAACATACCAAACTCAGAACCTTGAAAATAGGGACCAAGGGCAAATTGAAGTAGAACCTGTTCCTGCCAAACATACACTGGAACATCCATTGGATTTGGACAATTTTTTGATTAACCCAGCTGACGAATATGAAAACACTGCCCCCCCCCCCCCACAAGAAGATCAGAAAAAATACCAACATTTCTGCTTCAAACCACCATGATGCCAATGAAGGAACATTTGTATATCACCCCCAAGAAGACCAAAAAGAAGTACCAACAACTTGTCTGCTTCAAGCACCATGATGCCAATGAAGGGTTTTTTGTATCCCACCCCCAACCCCACCAGGTTGATGAAATAAACTCCAGGGCAGGGGAAGAAGGAGAAATAATTTGTAACAAATTCTTGCCCCCTTTTAATGGGGACACAGAGAGTTACATTTCTGTAATGCATGATGGGATTGTTTCAACTTTTCAAGGATTTAACATCTACATTTACATTGATTTACAAATTTCTACCAACCATTCTAGACTTTTGAACAAAGGGTTTGAATTTGTACCTTGTTCTCAGATGAACTTTCCAGATGTAATGCTAGAAGTGAAACTGTTTACAAGGAAATTAAATTTCCTGTTACATACACATGATATGATAAAAACAGAATCGAATACTGAGGTGGTTTATGGTAATTTTTAAGAAAAAAAGGACATACAATTTTCCCTCAGCCCATTGATTGCTGCTTTTGAAAAAGCTTGAGAGATGGATTTGTACATCATTCAACATAAGCATTTACATCCGCGTTACAACTATACCAAAGACGAATGGTTGCTACATAACCAACTTAGAAATGATACATCTATTAGGGTTATGAAACCTGAAAAAGGTGGGGGGGATTGTTATTGTTAACAAAACTGACTACATTAACCAGGTTTCAAATTTACTTCATGACACCACAATTATGAGATTATTTCTATAAATGAAATGAATGTGACTTGTAAGAAAAGAGACTTATTTTTGGAAGACTCACTATTTCAAGGGTTAATTTTTTTGACACTTTTTACTTTGTAATGAACAGCAAATCATTTATTTCAACTATATTTGGCATCCTCAAGGTTGACAACGATATTATGTGACCACCTTATCAGTTGAGCGGCTGCACAGAATTCTAAAACCTACCCTCTGGCAGTTTTTGTGGACTGTATCATTAAGGAAGCTATTCATTCTCTGGAACACATTTTGAAAGTTCATGGGAATTTTTAACTAAAATGAAATGACAATATTTTAGTGACAATTTTTTTTTTAACCATTGATGTAGTGGACCTGCTGAAATGTATTCGTCATCAGACAAGTTTGGAATTATTCCATTCAGTGATAGCTGAGCTTACTAAACTTTAACGACAGATTAATCAACTTTATTGTTGATATTATGGACTTGATTTTGACTCATAATTTTATTTATTTCCAGGGCAAATTTTTTTTCCAAGTGGTAGGTGTAACAATGGGAGCAAGTTGTGCCCCCACCTACGCTAATCTGATGTACAGTTGGGAAATGGAACACATTTTCAAATCTGATTACCACCATCACTGGCATTGAGTTTTACGTTTCTTGGATGACATTTTTCTTCACTGGAAGGATTTTAACCCCATTTGTTATGAATTTATGTCATGTAATAGCCAAACTGCCTCATTCTTAACTTTTACTCACAAATATTCAACAGAGAGTGTGGACTATTTAGACATGACCATTTACAAAGATATTAAGGAAAACAAGTTTGTTTCCAAGATATACAGGAAACCCACATTTTCAAACAGTTACCTTGATTTTTCTATTGTCACCCAATTTCTTCTAAGAAAAAATATTTTCAAGGAACAACTGGTTAGAATTGTGAGAATGTCTTTTTATTACAATGTTTTTCTCCAAGAGGTGGAGAAAGGTTTTAAGATGTATTTAGACAGAAACTGCCCCCCAAATTTTTTAACAAAACTTTGGGATGCAATAATTAATAATTTGGGTAAGAAATATACATCATTGCTAGGTATGAACAAAGTGGTCACAAGCCAAGAGCTGTTAATTGAACAAGGGGACAACAGTTTGTTCTCTAATGTACTGCACTGGTGGTCATATATGATCGGATGCAATTCTTCCTCAAAAATGCTGCAAGATATTGTTAGGAACAACTGGAATATTCTACAAGTAATGTTAACATTTTAGGGGATAGACCTAGATTTGTTTTTAAAATAGATAGAAATTTTAAACATTTATTAGAACACCCCAAAATCCATCCCACAAGTACCTGCATTAAGGGCACTAAAAAAATGTGGTAGTTGTGGACAATGTTCACACATTCTAGAAAAAGACTGTATACACTTAGATGGTTTGCTTACAGCATTCCCTTAGCACATATCAAATGTGGTTTCAAAGGAGTGGTTTATGTAGCACTGCATGAAGGATATTCCAATTATACATTGGTAGCATGATATCCATTAGCCAATATACCAAACTGATCTGTGTGGCCTCATCCCCTTTAGACCTGCAAACCTTAACACAAAACACATTTAACACAGTTGAAAACTGTCTCTCTAATCACCATCTGTTGTTAAATCCCAACAAATCTAAACTGCTCCTCTTTACACCCACCAGTAGCTCCACCCATTTTTCCTTCTCCGTAACATCCAACAACAGTACCTCTATCTCTCCAGATGACCATACTAAGCTTTTAGGAGTGATAGCGGACAATAATCTCAAATTTGATCTGCGTATCAATAAAACTATAAAAACCCTTAATAAGAAGCTTGGCTCATTATATAGAAGCAAACTTTTTCTAACTCCATTAGCTATAACTGCAATCGCCCGCTCACACCTACTCTCTACCCTTCTATATGCCTCCCCCATACTCTCCAATTAGAGCAAAACTGAACTTAGTGAGCTCTCTCACTGTTACAACCATATTGCCAGATTTGCCATAGGCTCAACATACAGGACACATCACTGTCACAACCTCAGTCATCTCAGGTGGCTAGAACTGCCTAGCCTAATTCTGTTCAATCAGCTTATAGTAGCACACAAAATTCTGTACCACCCTGAAAACACTCCTGCACTTAAAATATCATAAAGCCATACAGTAATTCAAGGCAACTATGATCATCCAATAAATTGTTGGTACAAACCCACAAAGCCATTAAATCAGCTGGTGACTCCCTGTTTGCCAGTGTCATTAGTAAAACTTGGAATTCATTTCCATCTAACCTTACCCTCGAACCTTCTTTAAGTCTCTTCAAAAACGGCCTTAAACAGTATTTTAAAGAGCATTGGCTTTGTCCCTATACTAACCCTGATTAATCACCACTTATTCAAAGCCTTATTTAAATTAATATTGTATGCATCTCTTGCTCATAATAGCTTGCTGCAACCTGTTGTTTTTGTATACTATTACACACTGTGTATATTGTGAGTACCTACTAGAGGGCTTTGTAAATATGTTTGACTCATATCTATTATGTTCTCTCTGTGTTATCTGGAGCTTTTCTCCTCAGGCATCTGCTGAAAATGGACATATATCCAGTTGGACTATCCCGGTCAACAAATGTAAAATAAAAGAAAATAAATAAATAAAAAAAACTGAACAACATTTTAGGAAAATAATTTATGAGCATGTTTACACTGTTTTAACGCAAAACTCTAAAAATGCCTTATTCAAACAAACACAGGTATGTATTAATTGGAAATTTAGGTTTGGCATATTGGAAGTGGTCCCACACAATGAATGGAGTCATTATTTGGAAACCAGAATTGAGCACAGAGAATTGATCTAGCAGTTCAGATTGTATGCATCTAATAATCAGGGCTTAAATGAATACACTTGCATTGTCCCTATACTCAAATCTAGACCTGCCAGATTATGATGAATTTTTCATTATATTTAGACAATTTTTAAGCAAACATTGTTATTTATATATTTACTTGGACATCCTCTTAACAAAACAACCACTTGATGGCATTTTCCACATATATTATAAATATATATATATATATATATATATATATATATATATATATATCTAGGGGTTTACTATCATTATTTCAAATCACACTCGGTCAACCGCACTATGTTTGACAACAGAAAGTCGAACACAGCAATGTCGAACTTTAAAAGCAAGACTAGGAACGAGTTTTAACATGGGTCGAGATAGGGGCGAGGTTTGCAATTCAGCAATAGCAGTGAAACCCTATCTCAACCCATATTAAAACCCGTTCCTAGGCTTGCTTTTAAAGTTTGACATTGCTGTGTTTGACTTTCCGTTGTTGAACAAAGTGCGGTCGATCGAGCGTGATTCGAAATAATGATAGTAAATATATCTATATATATATATATATATATATATATATATATATATATATATATATACATATATGGATTCACTTCAGAAGCTTGAAATACTAAAATCTCTAATTTCAGTATTTCGAGCCCAAGAAGTAGAATCCACAAAACAACGAAAAGTAAAAACCGCGAAATTCAAAACCTCGAATACTGGAAGGTTTGAATTTCGCGGTTTTACGGCACACAAACACACCATCCACCACACAAACACACACAATCACTGTACTACATGAAAGCAGGTGGGCAAGCCCCCTTGCACCCCGCCACACCCCCTTACTTAAATATTCTCACTCCGAGGTCGCACTGCATACAAACACACACAAAACACCACCACACAAGCTACTTTCTCTTCGCACACACACATCACAGCAACAAAACACACTGACACACACCACAGCCCCTACCCAAACCCCTTAATACACACACACTTACCTGAATACATGACCATAGCGGAACTTTAGAAGCGCAAAATTCAAAACCTCCATTATTTGAGGTTTTGAATTTTGCGCTTCTAAACCTTTGCTATTATGTGGATTCAGCCTCTTGGCTCAAAATACTGAAATTCGACATTTCAGTATTTTGAGCTTCTGAAGGGAACCCATATATATATATATATATATATATATATATATATATATATATATATATTGTGTAGATAGTATTGATATACATTAAATTTGTTGTTTGATTACCATTGGATATTTTGCATCATGTGATTTGTTTAACAAGCTATTTAAACTGGTTCAAATGTATAGAGTATGGTTCTGATGAAATCATACTGATTTTCAGGGACAAAAGCACTTAACCATTTCTTGCTTTTAGTTTATGTCCATTAAATTTCAAATTTGTATGCTAGGAAACTGAGTTTGAATTTTTACCTGGATACCCTTTATTTATAAAAAACACTGTGTGAGTCTTTTGGTTTTCTTGTTTGGTCTATTATAAATAAATAAATAATCAAACCAATCATGTGATTGTAAGGCATTCAATCAAATTGAATCACTATCTTGACTTAAAGGAGCAATAGCACATCTCAAAATAATTTAAGAAGTCAAACATGTAACAACTCTACAGCTACAAACAATTAAATTATTATAAACCTACAGTTCTAACTGGAACACTGAATCACAAGATTAAAAACTACCATATAAACAAAATCTGAATAACAATTGTATATTTTAATATAACATGACTCATAGCAGCTCTAAGGTTTAATAAAAGGAAATTAGAAAACTGCTCACTCAATCCTGGGGCCAGGGAAGTATTCAACTTAAATTGTCACATTAATTCCCTATATCTTTCCTGTGTTTACCAATACCCCCCGATCATTAAGAAACATAATTTTCAATATACCAAACTTAAATCTGGAAAAATTAGTATAATTCAAAGTATAATCAGAAAAAAGTAACAGCCAAGCGTGAGCAGGTACAAACCCTTTTATGCCAGGTCAAATAAAGCAGGATCCAAGCTTGTAAAAAGAAATATTTAATCCACAAACAACTGACAGAGAGATAAGCGCTTTCGCAGTAATGCTTCTTCAGATCTATGACAAACACTGAAACTGCTTTCACCATATATACCGTTCCCAATCAGTGGCAAGCAATTAGTAAAACATTCCAAAGAATTTTAAAGAGACAAGAACTGTTGCAATAAAAATACATGGAATAAAATGCAAAGAATCAAATGTATATAACATTCAAAAAGCATATGTGAAAATCTTGTATAAAAAAGCATTATACATACATACAGAATTATACATTCTACGTTGGGAAGACTAACCACCCACTGAGGGATCGAATGAGGGAACATGTTTACCATATAAAAAAGGGCACAATACATAATGCTTTGGCCAAACATGTTATGATGAACAATACACATCATGTATTTTTATTTAAGGTACTGGAGGTGATTACTCCTAATCCAAGAGGTGGGGATATTAAAGTCTATACAGAGGGCAAAGAAACAGAATGGATCATATTACTAAAAGCAGATAAAGGATGCGGCCTGAATGAAAGGGCCTCAATTAGACCTAAATTAAGGCAGAGAAGGAATATTAAGTGAACCAACTGTTTTAATATGTCTTAAGAGCACACTTGTTTTTATTTTGTCTATATTTGTTTTTATAGATGTTCCTAAAACATGCTTTTTTATACAAGATTTTCACATATGCTTTTTGAATGTTATATATATTTGATTCTTTGCATTTTATTCCATTTTATTTTAAAATTCTTTGGAATGTTTTACTAATTGCTTGCCACTGATTGGGAACAGTATATATGGTAAAAGCAGTTTCAGTGTTTGTCATAGATCTGAAGAAGCATTACTGTGAAAGCGCTTATCTCTCTGTCAGTTGTTTGTGGATTAAATATTTCTTTTTACAAGCTTGGATCCTGCTTTATTTGACCTGGCATAAAAGGGTTTGTACCTGCTCACGCTTGGCTGTTACTTTTTTCTGATTATATTCCTCCTATATGGCTTAAGCGCTAACCTGACACAAGGTTAGACTGTTTAATAATTCAAAGTATGTTTATATTGGGCATTATTAAGATTGCATTTCAGAATATCATAATTATGCTCATATAGTCTTTTCTGAGATGGTCTGTCAGTCTTTCTGTTATAAAAAACAGGGTAATTCAGGAAGAAAGTGATGTAAATCACCCTTTGGTAGCACAATATCTATTAGCCATAAAAATTATTTAAGGTGATAAATTCTTGATCTTAAATGTAAGGACATGTACCTTTAAAAGGTCTATTAATGGGGGGCACAATTTTCTGTTCAAACAATTTTTTTAAATTCCTTTCTGTCTTATATACAAAATTTGGAACATCACCTAGAAAGTTGTATAAAACCTCATTAACTTTAAATATATTCCCATCATTCTTCACCTTATCCTTGATCAACCTCAAATTTGAATTATAACTGATAACCGAGGAATTCGTGAACCTGTCCTTGTCAGCCTGTGCATTTGTTGGAACTTCCTTGGAAGCATCAGTATTGTCAAAACCCAACAGGAGACAAATATTTTGTACCTCTTCCCCTTGACACTTCCTCATGAATTCTGATTAACAAATCACAGGGATATCCCCTTTCTAACAAATTAAGAGTTATTTTTTCAGATTCAACATTAAAAGGATCAAAGTTGGAACATATTCTGGCCAATCTCACCAATTGCCCCTTAAAAATATGAAGGGTGACAACTTTTGTAATGTAAATATTAGAAATGCTAGTTTTCTGTATATGGTAGATTCAAAATGATTATTACATGTGTCTTAAAAACAGTATCAACCAAATAATGGACTGCATTAATCAAATGTCGGTAAGTGAATTTTAAAAATACTGTGCTGTTATTGGTATAGTTTGTTAATTCTGTCAGGGGAAGTTACCCAAAAAATAAAAAAATATCTAAAAAATGTAAATAAGTTTTCTAACATTCTGTGTATATGAAATTGCAAATTAAATTCTTCTCCCAACTGTACATTAGTAGAATGGCATATGTTGGTGCACATGCTGCACCCATGGCCACCCCCCATACCTGTCTGAAATATTCATCTTCAAAAAATATAAAGTTGTTATACAGAATTAACTCCATTAAATCCATGAGAAACTTAATGAGGAAGTCATCAAGGTGGGTCAATTCCAGAAGAGCAGAATGAAAAAAAATCCAGACTTACTGTGTTCATAGTTTCATAGGATGATGATAGGCTACTGGCCCAGAGGCCCTTATTACCCTAGCTAAGGATTTTGCCCATGTTCCCACAAATACAGCACCTGTTTCTCCTGTCCAGCAGGGACACAGGTTGGTCCCGGGGCTGTACTTTCTGTTTCCCAGCCAGTCATCCAGGTTCCTCTTAAAGAGAACTAGAGATGTACTCTGCTTGACATGGAGAGGGAGTCAATTCCACAGATGAGGGAGTCTTTGGGACACATATCTATCCCACCAACAAGTTCTATTAGACCAGATTGAGGCCTTGCATGCAGGTTGTGTGAGTGGAGTTTGACTTATGGATATGCAGCAACTCCATCAAGGCTGTATCTGAGTTGGCCTTGTATGCCAGACACAGGTGACTTCTGAGCAGTCTATATGAGACTGAGTAGAGGGACAGGGCTTTTAGCCTATCTGTATAGGATAGGTGTTTGAGACCCTGGATTTTCCTGGTTAGGAATCTCTGCAGTTTCTCCAGCTTCTGCATGTGCTTGGCAAGGTACATGCCAATGGGGGCATTGCACTCGATAATGGGTCTGATAAGGGAAGAGTAAAGGGATGTTATGACCTCCTTGTTTCCAGATGAAATACCCTTACTTATGAGGTGGGCCATGCAGAAAGCCTTCCATACAACGGAGGCAGCATGGTGGTCAAACGTCAGGTTGCTATCAACCCGGGTGCCCTAATCCCCCACAACTGATTGCATGTTTAATATGTTATTATTAATGTGATAATTAGTGGGAATGGCATTTTCACCAAAGAGGATAATGATTCATTTCTTGGCATTCAGTTTAAGGCCATGCTTCTGGCACCAGTCATTAGTTTGAGTAAGCCCCTCTCGGAGGATGTTCACATCACTAGGGAAATTTAAGACAGCACCCAGCTTGCAGTCATCTGTAAACCTGGTTAGTCAGAAACCACTAGTTTTGGTTTGCACCTCAGAAAATTATATCCCAAAAAGTAGAGGCCCCAAGACTAATCCTTGGGATACACCATTCATTAAGGGTCTATTACTAGAGATGGCTTCCCCTATTTTGAATGGGTGGGTTCTATCAGTGAGCCAGTTAGTTACCTATCTGGTAACATACAGGTTGATGCCTAGCTGGTAGAGTTTATCTGTCATGCCTGAGTGCAGAATAGTGTCAAAGACTTTGGCTAGGTCAAAGTACATGGTGTGCACCATCTTCTCCTCATCCATGGCTTTGGTGACTGTTTCAAAGAAGTCAACCAAGTTTAACTGGAATGAACTCCCTTTGACAAAACCAAACTGTGCAGGGTCAAGTGTTTAGAGGTTGACAATGTCCTTGTTTATACCATGATAATGCATTCCATGGCCTTGCACATCAGGCTAGTTTGGCTGATGGTCCTATAACTGCCTGGGTCAGTGGACACTCCATGTTTGTGTAGAGGGATGACAGTGGCTGCCCTCCATTTGACTGGGATAAAGCTGGTGCTCAGGCTTTAGTTGAATAGGGTGCCTAATGGAGCCGAGAGCTCATGCCTGAGTTCATGTAGGATACAGCCAGGGATGTTGTCAGGTCCCATGAAGACTGTATTTTTTGCCTTTGAGAGGGCATTAAAGACCTGCTCCTTAGTGATGAGGGGAGAGGGGAAAGTGCTGGGGATGTGCTGGTTTACTGATGGGGGGACAGGGGGGTAAAGGTTTCACTGAACCTGTCTGCTAGCAGATTGACTATATCTTTAGCGTTTGTTTATGTGGAGTTATTGACCACCAGTTCAGAGCAGATTTGGGTGTTAACCTTTGAGATTGCCAACATATGTGAAGAGGGCCTTGTGATTGTCCTTAGTAGATGTGGCCAATTTGGACTCAAAATTAGCCTTAGAGGATTTCATCAGTGACCTAATTTGCTTGTTCAAACAAAGGAGAGATTACCTTCAACTTTGCACCTGCTCCTTCTTGGTCCTGGACAGTAATTTGTTCCTCTTATTATAGAGTATGTCTATTGTTGCTGCCCACCAAATAGGTTAATTCTTCTTTGAGGAAGATGATTTGGTCCTGTCAGGTATTGCTGAGTCCATACAGCTATGTGGTGCTCATATAATTTTTTGGTGTAAGCTTGAACATTAGTGATAGTTCCAACTGAAGGAATGGTGGCTGTGAGGCTGCTTATACCTACTCTCAGGAGATTGTAGTCAGCTTGGAAAAGTTGTTTTTTTGTTTGACCCTGACAAGGGGGGGGGGCAGGGGAGATGGTGACTTCGAAAGTGATCGCTTTATGGTCATATCTTATAAAGGGGGATGACACTGTAGGGATTTTACAGTAGTTATTCATGTTGGCTAGTACCAGCTCCAGGATATTTTCATCTCTCCTAGGGGTGTCGACCAGCTGATCCAATGCATTGACATTGATGAAGTTGAGGAATCTCTGGGCGTTCATGTTTGGGCTAGAATAGGTGTTTCACTCTATGGTTGGGTAGTGAAAGTCACACAGGATCAGGGTATAGGGTTGAATCTTTATGGATTCAAGTAAGCCCAGATAGGTAGAGTGGGCATCCTGAGTCATGGTTGGGGTTCTGTAGCTAACTATGATTTGAATAGATGTTTTGTCAACAGTTAACTGCACTTGGAGTGTCTCCTGTGCATCATACAATTTGACCAGCCTGGAGGTGTGTATGTCTTTGATAAATATTGAAACTCCACCTTCTTTGGCTTTGTAGTCCTCCTTTTGGGGTCTGAAAGTATGATAGGATGAGTAATGTGGTAAGGCTGGGCTGCTCTCCGCAGCTTTGAACCAGATTTCAGTGACTGCGCAAATGTCAGCATCCTCCAGGGCAAGGTTTGCTTACAACAAGTACAGTTTCATGCTAAGACTCCTAGCCTTTAGCAACATGACCTTTAAATTTCATTTAGAAGAACTTTTCATGTTGGTAATTTTGTGCTCATGACTCTGCCTAAAAAATGTACTATGGGGGAGGCAAGAACCTTTGTCAGAAGCCTGAAGACCAGGGGAGACAGATGAATGACTTCTCTGGCAAAGCATCATGGCCTGTCAGTCTTGCCCTCCCAGGCTGTTAGGTACTGGATCCACTTTTGATGACACCAAAAACTAAACCAATTATTAAAGTCAAGCATTTTCTGCTTGCATTGAGGCATCATTCTGGGTGATGGTAGGATGATGCTTAAGGTTATGGACATACCTGCCTGAAACACATATTCAGCAGGCTCAATTATGTCTCTCTTTAGGGAGTCCAGAGAGGTGTGTCTCAAGTCATTCACACTAACATGAACAATGACAGAGTCATAACAGTACCTGTTGTTAAGAGACTTGAGCACATGAGTGATATGGCAGATTCTAGCACCTGACAAGCAACTTACCATGACTTTCTCCTTGTCTAGCCTGGTGAGGGGCACATCTGTGTGTCTCATGATAGAGTGTCATATGACTCATATGTTGGGTTTGTGACTAGGCCTTAGAGACTGTGAGACTCAGGCATGTGTACTGTGAGTTATTCTTGGTGCTGTGAGTTGTGATGTATATGTGTGTTTTTGCTTCGGAGATCTCTTTTGTTTAGGTATGTTTTTGTTGTGAGCCTTCTGCATATGTAGGAGTGTTGTGCAGGTGTGGGTGGTGTTAGAGATGTGGTGTTTGTATTGTTTGCACAGACAACCTTCTCAGTGCCAGATATACTAGCTTGTGACTGAGACAGGAAGGATTCTAGGATCTTAATATAATTGCATCTCTCACATTTGTGTTCCTAGGTGGTAGTAGTACATGGTTGCCTGTATACATAAGGTAGTTGCTACACTGACTCAGTATGCCAATATCAACTAGACTAGCAGGAAAAAACATAGAAAATGTCTATCCATGGTTGTCAGAATCTGTGGAAGAGAGGTCAGGGATAGTTAGTACTATCTGAGGAAAGTACCTATAAGTATGATTAGGGCTGGGTAAAATCAATACAGTAGCTACAAGTGAAGGCCTTACTTACACAGGAGTACTGGTAAGGAAAAAATGCAGCTGAGATACGTCACAAAGAGTTAAAATAGTGCAGCAGCAGCAGCAGTGCATGATGCCAAACAAGAACAAACTGGCTCAAACATGGGGTTTAAATAACACAAAAATGAAAGTAAAATAGAAACACTGGAATTAACCAATCAACCCTTTCCTCTGAGATCTTAGCTCAACACCCTATGCCAGACCAGTTCCAACCAGTTCACTTACTCCCATTAAGTGCAGGCAGGTCCTGGCCAACATAAGATGGCATAGCAGGAAACACAGGAATCTCACAAACAGGTCTGGATGTAACAAAACCTGTAACCAGACTATGCTAAAGATATTTAAACTCTGCTTAGGTTGATTTAGCAAGTAGAACAGATACACACTTAAATATAACAGTAGAAAACTAGTGCAAACTAATTTAGACAAATTAACCAATTTCCCAGTAAAAAAAGCTCAAATCCAGCAGGCTATACTAGTGAATAAATCAGTAACATCAATAGACAGAAAACTTACAACCATTATTGTAATAATTTTTCTTGATCTTGCTTAAGAAATCCCATAGGTTCATAGGTTCATAGGTTTATACTAGGCTATCTGCCCTAAGGCATTTATAAGCCTAGACCAAAGTTTTGTGGCTTATGCCACTCCTTATATGAAAAAATACTGTGCCCATTAGTTTGTTGTGCCTCGGTCCAGCAGTGACACAGAGATGATTCCCGGGGTAAACCTACGATCTCCCATCCACAGGTCAAGATTTCTCTTGAACAGAGCCAGCGAGGTGCTCTGCCTCACATGGACCGGGATTTTATTCCACAGCATAGGGAGTCTCTGAGTGATAAATCTATCCCTCCAGCACGTCCTATTAATATCCGTGCTAAGGTTTAAGTCAATTTTTTGAGGTGGAGCATGTCCATTAATTCCGGGTTGGACATGGCCTTGTATGTCAGGCACATGTCACCTCTGAGCAGACGGTATGTGACTGAATAGAGCTGGAGTTTCTTCAATCTGGCAGCATATGACAGATTTTGGAGTCCCTTTATCCTTTTGGTGAGGAACTTTTGGGGTCTCTTCAATTGCTGCAGATGTCGGGTGAGATACATCCCGAATGGGGCATTGTACTCGATCATTGGTCTGATAAGTGAAGAGTACAGGGGAACAATGACCTCACTAGATCTGGATGTGAATCCCTTCATGATCAGGTGGGCAATGTAGAAGGTCTTTCTAACCACTTTAGCAACGTGAGTGTCAAAAGAAAGGCCACTGTCAACCTAGGTCCCCAGGTCCCTGATAACCTCTTCTGTGAATCTCTGAACACATGACAAACAGAAATGAATGAATTTTTAAAGGTATGGTCAACAAAAACAGATAAGGGATAGGTTTTTGATCCCTGAGCTGTAACTATTAACCTATAGGGTATATCATTAACATCTTTGTGTGCCATAGGGATTCTGAAAGCTGCTGGTATTAAGGGATTCTTCATGTGCAAAACATTGCATGTATTTACTGAAATCATCCCTTGCAGCAATGTGTCTTTCACATATAAATCTTTCTGTATGCTATACTTATTTCATTCTAGATATCACTCTAATTGAAGGATCATTCCTTAAAACTTTGACAATATTCTCTTCTTCCCTATTCATATTAGAAAAATGTTGGTGATTTAACTTACATAAATTATAAAAGTCGCTCTCACAACACTTTTCAAAAATAACTACCATGGGATTGGGAGGGGGGTTAAAAACACTTTTCTTTTTAAATGGGTGGATGGGAAGGTTAGCAGACTCATTGTCATTACATGACTGAAGTTTAAGATTGATCTTCCAAGTAAACAATCTTAATTTCATCAATAAATCAGTAATATTGGTATGAATACTTGGAACAAACTTAAAACCTTTACTAAAAAGAGAAAAAAAAAATCCTTCAGCAACTTTTATATTATTGTAATTGAAAATGTTAAAACCTTTGAAACTCAAAATGTTGCCATCATGGGTGGTAACAATGTCAGACTGTACTCCATCTAATATATCATGCTGCTTTGGTGGTTGATTGGATCATAACTCGCTTTCTAGTTCCCTTGTTTTCTTCCCATGCCCCATTCCCATTAACCTGGGGGTTGTTGAAAAAATTTGGGATTCTAATTATCTTTATTTCTGTTCTCTAGCCTTTCAGATCTTCTAGATAGAGGAGAAAATTCCTCGTGGTCTTCATCAACCCAAAAATGGGTGATGGGTTCATGGTTTGAGAAGTAGTTATATCAGATGAGGTAGGGGAATGGCACTAAACAGAATTGACATGGCACTGTCCTCCATGTAGAAAATGGTGAAAATGGGGCGATGATGATGCTGATGAAGCAGCTACCAGACTGCTATTTTTCTTTGTGGGGGTGTAGGTGATTAAGCTGAGCTGTCATTTTAGGGGCCTTGGTTCCTGATGCAGCTTCACTCCAAATGCAAATTTAATTGCAACTTTACTTACAGGTTTATTAGAAGAAGCTATCCATTTATTTGTTATCTGCCTAGCTTGATCACTGTTAAAGTACTCCTAGGAAAAGACAAATGTCTTTTTTATCTTTTCTTTTCTCCTTTCGTAGTAAGTTGGCACTACAATGCATTTATGATATTTTATTTCTCAATACTCTGAACTTGGATGTCAATCACAGGTATTATGAGTTAAATGCCAATGTATTATACCATATAGGCCATATCAAGGTACTAAGAAAGTTGACTTGGGCAGTCCTGTGGTGGTTTGAAGTTCCAGAAACACTGGTAGAATTAGTACGGGTTATGTACAAGGTTCCAGTGACTCAAGTATGAGCAATGTTCGGTCTCACAGAGGGTTCACAGTGGGGATGGGTGTGCATCAACGTTCGTAGCCCACTGCTGTTCATACTGGTTATGGACTACATCAGCAAGCAGGTTGTTTTTCTACCTCTCTCTCTTTGAGGTAATGGCTGTACAATTCAGTGAATACATTTAAAAATGATATTGAGTCACTATATATTTATTTTGAATCTTAATTATTTCATGCTGTTAGATTATTATATGCCTCAAAAAGTCACTTTTTGTGTTAAAGTACTTCATTTAGCTTAATTTTAGTAATGAGAACACAGACAAAGGGCTTCACATTAATGAGATTAATTTTTATGTTGCATGTTTTAAAGTTTTGATGTCTCTTAAGCTTATATCCTTAAAATTACTGATACATTTAATATATATTTAACCACATATTTACATAAAATGGAAGCAACTTTTACTGCCTAAGAAACATATGCTTTTAATACTTATTAATTACATTAGCTAGAACTGTTCAAATTAGTTTAACTTAGTTAAACAAGTCTCACATACAAGATTTACAAGAGCTATCAGATAGAGTTATGACAGTTAGGGAAAGCAGTCTGACTGATCTTAATGCATTTCTCAGGCTGGGAATCTTTAAGATTCCATGTTTGATTTTGGAATATATTATTTCTTTGAATATTTATTTCATATCATATTTCTCATTTTTTCTATGTATGCCTGAATATATGCAGCTCTATTTTTTAATTACTAAGATTATCTTGTCAATTCACAATCCGCTGGATTCAGCAAGCCCTGCACGGCATGCAGGACTAGTACAGGAGCTCCAGCAGGCAATATGTCTGCTGTGCAATCCAGGAATAACCTGTAGGGACGTGCACGAGCGCTCCTGCACTAGTCCTGCATGGACTCAGCCCCTGCATGCAAATTACCTAATTTGCAGGAGAAATCCATGCAAATGAGGTGAATTTGTGATCCAGGAAGCTGGAAACGGGCTGTGCAAGACTAGTGTAATCTGCAGAAATGTATTCTGCCAGTAACGGAGTACCTTTCTACAAACTACAAAACACACCCATGACAGCTCCAAATAAATGGTGGATATCATGTAGAAAGCATGCCAATGGCCAGCTATAAGGCCAATGGCATGGAAAACAGTTGCAAAAATAAACAAATCAACCTTTATTTTTTATTTTAGACGATCTCAGCTGCTTAAGCATAGAGCAGTGGCGTGCAAACGGGATTGGATGGAAAACAAGAAATAAAACATAAAATAAGCATTCTAACCAAAATTACTATTTTGCCATTATACTCAATGGCAGGCAGAAGACAACATGGCCAGTGAACAGTGGTTGCTAAGGGGGGAGACTCAGTGTGGAACATGTAACTATGCATCAGTAGGCAATCCTAAGCAAATGAAGGGAATGATACTGAATCCCAGATTTCCCTTGCATGCTAGTCAGCACCCAACAGTGTAAGAGCAGGAATAGCTTGGTGCAAGCCTAGGAGTTAGCTGACATCATTAGGGGGATGTCAGGCATACTGTAAGTGGATTGGAGCCCTGTGGCTTGGGTTACCTCTTAGCTAAGCAAAGCTAAGGCTGTGTGCCTGAGACTGCCTAGCACTCTTTACATTGCCTAAGCGAGTGAGTGTGCGCGGCATGCACCAGGTTTTAAAGGGAAAAAAAAGTAAACCAGGAAATAACAGCTCTGTGCACATTTGAGCACTGTGTTTGTGTGGCATGCCCCTGGGCTTACACAGGAAGGTAATGGGAAGGGAAAATAGCAGTAGGAAGGTAATTTAGGAGAATTAGCAGAGCTGGCAGGTGAAATGTATCAGAATCAGCATATTACATAGGCAGCAGACCAGCCCAGCCAAGAACACTACTATAAACTATGCAAACACTTTTCCCTCTGGTTTTTCCCACATGCTCTACACCACCTCATGCAAGTGAGGAACTTTTAACTAACAAAATTGATAGGGGGGCAGAGGGTGGTGAGGATGTGAATACTGTTCACCAACATACAGTGAGGAGACGGAGAAAAGTGTACAGACCCAGGATAACCTACCAGGGGCTACATGAGCTGGAGATAGTGGAGCACTATAGGGTAAACAGGGACCTCCTACAGCAAATTGTTGAGCTGTGCCAGCCAGGGGGTTGGTAGGGTGGCCTAATGGTTAAGGTGTTTGCCTTACAAACACAAGGTGCATGGTTTGAGTCTCACAAGGGATAATTGGCTAGGCTTAAAAAGGCTAACAAGGCAGTTAGCTTAGTACTAATCTATGAACCTATGAATGCCTGACACACAGAACTAACAGAGGAGAACCCATCCCAGTGGATACCAAGGTATGTCTAGGCCTAAAAATACTAGTTACAGGGACCTTCCAAAGGCCAATTAGGAATATGATGGGGTTCTCACAGGCATCAACATCCAGGGTACTCCAAAAAATCCTGGATGTCATGTCCAGCACATGCCAATCAGCACATATATTTCCCCAACACCTGTGAGGCGTTGGCCAGCAATATGCATCTATTCCACCAAATAGCAGAATACCCTGAGGTAGTGGGTGCTATAGACTGCACTCACATATGCATCAAAGCACCACCTGATGAGAGGGGTAGGGTCTACATCAACCGCAAGGGCTTCCCCTCCATCCACTGCCAGGTCATGTGTGGTGCTGAGGGCATAATAATGAATGTGTGTAATGGGTGTTCTGGAAGCTATCACGATTCCCACATCTGGCATCTGATGCAGTTGTACCAGAGATTTGCCAGTGGGGACATCCCCCATGGTCACCTAGTGGAGGATGCTGGCTGCGCACTGGAGCCTTGGCTGATGACACCCATCAGAAATGCACAAACACCTGAACAAGAACTCCATAATGAGGCACTTGCACAGACCAGAATTATAATAGAGCATGTGTTTGGGATGCTCAAGCCATGGTTCCAGTGTCTGGACACATCCAGTGGAGCCTTGCAGTACTCACCAGCTACATGTACCCAAACTGCCATTGTATGTGCCATGCTACACAATATGATCCTGCGGAAACAGCTGCAGCAGGAACAGCAAGGGGCAGGGCCACACAGCCCCTCGGCCTACACAGGCACAGAGTGACTCAGAGGAACAACCTGAGCCTACCCCAGTAGGCAGAAGTAGACATGCCCAGTATACTCTGGCCTTGGCAAAGAGGCAATGCATAGCACATACACTGACACAGGAGGGACACTGGGAATGACACCTCTCTCTCTGACTCAGACATACAGTAAAAGTGATGGCAAAAATGACATTACCTGTGCTTAACCATGTGTAGGGAGTGTACTATGTGCATCCAACATAGGCCATCCCTTCAGCACCACCCTCAATACTGGCACACCCACAAGGTAAGTCACTCAACTTACCAATTGCCGAATGTAGTAGTATATGTTGTTACCTGTATCTATGGTATGGATGTGAGCATGCAAGGGAATCGGGTGGGTGAATGTGATACCAGCAGATAGTAGACACCTGTAGTGGCAGCATAAGATCTGTAACAAATATGGGTGTCACCATAATAGCCAGTACTACACATGGTGACAAAACCCACTGCAGGAAATGTGCTGGGCCACATGTGTGTCCATATAACACACACATATGCCAGTCAGGGAGGTTCACATACCCAACAACAGTCACAGCCAGCACGACAGGTGTAGACAAACACAAACAAAGCCTTGCTAAGGCCACTGAATGATGCCTATGGGTAACCTCCCCCCCAGACCTACACAGACAGACTACATGAGGTCAGGCAGTAGGATGTTAGTTCTGAAGGGTAGGAAGAGAAAAACTAATATGTAGGTCAATGAAATGTAAGACCTGTAGTACACTGACATGCCTCTAGTCAGCATGATAGGTTAGAAAACAGAATGAAATGGAGTACCTGACATAACAGTACAGTCATAACAAATGTGTACAAGTGTCAGGTGTGCCCCCCAATCCTGTGTCACAATGTAGAAACAGTCAGGTGTGCCCCCCCCATATCATATGTAGACAGCAGGTGAGGATGTGAATACTTAGTCAGGTGTGCCGCCCAATCCCATGTAGACATGCAGTAACAGTCAGGTGTGCCCCACAACACTACTTAGACATGTAGTAACAGTCAGATGTGCCCTCCCAATCCCATGTAGAAATTTAGTACCAGTCTGGTGTGCCCACCCAGTCCGATGTACACACATTGTAACTGTAAGATGTGTCCCCCCAATCCTATGTAAAAATTTAGTAACAGTCAGTTGTGCCCCCCCCAATCCTGTGTAGCAATGTAGAAACAGGCAGGTGTGCCCCCCATATCCTATGTAGACATGTAGTAACAGTCAGATCCCCCAATCATATGTAGAAATGTAGCAACATGTGTGTGTAGGTATAATGCCAGTGGAGCACAGATGTCCAGAGATGGCCAAGGTAGCAGGATAGATTGTAGCATTTGCACAATATACAGGTATGTGTGTGTTAGGTTGGTGTGTGTGTCATATTGTGTGAGAGTGTTCAGTAGGTATGCATGTTGATGTATGGCCTGATGGCCATTGCCCACTACTGCTGATGACAGGACCAAGTCCTCGTAACTGCAGTGTCAAAGACAATTCCCACCACTATAACACATGCTAGCAGTAAGCCATTGTAAATGTATGGTGGTAATATGTGTCACCATCTGAAAGATTGACATGGCATGGCTGTTGGGCTAGATATAGAAGCAGTACACAGGGGAAAGTACCCCAGACATACAGTATATAATGTGTAACTGTGAAATGGACACACCCTTGGAATTGTACATACAGGTATGTATCACATTATCTGGGCCTGCAGTAAGGGATACCAGTGTCGTCTGCCCGAACACTTGCAGATCACAAAGTTGGTAGGACTAATGTATTGGGAAACAGCTGATGTACCAGCATGTACCAGAATAACTGGAATGCCCATGCATATCTGTGTATCAGATGCAAGTAGTGTCCATAGCACACATGCACCACCCACAGGTACCTCTCTGGTTGTATTCCTGCTGTTGGGAATGGCTACAATATGACCGCACCTGTGTATGGCAATAGCAAAAGAATGCAGCATGCAGTGCAGGTGTCCCATGCAGGTGTGTCCCTAACTGTAGGTAGCACCCTGCCAGAATCCACACCACCTAATCAAGACTGATAGAAAGTATTAGCATGAACACCTAGCACACCTACCCTGTCACAACAGGGAAATATACTGTATGGCGGTCTGAGACTGTAGGACTGACAGAATACAAGTGCCTGCCACAGCTGGCCCACATCACCACCAAATGGCCTACAGGCCTTTGGTAAAGACCTGCATCTCACATGTACTGCCAATGCATGTTATGTCATTTACACCCAAATAACAACATGACACACTCCACATAAGCCATATGCAAGGCCATGTGGACAAACCATAGTAACATGTCCACCATGTCCCACTGCATGAACTGTGGACCAATACCAAAACACAGCTGTGATGAGGTGATAACCTTAGGGAAAGTATCAGAGAATGTATGTATAATGTATGGAAGAGGATAGAATAATAAGGGGGGTGGGAGCATGGGCAGCATGGAATGTGCAAGGCCCAACACACAGCTGTGTGCACATACTATCATTGGCTGCAAACACATAAATGGGTGGCTACAAACCTGCACGTACACCACAATAGGGGTAATGTTCTGACTCATGGCCCCTGCCTCTCTGTAACCTGTCTGATGAAGACAGGACCAGTCAGTCTGATGAAGCAACAAGAGCAGTCGTGAAAGCGCTAATGTTATTTTACCTTTTTTTCTTTTTGCAAATAAATGTGGTGGTTGTGTAAGTTTGGTGCAGATCTCTTTTTTCAGCAATGCTTTTTAGGCTATTCATGCTCACTACAATTCAAATTCCTTACTTGGGCAAGTCTGCTGATGTCATTCACTGTGAAATACACCTTAGGGGAAAGTGTAACCCAGTAATCTCTGTGATACATCCTATAACTGCAAACTGCTGTCATGTGATAAACTAGTTAGGTAGGAGTTCTAATTCCAGACATGGTAACTGTGTTTGTGTCTCTGTGTGTGTAGGGAGCAATGCTTTTTAGGCTAGTCACACTCACTACAATTCAAATGCCCTACTATGTCAAGGCTGCTGATGTCATTCACTGTGAAATATACCTTTGGGAATAGTGTAGCTCAGTAATCCACATGGTGTGTTCTGTAACTGCGTAATGCTGTAGTGTGATACACTAGTTAGGTAGGAGTTCTATTCCCAGACATGGCAACTTTGTGTTTCTGTGTCTCTGCCTGTGCAGGGAGCAATGCTTTTTAGGCTAGACACACTCACTGCAATTCAAATGCCCTACTTTGGCATGGCTGCTGATATTGTTCATTGTGGAATAAACCTTCGGGAAAGGTGTAGCCCAGTAATCTCTGGGGTGCATCCTATAACAGCTTAATTCTGTAGTGTGATATAGAACTCTGTTAGGGGTTCTAGTCCCACACATGGTAAGTGTGGATGTTTGTATGTATGTTGCTTTGTTTGTGTAGGGAGCAATGCATTTTAGGCTAGTCACTCTCACTACAGATCAAATGCCCTACTTTTGCATGGCTGCTGATGTCATTCACTGTGAAATACACCTTTGGGAAAGGTATAGCCCAGTAATCTCCATGGTGCTTCCTATAACAGTGTAATGCTGTAGTGTGGTATAATACTCTGGGAGGGGTTCTATTTCCACACATGGAAAGTGTGGATATTTATGTGTGTGCTCCTATGTCTCTGTATGGAGCAATGCTTTTTAGGCTAGTCACACTCACTACAGATCAAATGTCCTACTTTGGCAAACTTGCTGATGTCATTCACTGTAAAATACACCTTTGGGTAGAAGTACTCCAGTAATCTCTGTGGTGCATCCTATAACTTCACAGTGCTGTACTGTAATAAACTAGTTAGGTAGGAGTTGTAATCCCAGACATGGCAGGGGTGTGTGTCTGTGTTTGTCATTCGTATCCTGTGTGGAGGTGGCTGTAAGTGTGCAACAACTTGATTCATTGTGAAGGGGGTTTTGCAAATTTCTTATATGGTGGCCCAAGTATATATCACAATGTCCACCTTACAGGGATAACAGATGTGAAATAGCTGAGAGGCTGGGGTGCCAATCCATACGCCTACATGTGACATCAAGGCCTGGCGAATAAAGTTATCAAACCTCGTATTACCCAGAGAACACTCTCAACCCATGTCTCATACACAAACACACTTGCCTAGGCAACAACCGCTATGTTGGTAGTACCCTGCATATTGCCCACAGATAGTAACCATGGTGTGATTACACTGGACTACAGAGGGCATGACACCCTTTCCATCAGTCCAATAGGCATGTACATACAGACAGTGCACCTTCACAATGTTCCCCACTGGACATCTGCAACACTTGTGGTGCCAGCAAATATGACCCACAAAGGACATACCATGCCTTAAACACATGCCCTGTATGGACAGATGCCACTGACACCAGTGAATACCTGTATCATGCTATTAATGTAGGTGCAGGGTCAACCTGCTGTCCATTACCAGTTTCTGACACATGAGGCCAAGACCTGCACATCTGATGATAACAATCTGTGTACACAACATGGGCCAGACACCCCAGGGACAGTTCGATATTTCACTGTACATGCATATGGGATGCGTGCACATCCCAGACACCATCCATGTCATGGACTAAAGAACACATAAATGGCAAGCAATGCACAGCAATGGCCACACACAATAGTTATCCAGGTGACTGGATGGTGAATACAATACCCACCTGTGTGGGCCAATCCAGACACTACATCCCTGAGCCACACTGCAGACCATTGTCATGTGGCCTGATGCCAAGGTATACCCATCACTTAGCCTTGTATAACTGCCTGGCACAGTCAACCACTACACACCCATGAAGCTATGCACCCATACATGTCAGTACTGGCACCCTGTGTCTGTGTGTGTGGTGTACGATGCTTATGACCACATTCACACTCAATACAACCCCAATGGCATACTGAAGCATGCTGTCTGATGTCAGACACCTTCACATACCATTTGCCCATATAACCACCAGATAGCCCCTGTGGTGCATGTGATACCTGCATAGTACTGTATTGTGGCAAGCACAGTATTGTATTGTGGCAAATTAACTAGTGAGGAGCTGTATTCCTGACCCTGCCAAGTGTGTCAATGTGTGTGGGTCCCTGAGAGAGTATGGCTGTGTTGATGCTGACACCTGTTCATGCGGACAGGCACATGTACTACACCTACCGTATAGCTACCATATCACTGTTGCAGATGTCACTCACCATCACATATACATTTGGAGATCTCCTCAGCATGTAACCTATATGGCACATCCAATAACTGCATAGACATGTGATTGCAAAACATAGTCAGTCAGGGGTTTGTACCCTGT